>NC_137969.1:10920523-11228023 GCF_963924665.1 Micromys minutus
AAAGTGTCCTCAACCCCATTAGTAATTAGGGTACAGCTAAATACCAAGTGCAATGGCTCTCACACAAGCAGAGTCCCTGGTGGAGATGCACAGGAAGATAGTCATTCAGAATAGTAAGCAATCAGTTCTTAACAGGGTAAAGGTACTGCACTAACTGAGCCAGGTCTCCAGGCCCCGGATAAACGAATTGATCATGAAATAGTGTGGAAATATCCCTCACTGTGTTTTGAGGCCAGTGAGGATAGAATGGGTAGAATATGGAAAGATGTGGAGCTTCCAGCTCAAAACCATAGCCAGTAAGGGCATACATATTCAGGGAATCTGTATTTGAGATAAAAATACAAATAATATTTATGCAATTATTAGCACAAAAGTTTAGGTGATCCTAAAGGTGATGGAAAGTTTGCTTACAAGGGTATTTGGGAGCCTTCAAGGCACTTCCCAAACTTAGACCTCAGGAGTGGTCATCTTATGTATTTTACATGTTTTTAAATTTTCATGGAACTTAAATATCTATCATCTATCTGTCTGTCTATCTCTCTCTCTCTCTCTCTCTCTCTCTCTATCTATCTATCTATCTATCTATCTACCTATCTATTCTTCCATCCACCCACCCACCCACCCACCCACCTACCCATCCATCCATCCATCCATCCATACATACATACATACATCCTTCTATCTATTTATTGTTCTATCCATCCATCCATCCCTCCATCCATCCATCTCTCTATCTCTCTCTCTCTCTCTATCTATCTATCTATCTATCTATCTATCTATCTATCTATCTATTCATCCATCCATCCACCCACCCAACCACCTATCTATCTATCTGTCTGTCAGTCTGTCTGTCTGTCTTCCTATCATCTATCTTCTATTTATCTATACAAAATATAAACTGAAAACCTAAAATTTCATTGAAACTGGGACTTCTTCTAACCAACAGAACTTAATAAATAAAGCTGCTTTTCCAAGTCACCTTGAACACTGGGCAATAAGTTCATAGGACAAGAAAAAAAAAAAAACAGTTCCTTCAGTTTCATAATATTCTCCATGACCTCCCTGGTTTATCAAGATATATAGATGTATGGGTAAAGGATGTGAGACAGAGGACCATCTCTTGTGTTGTGTGCCTCCTGTCCCAGGTGTTCTGTGTAATATTCACTACTGTATGCACAAACATATCTAGGTCTAGAATGCCCTCATGCCCGTTTCTATCCACTCTGGGAAGTAGAACTGAAGGCATGTTTAGGCCTGAAATCAGAGGCCCAGGCCATCTCCCCAAGTGTTAATTCTCTCTCTCCACATCCCCACAGGTGCAACTCCCATTTCAGACCATCTGGGCCAGGATATGCATGTGTAGTCTACCACTCCATCTTCTCCTTTAATCCTGAGCACAGCGGGAAACTTGCCCTCTGTTCAGAAAATGTGAGTTCCTTAGTCTTTATTGCTGGGATATTTAGAACTGCAACTTGGGCTCTAGTGTTCAATGTGACTCTCAATCATTAGTAATAGAGAGGAATATTTCAAGGTATTTTATTTAATGTTCTCAAATTCTAATTTAAGTAAACTGAGGTCTGAGCTCTTAGGTGGCATGACTATTTCACTATATCCACACAATAAATTGGAAAATCCCTCTTTTCTTTTCTGCTTTTCTTACTCAAATGGTTTCTCCTGTGAATTCATCACCTTTCTATCCAGTTGGATAAGGCTCAGTTTGGAAGTTTAATACAGACCTATTTGTCCAATCCTTTCCTTGACTTAGATGTTTTCCTTAGTGAATAGAGCTGAGGACATTTTAATTAATTTATTATGTCCCTTCAATTAGGGGACCCAATTAATAATTGAAATGGGTTTTTAATTGGTTTATGTCCTCTAGGGTATTATATTAATAACATAAATAAACTAACAGGTTTGCATTGAATTAGGATCCATCTATATGCATATCTGTCACCTCCCTGAATATTATCTATCGTTAACCTCCAAAATTGAATGCAACTTATCAAATAGACATTCTCATGGACTAGTTTTTGTTGTTGCTGCTGATGTTTTTCTCCTGAGAGACAAGGTCATCGCATTTTCTGAGGTAGCATTGACATTGAGTGTACCTTCTCTGACTAGATTCATTATATTGAGTTTTCTAGGTTGATCATGGTAAAATCACCTTGCATGGTTATTTATTCCATCATCTGTATACTCATGAACTCCTATTATTTCCTTGTTTTCAGCTAATGAAATAAATAATACAAGGGTTTCTGGGGCATGCGTAGGTTCACAACGCGAGCTAGAAGCCAGAGCAGTTGCCTCTGTTTGGACTCATGTATCCTGCCGAGTTTCATTTATCTCTTCTCTCAGTTTCCCTCAGAATATCATTCAGACCAGAGTCACAGTTGGGCTGCTCTACTCTTTTCTGAGAACACCAAATAAATGATCTTATAAAAAAACTCATTCTCTTATTCTCTGCTTTCAATTCACATCAAAATAAGTAATGTGTCTTTATGTTGTTTGGAAAAAAAATCTCCAATATTTCCTCTTCCTAGATCACTAGGTCCATGCACCTCCAAAAGGGTCTTGTTTAAATCATTTTTCTTATTGTATCTCTGATTGTTCTCTGGGTAAAATGTGTGCAATGTTCTTTTCCACTATATGCCATTGCCTTTTCCTCTTCTGCCAGGCCTCTAGACCTGGAGATCTCTTTTCCACTGTGCATTTTCATAGAACCATCTGGAAAACTGCTAGGCAATGTCACTCTTGGGGCTTAGTAGTCTGCTTCAGCAAGTTTTCCAAGTGATTCGCAACTTTGAAAATATGCGTTCTAACCCCTTAAAGAAAAACATTACCAAATTTTATGTGGTACAGAGTTGTTTTGATTTTTTGTTTTTGTTTATTAATAAATAAATAGTGATGTTCTTTGCAAACTTTCTACCTTTTTCAAATTCTTCATCTTTCAAGGACTTTAAAAATTCACTCTTTGTGCAACTAAATGTATGTCTCACTGTTTCCAAATAAAAGTTGGTTGAAGGACGAATTTCCCAGCTTTCTTCTTTACCCATTTCATACATGATGCTTCTTACTTGCTAACATTTGAGTGAACGCTTTTTTGGGCCACTAGATGTGATAATAGTCATGCTTAAGGAATATTAACTGATATAGCTCATTAGTGTTTTGTGGTCATATGAAAACTTCCCCATACTTTAACTTTGAGAGTTCCTCCATGATACAGAAAGTACTTTTTCAGACGTCTCTTGCATACCTTGCAGTCACCTGACAATAGCTCTGTCAGCTAGAGTTTTCACATGTAACATGAGGCAGAAGACAAGTGATGGAGATCTCCATTGTGTGCATTAGTGGTGGTAACAAATTCAAGATGAGCTCTAGTCTTCATCTGGGGAAGAGGGAATCACTTTCTTTGCCCCATCAACTCCTGCAAAACAGCAGCCTGTTTCTCTGGTCTGTGCAGTGATACTTCTGGCTGCTTGATCTATTTAAAGAAATCTCTCTCCCTCCTCTAACCTCTACCATGGGTATCTGTGTGTGTCTGTATGAATTGTGTATGCATATACATGTTCATGTATGAGTATAGGCAAATTTGTCCTAGATTTTGTTTGGAGGTTTCAGGACAGTCTAGCATGTTAGTTCTTGCCTTCTAACTTGAAACATTGTCATTATATATGGTGGGCTTGCTGGTCTGTGAGCTTCCAGGAGTTCCCCTATCTCCTTCCCATGTAGCTGTAGGGGAATCAAAATCACAGCTGTGTATTCTGTATCTGGATTAATGTGGATTCTAGGGATTTTATCTGTAGTTCACACACTCACTGTACTTTTAAAAGAGTAAAATATATCAAGTACTTTTACTCACTGAGAGTAAAAAATCCCTCCCTAAGTACATTTTAATTAACATTTAAGAAAATAAGTCAAAGTGAGTTTTGGTTGCTCACAGCATAGACTTTTAACTGATAGGATGATGAGAATCTGCTAAACTTTATTGATTAGCTGATCAGTTCCTTAAGCTGCCACAACAACTGAAACTGCACATAACTAACTCATCTTTGAGGACACTTGATAGATCATTGACTAATCTGAAAAACCAAAGATCTTGGAAACAGCACATTTAGTTACCGTTTTTTCAGGTTTCTATTCAAGGATCATCTGACCCACTCATTTTTCCAGAAGAACAGTTGGAAGTAAATGTTAACAGATTGTCATGCTGTCAATGACACTACACTATCATCTTTCAAGTGGACAAAGTTGACCAGTAAGTCTACTAGGCACCACATGTGTCTGGGTGTCACAGAAGCAGTCCTTCTCATCCAAACTCACACTCCTAACCTTCTAGGTCAAGGTCTTCTGCTCTTGGCACATCGTAGGTAAATGGAAACATCCGCATACCAGAACTTAGACAACTTGTCTGGGAATATTTAAGCAAGGAGACTATCTGCCTGGAACAGTTCTGAATTAAGCACAGCTATTTGAGACACTTGTTCACTGTGGGTCTCATGCAATGTTCACATCACCTATGATGGTACACTGAAGCACAGATACCAGGTCCATCCTCAGTTCAAAGTCATGTACAGAATAGTGATGCCAAACAAGGCCATGGTGACATAGATTGATGTTAGTGGTGTTAGGATTTATCTTTGTACTGATTTCTTTCAACAGCTCTTCTCCTAAAAATGCTGCCATGCCATGAAGGTCTACCTTAGATAGCTTTTCTGAATGCTCTTCTTTCCTCCCTGGATCTAACTGAATATATTACCCTTTAAGAACTAAATATGCTTCTGTGGTAAGACACAGAACACTTTACCCTATGCCACTGTTTACATTCTTGTCTCTGAGCTGTACTGTTAGTACCTGGGAGCCCAGATTATGCTTTATTTATTATTGTTTTCCATGTTCCTAACAGTGCATGGCTTAGTAGCTGTTTAATAAATATTTATTACATGAATAGATGGTTAAATAAAAGCATAGGGGAAAATATGTTTTGTATTGGTAACCATGAAATATTCACCTAGCATTCCCGAGGAGCATACAACGCAGAGGCTAGAGATATTCATTAAACCAGAACAAAACCACTATGGCTTCTTTCCAACAAAATAACTTGGCTCTCCAGGCCCATATTGATAATTCCTGTGATTTAACTACTCTAATATGGCTAAAAGCACACTCATCTCTTCCCACTTTCTTACCCATAGCCAATTCTGTACTTGGAGGTTAAAGTGCTAATGCCTGTTGTTCCGGGGACATGGAGAGGTTCATGTCAGGGACCCGTATTGTACTTAATGTTATGGAAGCCTGGCTGAGGGTCAATAACAGACTGAGTCAAAGAATCTTTCCAAGCATGTGAATCACTTCCTTGAATTCAGATGGTGCTGGGCTCTGGGGATTGGCATGGGACCAACAGTGTATGCTATGGCCACTCAGAGGATTAAAGGCTACAGCCAGGATGATTATGTGAAATTAAAAGCCATCCAAGAAGTGGCCATGGATTCTGACTTCACTGCATTCCATCTCCTGGAATCTAGTTTGCAATCCCAAGGACTGGAAAACTATTATCCCATATCCTGTTTTCTTTTGTATAGTGGAGAAAGCACATCAGCATAAAGGGGAGAATATGTGAATATTTCCAACAGATTATTTAACTGATGGGAAATTTCACCCCAGTTCCCAGTGGTGAGCCCCTTAAAAGAGTCCATCCCTACCTGTACCCCATCATAAGCCATCAGTGTGGAAAGCATCCGTATCACATTTTTTAAGAGTTCTATTTGACAACTTCCTGTCCAGGCTGATTTTATTTTTCCTTTTGGGGGGTGAGGTGGGACTAGGGATTGTCACAGAAGCAGTCTCTAATGCACTTTCTCAACTTTAAGTCTACAATCATCCTTACCACTGCAAAGTAGCTCTTTTTGCCTTGTACAGTCAGTAGGAGTACAGATGCTGTGGATTCACATGGCCTCCAGAGTCAGCAACTGCCACAGACCTCAGCATTGTCTCTGGTGGCAGTACAGACCACAGACATCACAGTAACTTCAAGTCAGGGCACATGAGAAGCAGTATGGTGAAATTTTGATTCTTCTATCATTATTGACTTAGAAATCTTACTTTGAGATTGAGATTGCCTTTCTGAAAGACTACTGTAGTAACTTTTTTTTTAAATTTGGTCATTAAAAGTTGACTGAGATGCTGAATATAAAGTTAATCTCTCATGCCAATGCCCTCCCCATTTTACAGGACATGAACATCTCTGGAGTACTAGAGATTTTTTTTCTTTTCTTTTCACCATTGTCTGTGTGTACTCATCATCCTCTTCACTGCATCAGGAAATAGAGTTTCTGCAGGGAAGCTTGAGGATAGTAGAAATCAAAATAAGAATTTGGGGAGTTAGAATGCTGGGCCCTTTCTCCAGGGGCTTTCCCCAAAAGAAGTATGTATGTATATATACTTTGCATGCATGTATATATATTTGCTCCTGAAAGCTAGTCATAATCCTATGAGCTAGTATTTTGCTAAATAGACATGTATCCAAATTGTGCATCCAAACCATTTCCTGGTTTCCTCTTGGAAAATTCCTCTTCCCCTGCTTCTCTGGGGGTGCTCACCCACACACCCACCCCCTCCCGCCTCCCCAACCTGACATTCCCATACACTGGGCATCTAGCCTTGACAGGACAAAGAGCCTCACCTCCCACTGATGCTCAACAAGGCCCTCCTCTGCTACATGTGTAGCTGGAGCCATTGGTCCCTTTATGTATAGTCCTTGGATGGTGATTTAGTCCCTGGTAACTCTTGGGTGTCTGGTTGGATGATATTGTTTTTCTTCCTATTGGGTTGCAAACCCCTTTAACTCCTTCAGTACTTTTCTAACTCCTTCAACAGGGACCCCATTCTCAGCCCAATGGTTAGCTAAAAGAATCTGCTGCTGTATTTGTCAGGCTATAACAGAGCCTCTCAGAAAACAGCTATATCAGGCTTCTGTCAATAAGCATCTCTTGGTATCAAAATATTGTCTGGGTTTGGTGCCTCTATATGGAATGGATCACCATGTGGGGCAGTCTCTGGATAGCCTTTCCCTCAGTCTTTGCTACAACTTTGTCTCTATATTTTCTTTACAGGAGCAATTCTTGCTTAAAAATTTGGAGATGAATGGGTGGCCTCATTCCCCAACTGAGGGCCTTACCTAACCTCTGGATATGGTCTCTAGAGGAGCTCTATTCCCTTTGTTGGGAATTTCAGCTAAGCTCACCCCTGTTGTTTGTCCCTGGAAACTCTTGCTTTCCTAGCATTTGGGACTTGCTTGTGGCTATCCCCAGTTCTCAATCCCTACTGCTATACACCTCTGTTCAAACTCCTGACTCTTTGTATATCCTGCCCACCTTTTCCCCTCCTGTCCCTCTCCTACATTCTTCCTCTCAAGTTCCTCCCACACTCTACTATCTGTGAATATTGTGTTCCCTCTTGTAAGAAGAACTGAATCATACACACATTGGTCTTCCTTCTTCTTTAGCTTCATATGTTCTGTGAATTGTATTTTGGGTATTCCGAGCTTTTAGTCTAATATCCACTTATCAGTGAGTATATACCATGTTTGTTGTTTTGTGACTGGGTTACCATCCTCAGAATGATATTTTCTAATTTCATTCATTTGATTAAGAATTTCGTAAAGTCATTGTTTCTAATAGCTGAGTAGTACTATATCATGTAAATGTACCAAAATTTCTGTATTCATTCCTCTGTTGAAGGACATTTGGGTTCTTTGCAGCTTCTGATTGTTATAAATAAGGCTGCTATGAATATGGTAGAGCATGTGTCCTTGTTAGATATTGAAGTATATATTGGGTATATGCCCAAGACTGGAATAACTGGGTTCACAGGGAGTACTATGTCCAATTTTCTGAGTAACCTCTACACTGATTTACAGAGTGGTTGTAACAGCTTGCGATCCTATGAAAAATGAAGAAGTGTTCATCTTTCTCCACATCCTCACCAGCATCTGTTATTATTTGAGGTTTTGATCTTAGCCATTCTGACTGGTATAAGGTAAAATCTCAGGATTGTTTTGGTTTTCATTTTCCTGATGACTAAGGATGTTGAACATTTCTTTAGGTACTTCCTAGCCATTTGTTATTCCTCAATTGAGAATTATTTTTTTAATTTTAATAGGGTTATTTGATTCTGTAGAGTCTAACTTCTTGAGTTCTTTGTGTATATTAGATATTAGCCCTTTATTGATGTAGTATTGGCAAAGATCTTTTCCAATTCAGTTGGCTGCTTTTTTGTCCAAATGACAAAATCCTTTGCCCTAGAGAAACTTTTTAATTTTATGAGGTTCCATTTATTGATTAATGATCTTAGAGCATAAATCACTTGTGTTCTGTTCATGAAATTTTCCCCTGTGCCCATGTGTTCAAGGCTCTTCTCACTTTCTTTTCTTCCAGTTTGAGTGTATCTGGTTTTATGTGGAGGTCCTTGATCTACTTGGACTTGGGTGTTGTATAAGGAGATAAGGGAAGATAGATTTGATTTCTTCTACATGATGACTTTCTGTTGAACCAGTAACACTTGTTGAAAATTCTGCCTTTTTAAAAAAGGTTTTAGCACCTTTTTCGAAGATCAAGTAGCCATAGGTGTCTGGGTTCATTTCTGGGTCTTCAATTCTATTGCATTGATCTATCTGCCTGTCTCTGTATTAATACTCTGTTTTTTTTTAATCACAATTTCTCTATAATACAACTTGATGTTAAGGATGGTGATAATCTCAGAAGTTCTTTTATTGTTGAGATTATTTTTTTTGCTATCCTACAATTTTTGTTATTCCAGATGAATTTACGGATTGCTCTAACTCCATGAAGAATTGAGTTGGAATTTTGATGCAAATTTTATTCTTTTAGATTATTGATGTTTCTCTGTGAAGTGGGTGGCAATGTAGACACTCATAACTGGCCAAAGTACTGAGAATAAGCAACACTCAACTGTTAGGCCTGGAAAGACCTGCACATAATTGGGCCCTAAAGTCCAGTTATATATGGAAAGGTGAAGCCATCTGGAGTCTTGGCAGCTAATATTTGCCTGAAATAGAGTGTCGTTTTCTTTACTGGTTAGCCACTGGTAAGATAAACATGCTCCCGGAACTGATTCCACATCTCTGGTCATGTAAGCAACCCTAATTAATATCAGGAGTGTATAAAAAGACCTGAAAATATGAAGTGGACCAATTATGAATGAGTGAAGTGGGAAGGGGAGTGATGGAGATAGGAAAGGGGTAGAGAAGTATATAAGAACATCACAATTCCTTCTATACACAGTTGAAATTGTCAAAAATCATATTTTGTGTGTCTGTGTGTGTATGCAACAAAAGTAATAAAACATCACTTTGAAAAGGAGTTCATGGGATAGATAGTTCATGTCATAAGAAAGAAAGTCATCAGAGATAACCAACTCCACACAACCTCTTGAACACAAAGCAGCTCTGAGCTTGAAGGCAGCATTTTGTTAATGTGGTTTTCCTCCATCTTCTAAGTACAACAATAAAGAAGGCCATGTGATGGTCCTTCAGCTACATGAGTCCTAGACATCAACAGTAACCTTGATGCACATGTGCAAAGGACTCTGAAAGCTTGTGAGTGGCCTTATAAACATTGTCTTTCCTGTGGTCTTGTGATAGAAAAAAATCTGTGCTGAGCCAATGGAACAGACTATTTCATTTCTAATTTTCTTCCACATGGCCTGCCTCTGGTACAGGAAAGATGGCAGAAATTATTGTTTAAGAAGATAGGTTCCCTGTTCATGGAGAGGTTGGTAGGGGTCTGGTTTCTTTGAGATAAAGAAATATCATGCTCCCTTTTATCCAGGACTGCTAGAATCTAGGATTTTCAGCCTATCAGAGGTAGATCTGAATGGGTCTTTCTGTGTTATATTGATAACTGTAACAGTGAACATTATTTTGCATTGTGAATCAACATTGCTTTGGACAAATTTAGAAAGTTAAATTATATGTGACTATGTTCACGTGTACATGTGTGTGTGCACAGCTTATTCATGCACACGATATGTTTATGTGCATGTGAAGAACTAGAAGGAAATTTAGGTGTCACTCCTCAGATATTGGCTACCTTGTCTTTCATTTTATTTATTTTATTTAGTTGTTTGTTTGTTTGTTTGTTTTATTTGAAACAGGGTATCTTGCCGACTTGGAGTTTGAAAGGAGGCTAGGTTAGCTAACTATGATTAACTGTGATCAATGCAATCTCTGCTTTGTTTCTCCCTCCCCATCACTAGTATTAAAAGCATATACCATCCTGCCACTTTTTAAAATGGGGGTTCTAGGGACCTAACTTGGGTCCTGCTGCTTGTAAGATAAAACCACTGTCTGAAACTCTAAAATGAGACTGTACTAAGGAGTTACCCTACAAGGAGTTAGACATTTGACAATCCCACCTCATAGTAACTACAGAATTAGAGAGAGCAGGAAGATCCATTTTATGGATAAAAATACTGAGGTCCACACAGAGGAAAATCTACCTACAATAGAATAACATCAGTACTAAAGTCACCTTTTGCATCTGCCTTACCACAGTCTATCATGCTTGGAGGGGTGGGGCAAAGTCTCATGTTTCATATACAAGAAGAGTATTATATCTTTGCACATTTTATCAAACATGTGAATAGATAAATAAATAAATTTTGAGATCCTCTCTCAAAACTTCAGTGTCACCTTTGTTGTTTCCAGGGGACAGAGCAGCAAAAATCTGCTCCCTGGAATGGCTCACATGCTCAGTAATTCAATGGTATTTTGGTTTTTTTCTTTGATTTTAATCTTGAATATGACTTAGAGAGACATTTTTAGTCCAAGAGGGTGCATTGGATCACCTAAGTGTTTTACTGGGAAGCTAGATGTTATTTGCATATGACCATTGCTCTGGCTCCTCACCCATACCCTTCTTGTAGAGTTAAGAGAGGTGGATCTACATCTTTCTCCAAATAGCCCACTCTCTGGCTACTTCCTCCAGTTCCATGACTAATGTTGAATGATCATGGGCCTGACTCAACAAAGGAGCTCCCCACACCTGCCTCTCTGACTCACCCTTTGTTGTCTCCATACATTTTTAGCACTGTGTATTGTTTTATCATTTCAGTCCCTGACTCCTGGTCCCTTTTCCCTCTGGTTCTCCTTTTACAGCTTTCTCAACAATGACTGTTATTTTCAGAGCCTCCTAAAAGCTTTGTAAGCACCCATCTCCTTTTGCTACACTGAGTGCAGTCATCACTTGCCCTTTGAAGCTCACATGGTATGCACTGGGTTGGGTCTGAGTCAGCTCAGTACAGAGAACAGGCAGTGGACAAGGTGCCAGGAGAACTGAGGTCTGGTCTGGCCCTCCTCCTGTCTTCTCATGTGACCTGGTAGGCTACTCTTAGGCTTGGCCTCCTGAAAATAGCAGACTGATATGACCTGGAGACAAGAGGAAACTTTAAATTATAGATTGCAGGTTGCCTCGGAAAAACATGTTTTGTATCACAAAACAATGCAGATTTCCAGGCTCTGTCTTAGCTCATATGAGTTATGGAAATGGCCAATCACTAGGATGCCTCGGCATTCTCATCAAAAACACAATGCAACAGAGAAGCCAGCATTTCTAGGACAATTGCATTTTTTGGGTTTCATACACAAGCACAGTCCTTAACACTTTGGGCAAGAAGGAAAACAAGCTTGGGAACCCCTTTTAACTAAATCTCAGATAGTTGTCCAACTTGTGCTTATACTAGGATGGGTTGACATGCTCTGCTCTAATAGGCACCGCTGGGGCTCAACTGGCCTGGCCACCCAATAAGCTGTTTCTTCATTGCACTTGAGATGGTGTTGGCATCTGGACTTCTGGGGAGAGCAAGTCTCCCCAGGGGCAGAGCTGGTCTTTGAAATGCCAAGGCAGTGTCCTTGTACATATTGGGGCACAAGTGAAGCAGAGATCTGGATGGCGCCTACCCTGAAATGCCACTGTGAAGCCTGCAAAAGATCCAAGAGTGGATCAGATTCCCAAGACCAAGCTGGCAGCCGTCTGTAGGAAAATCAGATTCCTATGAGTCCTTAGAGGTCACCAGAGGGCACATGACTGCCCCTGGTCAGAGGCTGCAGGGTAGCTCAGGACAGAGAAAAGGGTAAGAATCAAGGAACAAAAGGGTGACAAGAAATCTATTTCAGCTATAAGTTTTCAACTTGGCAGTCCTGGATGGTGAGTGGCTTCTGGAGAAATTCACAGAAACTTTCTATCAGTTCAGCTGTCAGAGTCATGCACCAGACGATTCACACTCTCCTTGTGTAAGTGACTCAGCGGTCAGCTCACAAGCTACTTTGAAAAGGAATGTGTGAGCAAGCACACACTCACACACATGCTCATGAACTTGCAGCACACTTGCTTAGCAGAAGCTTAAGCTCTCGTTGATCATTAACCTGTTGTTAAACTTAGGGCCCTTCTGAGTGAGAACTGCGCCTCATCCGTGTTCAGACTGTTCAAGAGGCTGAAGCAAAGTTGGTAGGAAAAGTTAATAAAGGTAATGCGAACTACAGAGTCTGCTCCTTAGTGTTGAAAGGTAGCTGTGGAAAACGCCTCCACAACTGCATATGCAACAGACTATAGAGGCATTCATTGCAGGTTTAATGCCAGGCTCTTGGCTACCATGAGATTTTAGAGCTCTTAGCTGAAGACAGGTAGACCTTGACAACATACTAATTGCAAGACAGGAACACAAAAAAGAGATTTTAAAAACAGATCACCAATAATAAATAGCACAACCAGGGTTATCTTCTACTATTATCAGTACCATGAAAATTGTCAGTTCTACAGAACAGCTTCTCATAGGTAATAAGCCTGGATTACAGATGCCCGTGGTTCTGTGCCTGGTAGTGTGTGTCCACACCACAGGGAGGGCCCTTATGTACTTGATGAAGTGTGTAGAAATGTAAACATTGACAGAAACCTATTTGTAGTGCTTGTTTACTACGCCAGTTACATATGTACCTTTTCCAATTGACCTTGCAAATGAAACACTTTGCCACTGGAGGGGAATAGAACGTGCGCAGAGGTCCTCCCAGTGTTTATTTTTACATTGAACATCAACCAGGCCCCAAGGCTAATGCCATTGACCTGTAACACACATAGAGATGGCAAAAGCAACTGGTCGCTTAGTTGGTCAGTAAACTGAAAGGCCAGGAAGATCCTTGTCCTCAATGGGACACTGCCATCTGGTGCATGCCCTAAGTGAGACATGTATAAAGCAATAGGCAGACTTGAGAAAGAGTGGGGGAGGCCTAGCAGCTCCAGAAAACACAGGGCTCCTGAAGGCTCCACCTTATCTCTAGATAAGGATAGACTCACAAAGAGATTTTACCATGGAGATAGAAGACATTTTACATAAATCTGATAGGGAAACAAAATTTCCAGTGTCAATTAAAAGCTAAATATAATGTACTGCTCATCTCCTTTAAGCTTGAGAGTAACCCACTGAAAAGGTCATATAGCAGGGAATGTTGCTGAAGACCAGAGGTTTGGAGTAACACGCCTGAAGTCAGTCATTCAGTCAGCAACTGAACTGGCCTCCTTTGTTACTTTTTGTTTGGATAAATATCTGCCTTAAAAGGGGAGATGTTCTTCTCCTTATCCAAGAATGGTTCAATGTAGGCCTAAATAATTCTTCACAATCAATAAATTACTGCAATGGGGAGATGTCTCCAGAGTTCCTCATTTCTAAGATATACTTGTCTAACAAGAGAGGGAGATTCATTTACTTCATTGAGATAGCATTCCATTAAAGCTAGTGCAGAATTAAGACTGGAACTATCCTTATGTAAATGACATAAGCAGACATTTGCATCTTTTTCTATAATGCACAGGAATTCCAATGATCTGACACATCCAAGGAAAAGTTGAGGCCAATAACCTTTCCAGTTTAAAGCTTAGCTTTTTTTTCTGTCAAATTTTTTCATCAATTTAAATTTTACTAGTTTCTAGAAAATGACATATAAGTTGATCCTTATCTTCATTATCAATTTTTCTTCCATTTTCTTCCAGAGCTCAACTCTGGGTAATTGTGATCTTGAGAGCTCTGCAGTTGAAAAGGCAGCAATGTTTTAGAAAGCTATCCGGTCGGCACTGTGGCTGTCAAAAATATTCTGATTTGGTTACTTTTGGCAAAATGTTCTATTTTTCTCATGGTATGTGTCTTGGTTAGGATTTTACTATTTCCAAGACATCTCTAATAAGGACATCCTTTAATTGGGGCTGGCCTATAGGTTCAGAAGTCCAATCCATTATCATCAAGGCTGGAGTATGACAGTGCTCAGGAAGATATGGCACAGGAAGACCTGAAAGTTCAACATCTTGTTCTCAAGGTAAACAGAAGACTGGCCCCACCTACTTAGGAGGTTGGTCTCATTGCCCAACACCACAGTGACTTCCTTCCTCCACTAAGGTCACACGTACTCCAACAAGGCCATACACCTCCTAATAGTGCCCTTCCCAGGGCCAAACATATCTGCCTTAGTCTGGGTTTTTATTCCTGCACAAAACATCATGAACAAAATGTTGGGGAGGAAAGGGTTTATTCAGCTTACACTTCCACATTGCTGTTCATCACCAGAGGAATTCAGGACTGGAACTCAAGCAGGTCAGGAAGGAGGAGCTGATGCAGAGGCCATGGAGTGATGTTGCTTACTTGCTTGCTTCCTCTGGTTTGCTCAACTTGCTTTCTTATAGAACCAAGGTCTATTGGCACAGAGACAGCACCACACACATAAGGCTGGGCCCTCTCCTGCTGACCACCAGTTGTGAAAATGCCTGATAGCTTGATCCCAGGAGGAACCTCCAAACTGAAGCTCTTTTCTCTGTGATTAACTCTAGCTTGTGTCAAGTTGACACAAAACCAGCCAGTACAATATCCAAATCACCATAGCATGGAAACATTTCTGTTCTAAGACAAATTTATTAGATGTAGGTATAATCATATGCTCCTAATTAGAAACTGTCTACATGGTGGGCATTTTTCTGTGTCTCCCACGAATAACAACTGATTTACCTGGGCTGAAGGTTACCAGAAAATTAGACAAGCCATTAGATGTAACGTCTCAATTTCAAAGGATAATATGTGTGTGGAAGGGCTGTTAATCACAGAATTACAGATCCTTGTTATGATGGGCACCCCTAGAGATGGCATGTGTGTACATTTGCCTCTGTATCTGATTTCCAAGTTAAACCATAAAGATCACAAGGGAAATAATGTCTTCTATCAACCTGCTGCAAATTTAGAACAACTAAAGCATTAGCCCTTAGGTCTTCCCCCAAAGCAGATTGATAGTGATGTTAAAGTTGCATTAGGAAGCTCAGATAAGATGAAGCTCAAATAAGAAGCTCTCTGCTGGGGAATATTTGGGGTTCCTTTCATGCAGCAATACATCAAGACCATCCTTAAGCCACAGCTGACTCCACGTGTACCTTGCTGAATATTGGGCACAAGTGGTTAGAGTTTTAAAACAACATAAGTAGCCCTGGGAAAATTCCCCATTGATACTTCCAACTTTGTCCAGGGGTCAGAAATTATAAAATTCAAGCAGACTCCATCAAAGTGTGCTCATTAAATGAGGGTTTATTCAAATGTATTTCAAGTTACGTTAATTGCCTTTTGACTCATAGAGAGCAGAAATTAAGAAGATGGTGTCATGGTGAATAATTTGTTCTCAGTCCCTAATGTAATGTCACAAACTAGATCTTTCTTATGAGAAAATTTAGCAGAAACTTCCTCACACCTCCTCAAAAGAGCACCATATAAGATTTCATTAGGAAAGCAGACCATTTGGAAGACATAATGAAGAAAACTCTCAGAAGATCTCCAAGAGGACATTAGGGAGGGTTCTGTTTTCATATTATTCTTCTGGTTCAAGCTGAGTCTGGGTGAAGTTGTACAAATTCCTTTGTAATTTATCTGACAAAATAAGACTTCACTCAGACAAGGTACTTACAACTGAGAAACCAGCTTCTCCCAGCCATAAAGCATGCTAATTGGAAGGTTGTGGCTAAGATCCTGCCAAAAATCAAGGAATCTTCTTAAATATTAATGATGCCTCCTTTTGCCAAACTTTTGAATGCTGTCACAAATCTGGTGGTTGCAAGATTTGTGTCACTCCATTACATCTTTGGTCTTGGCGTTGGTGCAACCTGAGGAAGTCTACTGTCCTGTGGTAGGATGGTTAGAGCACAGTTCATTTGGCATTCTGTTCACACACATAAATATGTGCATGCCTGAAGTAAGTGTGTGTGTGTGTGTGTGTGTGTGTGTGTGTGTATGCATGTGTGTGTGTGTGTGTGTATTTATGAAAGGAAATAGACCATTGTCTTTTAAATTTAACCCATATCATAACAGTGATGAGTATTCCAAAAATTTCACAGGTCTTGATTCATTAGTTCTGAATGATAATGAAGCTTTAACAGAAAATTTAATTGTTTTGAACCCAGTGACTATAGATTCTATCACTAGAAGATGTAGCAGGAAAGAGTCACAATGGGCCTGGGTGGCTCACCAGTTTGAATTCACAAGGAAGAAAGCAACAGAGCCTTCCAAAAAATGGTTGGAGAGTGGTTACTGAGAAGGATGACTTTGGAGGCATGCTAATGTGGTTGACTTTGATCACATAGTCAGAACAAGAAGTACTCCCTCCCCCTTTTATTCTTTCTTTTTATTCTCTTTCTTTCTTTCTTTCTTTCTTTCTTTCTTTCTTTCTTTCTTTTTGTGGAATAGCTTGATAGAATTGTCAGTTTCTCCAGATGCCTAATTGACTCTACAGAAGTGGTTTCCACATCCAGCTCCCAACACAGGTGGGTCTAGTAGCTGGCAAGCAAGCCCTCTGGCAACTGGGAGTACTAGGAACATGGGGGAGCTTGTAACCTTCCCTTTACCCAAGAACAGGCCAGTATCCTTGGACACCAGTTTGGGATGATTGCCAACACTGAATATTTTAACACAGTGCAGTGATTTTCTTGAAGTTTCAAGAGCCTCTTCTTCATCCAGGGTGGTCAGAGGGGCCCTTGACAAACTAACAGTTGGGTTGTTCTGCTGATGTCACTTGAGGACTTCAGACTTTTAGGACTTAGTTTTGCAGGTACTTGTGGGAATGATTGCTAACTGAATAAATGGTTGCCAAGGAGTTTTCTGTATAGGAGAATTGAATTCTTATCAAGGCACTGCAGAGGGTAAAATTGTGTGGAATAATGATGTAAGGAAAGGTACAATAAATCCTCACATTTATGAAGTTCTTTATAGGTTAGCATGCTGGTTAAGAGCAGATATGTGGAGGATAGGTTAAGATAGGTTCTTGACTTATGTTAACAACTACGGTAATCCGTCATGGGGACCCAGACTTCATTATTCTGTAAAGCCTCTCTTCCCCTTATTAGCCGTGTGGCTTTAAGCAAGTATCCTGACCTCTCCAATAACCTTACAGAGAAAACTGGGACAATAGTGGCCATGAAAGTGACATAGTTTTCAGCTTAAAAAACAAGACATATGTAATTTATATTGTTATATCATTTTTATTATTTTTCCTAGAAAAATTATAAATTTATTTTATATAATATGACTATATTTTGTTTTTAATTATTTAAATTTTATATGCCTTCATATTATGCACTTGTTTTATCTTATGTCACATGGAATGATATTTATTATGTTCCAGTGATTTTATATTATATATATTATACATTGTTTAATTTACATATTATAAAATCCTCAAATGGGTTTTTATAAAGTTGGTCTAGGCAAAATTGTCATGTTAAAAGCGCTACACAAGCTAATTGAGATTGTCTTTATATCAACTAATAAGTAAATGGACTATGATGTCTTTGGGAAGAGACATCTTTCTGTTCAGCCAGGAACTTTTTGTTGTTTTAGTTATAGGTAGTGTTACTATATGTTATCCAGTTATGAAAGAAATGGTACAGGCTAAAACTACAGTTATGTTTTTTTTTTTTCTTGCCATTTGTAGCTTGGCAGCAAGGTCAAGAATGGGAGTTTGGTGCCACGTTTTACTGCTGACTCATAATATGACCTTGATGGATTTTCAGACTTTTACATTTTTACCTAAAAATGGGAGGGTACTATTCACAACTTCATAGCCTTTGGAAAGTCAGTGAAATGCTTTAAAATTCTCAGTGTTGATGTTGCTTTGATTAAGTAAGATTACTGAACATATTAACTACTGTTGTTATACCCCCACACACAAAACGTAAAACATAAAAAATAGTAATTAAGTGGCAACATTGTACAATGAAGTCTTTCAGGACTTGTGTATTACTATTATTTATTATTATTATTATTTTTAATATCACAGATTCTTGAATGATTGGCAAGGCTATCTTTATAGTAAGGAGTCTGTGGTTTAAAGAACCTATACAAAACTTACCACACTCATGTCTCACTTTCAAGAAACATATCAAGTACCTACTAAGTGCCAGATACTATGCTAAATGCTCTGTGAACCCCAGAGCCTCCTGCTTGCAGAGCTGACTCAGTAGTGAGCAGACTAAAAGTTGATAATGAGATTTATGAGACCACAAGTGGAGGCAGCAGAAGCATGTCTAATGACTATTTACTGCAAGGCATTGGGTTTGACATCTAAAAAATCGTGATGCCTAGGGACTGCCTGTTTTATTCTATAGTGTACTGGTAATTGTTTGTTTTTCTCTTTTTGATTTAAAATAATT
Organism: Micromys minutus; assembly: GCF_963924665.1. Taxonomy (NCBI): domain Eukaryota; kingdom Metazoa; phylum Chordata; class Mammalia; order Rodentia; family Muridae; genus Micromys; species Micromys minutus. Next base: position 10,939,261 of record NC_137969.1, read on the forward strand.
TGTTGGAAAATATTATTGTGCTTTGAATATGAACTACCTCCCATGAGGCATTGGGATGCTTGGTTCCCAGTCGGTGACATTGCTTGAGAGTGTGTGGAGCCTTAAATCAATGGAGACTCACTGGAAGTGGTATGCTGAGAGGCAGGCCTGGGAATTTTATCTCTGTCCCCATCACTTCCCTCATCACTTTCTACTTCTTGCCTGTTGATAACTGGCATTTGCCATGGCTTCTCCGCCATGCTGAACTATGTTCTTCTGGCAGGTAAAACTGGAATAAATACTTTGTGTTGCTTTACTCAGGTAACTGGCAACTTGTAAAATAATTTAGACAAACAGTCATTTTTATCAGACTTTAAATTCAAAATTATGACTCAAGATAGGCAACCTAGAATCCTCAAGGGATGGTAGAGTATCATAGTAAGCAGCTACTATATAAATGGCCCTGGCATGAATTCCTTGGCAGTTAATATGTGTCCCTTTAAATACACAGTTGTCTCAAACACCTAACAGTCCTAGTGTCTCCTTGACTGTCCAAGTAGCTTGGGCAATAGGCAAAATCAAACTGAAGAGAAGGTAGTATGGAACAATAGTAAGTTAAAGTTTTAAACTAATGGGATTCCATCTTTAATTATTTTTCTTTTTTGGCAACATCATTTACAGTACATATATCAATCTGTATCTGTTGCACCTCTGTGACTCATGTCATGCCATTGCCTGCACCATCTAAATGTTAGTATTTCCTATGCATATTCAGCTCCCCAAATGGACAATTTTAAGTCATGCTTGGTAAGGAAAAGGAGAATGCCTTAGTAGATGAATAACTAAGTAAACACACTAACCTTCTCATTCAACAGACACCCTACTGAAGGCATTTCTGTTAGAAGATCTGCTATTCAGACTCAGTAGCATTTGTTAGAAATACTATGTCCTAAAGTTTTCTCCTGCACCCTTCATTTGGGTTAACCCTTCTACTCACCCCAAGTCCTTCCTCTTTCACCTTTCACCTAACTCCATCTTTGAACCTTGACACCCCAACTTTTTCATTTCTCTCTCTTTTCATTTTACACATATTTTTCTACATGCTGTGCCAAGAGATTATGGAATTAGAGGGGAAACTAGAACACAGGTGACATGAACGGAAGTGAAAAAATGCTAAGCTTTAACCATGGTGCTGGCGAGATGATAGGACAGGGTGTTGTTAACCAAAACTAAGGATATTTGAAGAAGCCTTATGAAAATCCACATTGCCTTAGCTAATGACAAAATACAATGTATTTTAAGTACCCTACATGGGTAGAAAATGCTGTGCCCAGAAATTATGTGTTATTAATCAAAAATCTTAGTTCCAGGCCCGGAATATTCACCTGTAAGTTATTGGTAAGAGAGTTCCTAGAAGCACCCAAACCAAAGCAGGTTATTGGCATTTATGTTGGTCATCCACCAAAACTAGAAGTTAAAACACCTTGCCAAGGACACCTTTGACTTTGAATTGAGGTCACAGAGAAGTCCACCTTGAACTGACTATGAAGTTCTTTCCTTGACGGGTTGCTTCTGTGGTGCTAGAAGGTGTTATTTAAACTGGTGGGCAGAAAAAGACACTAGTGGACTGGGACTGAGAAATCATTGAGTCCTTCATTCTACAATCCCAACCTTAATGATAAAATATGTCAACCATTACAATGGTTCTGCAGATACTGAACTCATTTCTGTCTGGATAGAAGGCCTGCAAGATAAGTTTGTGCTTGATACCACACACTTATTCAAAAGCCCATGAATGAGAAAAGACTAAGGCCCTAGGAGAGAACCTCCTGGTGCTGTTTTGCTAAATTGTAATGCTGCCATACTGTCTCCTGAATACTGAAACATTTATATCAATGCATCTACTTTTCTTTCAACTTCAGACAGAAACACAGCTTTTTGCAGTGGGTAATGGCTAATGTCTCCTCATACCTGTTCAAAATTCCAAGAATAGGTAACTGTGGGTCAGTAGCAGATGGATCATCTCTTTCCAAGTGCCCTTACCCAAGGCTCTTTAGAAGAGGGTACAGAAAGGATATAGGAGATGGTGAATGAGGAGGGATACTTTTAAATATAGGCTTCAGAATATAACATGGCTACTATACAAATCAAATTCAATCAGCTGTGGTTACTTACACAAGATCAAGCCAGTCTTTTGGTGTGACTACTGGAGACCGGTACCTGCTGAAGGATGAGAAGTCACTCTCCTTCTGGAATATGTCCTTGGGAGTTTGACCATGCCCCAGTAGATGACCTTATACTTATTCACATGTGGCCACACTATTTGAACTAAAGCGGTTATTAATATCAATAACAAAACAGGTTGGGAAGATGGAAGGGACATGGAGTAGGGCTATAAAGAAAGTTAAAGGGAAAAAGTGATACACGAATATGACAAATGTGTAAGTATATGGAATTTTCAATGATAAAATACAAAAATTATTTTAAAAATACACTAGACCAGTCAAAACAGAGTTCTAATCTCAGTACATAACAGAAGGTATATTTTCTGAGAAGTATTTTATAATAAAACATTTTAACCTAAAATCATGATATTGAGGATGGTCAATTGCAAAATAAGGTTTTCTGAACATAAACATAATTTGAAGTCAATACTGTAATTTGACTATGTAGATCCCTCTTTGCAGTTACTTTGGAGAATGTTTATTTATTATGATAAGGCAACCTTCCATACTTCCTGAGTCATCACAAAGACTATATGCTAAATACAGACTTCATGCCATTTTAGTTGTCAGTACAGTGCTATCCAAAAATTGTATAAAGGTTTGTGACAAGGACAATAAATATTAGGACATATTGTAGGAGTTCTAAGATGCAGCTGGACACACCACGTTTCAAGCCTTTCTCTTTAAGGGGAGCAAAGAATTCAAGGATTATCTGGTCAGAAGCAACAAGGTTTTGTTCTCTTAACATTATAAATCAAACAAACATGTCAAAAGGCATGCCTAAAAGATTATAGTGCACACACACACACACACACACACACACACACACACACACACACACACACACCAGATGAATATTGGGACTGAACAGGCAACCATGAAATGAACTGATTTTTCAGTGTGAGTAAATGACCTTCACTCTATCCTCCAGGTGCCTTGTTTTCCCAAGCATCTGAACATTCCTTCCCCTGCTGAAAACAGCTCACATTAATCCAATGACTCTCATTAAGCATGGTGAATGTTCCTTTTGACATAGTAAAACTAAAGCTAGTGTAATGTGTGCATGCCAATGGATAGACCTCTTTGCCGAAGGGGTTTTTCCTGCTGCATATAGAAGGTGCTTAACTTATGTCCTCTTGCCAGGAGATGATCACGCACTGTATATAAATGCATAAGTAATTTTATGGAGCGTGACACTCCCTGTGGGTCTCTAGAGATATTAACCAGACTCCTCCATTTTCTAGACTTGAAGTTTCCATGAACTGAGGAACATGTAGCATTGTTATTGATATACCCATTGAGTCCTACATCTGCTGTGACTGCAGAAAGGAGCACAACCCATGAAATTCACTCCTGAAGGACACAGAGCAATAACCATTAGCATAAGAACAACCAAATGTGATTTCTATAACCCCCTTTCAATGGAAAGATAAATCTATGCATATATAAACTCACACATATACATATAAAAGGTTTACATTAACTATTTGCAGAAGAGTTTTTAGATTTTCTAGCATTTGCCTTTCCATGATCTAAAGGGCCACTGCCAAAGCCCCCATTATTAACAATAATTGTCACATCTATCTAGAAAATATCTTTATATATTGAGTCTGTATCTTCTCATTTAAAAAACAGGTAACATCGACTTCCCCTTTCTTCCAAATTAGATTATAGAATAAACCCAGTAAAGGGAAAGGACCTGGAAACATAAAGCATATTTCAGGTCCTGAATAGGGGTTGAAGGATTCCAATAACTGAATGTAAATATCCTCAGCATCTTTGCATAAGCATCATTTTACTACTACCTTTAGAGGAAAATGTGTTCATCTGCACCCACAATTCTTAAGATTGCTTTAAATTCTGCAGCTTGGTACTTGGTGCATTATACATGAGATAAGCCTAGTTTCACAGCTGGACAGCATAGGAGTACTTAGAATAGTTTTGTGGATAATGTAGTCCTCTAAAGCTTTATCTCTCTAAATTAGAAAAAGAAATGGGATGCATGAAGTATGATTTTTCTATTCTCCAGGAGTCAAAGATTGGTGGAGAACATAGTTAGAGTGATTCTAAATTTCTTGTTCTATTTCTCACCTTTACAAAGGGGAACTTCACGGATTAAACTGCCAGTTCACACTTAGGCTAAACTGAGAAGTTGAAAAGAACATTTTTAAAGACAGATAAAAGAAAATAATTTGATCTTCCATTCACCAGAAAGTGCTAAAAGATCAGGGTCATTGGATAAGTAAGTAAACAAATAAATAAATGAATAAATGTTTAATAATAACACTAATAATAATAATGTGCTTACATAAGGAAATGCTGATTTCTCAATGACAGAATGTGATTGACATCTCAGTGACAGTGGTCAGGCCAGCCCAAGGCAGTATGCCATAACCCTTTTCTGCTTCATGAGAAAAGGGCTTTTGCTATCTAATCCTATCAAGATGTCATTTGTAGATGACACCATTGTCAATTCCCCAGGAAGGGAATTAAGGCCCACACAGTCATTTGATGATTTTGTAATGTATAATTTTAATCTATGAAACCTTTGCTTCAGAAAAAATATCAGGAATGCTAATAATACATAAATTTTGATGTGCTAATTATCTTACTATTGAAATGATCTTGCTATTTTTGGTCTCTCTCACTAGATTTCATTCCAGTAAAGCAAGGTTAGTAAGTTTTCCCTTAAATAGCCAGATCATGTTGTATTTTAGGTTTGTACAGTGCATCAGCTCAGCTGCAACTACTCCCTTCTTCCTATTGTCGCATGAAAGCTACAATATGTAACTCATAGATACAGGAGTCTGTTTCTGATCCAATTGATCCATATTTTCATAAACCAAATTAATATAAAATAGCTTGTGTATGTCAGAGATTCTCTGTTTTCAAACCTCTTTCAAACTTCCCGTCAGTTCTCTCTGAATCTCTCAAGCACTCTTCAGGTCAGAGTGACAAAAAACTCTCAGGTTTACATTGTTTATAAGCATTTTATGGCTGTGTCCACTTTTGCATGTGATCACATTCTGTGGCTCATTGTGTCATTTGTAAAATTTCTCTGAATTTATTCTTTTTATTTTTATGTTTTGTCCTTAAAAAAAAAAAAAAAAAGAATGCTTTGTCCTTCTTTTATTTTGAGATTTTTTTAATTGAAAATTCATGATGAAGATGCAAAGTCAAGGAGTGTGGCTGCGCACCAAAGAGGATTAAGATCTCAAATATGTTTCCCAATAAATAACTGAATAATAATGAGTATAATATCTCTGTCATAGTCATAATAGGGTCCCATTCTTGTAAATATAAAAACAATGGAGATAAATTTTCAGACTTATTTATATGCTCTATATTTGGGCACACGTTTGATACATGCTATTTTAATTTATTTTCCATTGGAGGGGATAGGGCTTCTCCCAGTCATCATTGTGGTCCAGTCATCTCCAAGGGCATCATTCATCTTGCATTCTAGTTAAAGGCTGATGAGCAGTCAACTGCTGGTCAGTTTGCTCTTCCTTAGTGTGCGGAAAGCTTTTCTGACCTTTATTAATTGTTTTAATACAGTACTCTATGGTCAATCCAATAAATAGGAAACTGTCCTTGGAATACTTTAGTAAAAGTTATCTGTGTCTGTCAATTTGATCCAACTTCAGTTTCGATATCTTAATTGTCCTGAAAGGGTAAACCTGAGCTCACAAGTTGCCAAAGTCAGTAAGTTTGGAGAGGGTGTCTAAGATGCTATATTACACACTATTTCAAATGAGGGATTGACTGCTTGCCTTATGTTTGCAAATGACCACCTCCCACTTTTTTCTCATGTACAAAAGTAATCCAGCTAGCCTGTTGCTGTCTTACAGGCAAGTATTCTGTGATGTGTTCGCTTGTTAAATAAGCTTCACATGCTGATCATCTAAGGACTGAAGGTGCTGAAGGGGTCTGGACAACAATATCAACCAACCACACCACACAGAGCTGTCAGGGAATAAACCATTAACTTTATGATAAACAAAATAGATTTTTTTCTGGGTGTTTTGTGCCTTGTTAAAAATTTAGTGAGTTGGGGAAAATGGTGACTAATAGGCAAGTACATAAGTAACAAGAAAAAAAAAAAAAGAGATTCAACATGAGTGATCTCCAAAATGTCTTAAATTGTGATACATTTACACAATAGAGTATTATTCAGCCACCAGAAACAATGACTTAACCAAATTCTTAAAAAAATGGCTGCATCTAGAGAATATCATCTTGAGTGAGATAACCCAGTCACAAAAGAACAGACATAATATGCAGTCATTGATAGTGGGATGTTAACCCCAGAGGCTCGCACTGCCCCAGAAACAACTCACAGACTGTATGAAGTCCAAGAAATAAAGAAAACAAAACAAAACAAAAAAAATAGTCATGCTCAATCCTTACCCACCAAGAACACATTGACAAATTCCGGGTTGTACCCTGTATTACATGTACTGTCTGCTCATTGTAAAAAAAAAAAAAAAAATCTTTACACACCGAGAAAACTTTGACTATTTCCAGGTTGCATCTTGTTTTACATGTACTTTATGCTCATTGTTACTGGTGGGATCTTTATCACACTATCAAACCTTAAAAAAAAAAAGTACTGACAAAAATGTATTGTATAATTTTATGCAAAAAATGCTTAAAATGTGTACATTTATCTTTGTTTTGTAAAATAAAGTTGTTATAAAAAAAAAGAAAGTTCTTCTTAAGTCCATACATTAAAGGCAACCCATTTACAAATCTTACTCGACTCGTATTCCAAGAAATTCTTTATCATACTTTATTGCCATCTGATATTACTATATACCCCTTCTTTTAACATTAATAGTGAGATTTTAATAGTCTTACACTGCCATTTCTACTTTCCTAGGTTATTTAATTTTTAAAATACAAAATAGATTCCATACTCCTTTACTTAGAGCAGCATTTCTAATGGCATCATGCGCCCTCTCCCTTACCTCATCGATATCATTGACCACTATCCCTGTTCCAGTCATTCTCTCCTAGGGTTCTGGTGAGAAGGCCATACATGCTCCTTCTTTCAAGTGTTTTCTCTCTTCTCAGACCATGCCTACTTCCATTTTCTGCTTGAGATCCTGCAAGATTTACATAACCAGAAAATACTAAACAGGCATTAAAAATGAGTTAGGAATACGGTGATGTCTCTATCTGTCCATATCTACATCTTCAGTGCTTGGGAAATTTCTTTTAAAAATGTATTTACAGGGTAGTTTTTCATCACATGCAAAATATTGGTTAAATTTATATGTGGTAGGCTTTTCTATAGGTCACTGGCATCTTCACCTCCCTCCTTTTTGGTTGTGGTAAGAGTAAAAGAGTTCTGTGACCTGCTTTCTTCTTGAAGATGTTACATGTGGCTACGGTTAACTCTTGGAACAAATTGCAATATTAAGGTGGAGTTCATGCAATTTCTAACGAGTATCAACTCTCCTTAGAGGCATATATGACTAGAAAGTCTCTGTTGCTTTGGTATCTGAAAGACTAAAGGGAAAAAATCCCTTTGCTGCTTCATTTGAACACTAGATACACAAAATAAACTTTATCTAGCCACTGAGGTTTCGAATTAGGTTTTTACAGCAAGACAACATGAACTCAACTCAACTAAAGCAGAATAAAACAGAGTGAGTTTTTCTACACCTTTCTGTGTATGGACTATTCCTTATTGCCCACACCAACAATATTTTGACATTTTGAACAACTCAAAAAAGTATTCATATTACTCATAAAACAAAAGTAATACAGCCTTTCCTCAATTCCTCAATAATAGAGTCTCAACCTGTAGGTCATGACACCTGTGTGGGGTTATATGACCCTCTCACAGGAGTCACTATTCTTTCTTTTTAAAATTATTTTATCTCCCTCCTCCTGCTCCTTTGACAGTTGTTCCTTCACCAACGCACTCCTACCTCAATACCCTGGCATTCCAGGACACTGGGACATCAAGCCTTCACAGGACCAAGGGCCTCTCTCATCTATTATCATCATAAAACACAGATATTTACAGTATTATTAATAACAGTTGAAAATTAGTTACTAATTAGTAAAGAAAATAAGTTTATTGTTGGGGTCACTACAACATGAGAAACCATTTTCTTCTTATTTATTGGATATTCTTTGTAATTACATTTCAGATGTTATCCCCTTCTCCCCAATCCCATTCTCCTCCCCCTCTTATTGCCTCTATGGGGGTACTCCTTCTCCCAACCACCTCTCCCACCTTAGAACTATTCCCCTACACTGGGAGAACATGCAGTCACTGGACGAAAGGCCTCTCCTCCCACTGATGTCAGAAAATGCTATCCTCTGCTGCATATGCACCTGGAGCCATAGGTCTCTACATGTGTGCTCATTGGTTGGTGTTTTAGCCTCTAGGACCTGTGGTGGGTTTTATTAGTTGATAATTTTCTTCATCCCATAGGGTTGCAGACCCATTCAGCTTCTTCAGTCCTTTCTCTAACTCCTTCATTGGGGGCCCAGTGTTTAGTCCAATGGTTAGCTGCAAACATCCTCCCCTTTATCAGTATGACTCTGGCAGAGCCTTTTAGAAGGCATTGATATCAGGTTCCTGCCAGTAAGGACTGTTTTAAGGGGTCCTAGCATTAGAAAGACTAAGAACCACTCTGTAAATTAATGGGTCAAAAAGGAAATCCTGTAAACAAAGTTATGCAAATATTGCACAGTATAAAGGAATAGTATTGTAGTCTCTTTGAACTCTAGCAAAAAGAATGTTATTTCTGGAAAACAGCTGTACACAGATTTTGACATACTGAAAGAGCTGATCATGAGTGAAATGAACATGAAGAATATTGACAAGCAATATCAATGTAATTTCTAAAAAGTACCACATAGTATAATTATAGTTTGGTGATTTATTTTTGTCCCACGGCATATTACTTAATAGAACTTTGTAAACAGTCACGCTTGCCATGTACAGAGATGTTACCTGAGTATCTAGGTTTGCACAGCTGCTATCACAGGGGACATAAATGGTAATATTTTGTTCCCTTATCCATTCACATCATGTATATATAATCAAATGCGTCCTATGTTTAAAGCACTGCTCTCATCTATAATTTAAATATTTGGATCCTACTCTACCTCTATAGAAGGATAAATTTCTATAAGAGAGCAAGTAGAAGAGATTGTCTGGTGCAGTATTTTAAACTCAGAACACAGAGTTAATGGAAAGCTTTGCACCTTGCTGAGTCTTGTGATGCTGCAGATCCTGTCAGGGAGTCTGTCACATAAAGGATGCTTAATCAATAATCCCTGATGATAATGATGACCCTATGAATTTCCTGGTCCCAGTGTGCTACCAAGCAGTGCAATAACACAGATGATTTTTTTGGTGTGTACTTGGTGTTGTGCATTAGACATACTCCCAAAATTAATATACTGAGAGCCTAAACACCACGAACATCAGACTATATAACTGGAAATAGAACCTTTTAAGAAGTAGTTGGAATTAGAAGATATCCCAAATGATTGCTAAACAAGTGCAGGAGACTGAACTTAGGGAGGGGAAAGCAAATAATAAATAGTGAGAGGGGTTTGGGGAATAGCAGGACCCACTTGAATTAATATGTAAAAGGGAAAGGCTGCAGTGCCTTAGCGACTATAGAGTGAAAGAATTACACGAGAAGGAGCTTGGTAAAAATATTGTGATGCGGATGGTTAGAAAAGCCACAAGGAATCTATTATTATCTACCCAAACCCAAATTTGTATTACATAAAAATTCAGTATTTAAACATGCATATACAGCTGTATTGGGTTTTTCTCATCTGAGCTGATGACCCTTCTTCTAAGATCCAAAAATACTACTAATAAATACCAATAAAAGACATGATATGTTGTCTTTTGAGTTGTTGGCATTGGTTGGCTAGGGGACTTCCAAAATATGTACTTCTATTGGTGTTGCTCTTGGTTACCCTCTAGAGTTCAAAGGTATGTTCTTATTGCAGAAGACAACATGAACTGTAGAAACTGGCCCCAAAGATCCTTCATCTGAGATTTGCCTGAATTGGTGGCCTCTGTGTGAACTACTTTTATGGCACCAGATGATTCCATGCAAGCTTCCAAAGGAGAGAGATGACTACTAGTACCATTTATGTCCTACCAAATCAATGACCAGAATGGAACAATAACCCTACAGGTGTAGTGATAACACACATATTTTGAAGGTATTCAGTGACTGTCTAACTGGTCTTAAACAAGATAGATAACATGCTTGGCACTAGAAACCTAGCTAACTAATAAGTCCTTGTAAAATCATGCTTATGTGTGTGTATGTGTGTGTATAAACATAACTCCTAACAACAGTCTATACAAATTATACTCATAGACAAGTTAAGTCCTTACAGCCTTATTTTGAGAAGCTCCCTTTTTTTTTAAAGAGAGAGAACTATATAAAACCATAACCAATAAAAACACAGAGTTCTGGGACTCTGGGGCTCAGAACAGGGCTTGGCTCATCTGCCACCCGGACCAACAGTTCCTAAAGTTTTAAAGACTGGTGAGTACGAGATCTGGGCAGCCAGGGAGCAGAGAGATCTCTGGAGAGTTCGCACGGAAAGCTCGCCCCCGCCCTGCCCGATCCAGGGACCAAGGACACAGAATTGGAACCTCTGCTTCCACCCGGCGATTCTGGGGCGTAGAACAGGGCTCAGCCCATCTGGCACCTAGACCAGTGAAGATCCAGGGACACAGAACAGATACAAGGGAAAGGCAAGAACATATCATTGACAACAAGATGGCAAGAGGAAAGCAAAAGAGTATATCCCAAAAAAACCAAGACAACCTGACAACACCAGAACCCAGCTCTCCCATGAGATCAAACATTGGAATGACAAACACTCCAGAAAAAGAAGACACAGACCTGAAATCATACCTCAAGATGCTGATAGAGATACTTAAACAAGAACAGGAGGAAATGCAAAAAGATTCAGAAGCTTTTAAAGAGGAAACAAGAAAAACACTCAAAAAACTCAAAGAACAAGAGGAAAACAGAACCAAAGAGATGAAGGAATGGAAGAGGGAATTTAAAACGGAAATTGACACAATAAAGAAAACACTAAAAGAGATAAACCTAGAGGTAGAACACCTAAAAAAGAAATCAGGAGACACAGAAGCAAGCATTTCCAATAGACTACAAGAGATGGAAGAGAGAATCTCGGGGGCAGAAGACAACATTGTAAACATAGACAAAACAGCCAGAGAAGATGCAAAAAACAAAAAGCTCCTAACCCAAAATGTCCAGAAAATCCAGGACACAATGAGAAGACCGAACCTAAGGATAATAGGAATAGAAGAGGGAGAAGAGTATCAACTAAGAGGCACAGTAAATATCTTCAACAAAATCATAGAAGAAAACTTCCCTACCCATAAGAATGAGATGACCACGAGAGTAAAAGAAACCTTCAGAACTCCAAATAGGTTGGACCAGAAAAGAAATACCTCCCGACACATAATAGTCAAAACATCAAGTGCCCAGAGTAAAGAAAGAATACTAAAAGCAGTAAGGGAAAAAGGTCAGGTAACATATAAAGGAAGACTAATCAGAATCACACCCGATTTCTCAACAGAGACTATGAAAGCTAGAAGAGCCTGGACAGACATCATGCACACCCTAAGAGAGCACAAGTGCCAGCCCAAGCTGCTATACCAAGCAAAACTATCAATCACCATAGATAGAGAGATGAAGATATTTCAAGACAATATCTGACCACAAACCCAGCACTACAACGAATTATAGGTGGAAAACCCAATACAATGAGGGAAAATACATCCTAGTAAAAACAAGAAAACTACTAAACAAGAAAACCAAAAGAAGAAAAAGACACAGACACAACTCAATCAACTAAAGCAATAATAGCAGGAAAGAGAAACAACTATTCCTTGACATCTATTAACATAAATGGACTCAACTCCCCAGTAAAGAGACATAGGCTATCAGACTGGATACATAAACAAAATCCAGCATTTTGCTGCATACAGGAAACTCATCTCAGAGACAAGGACAGACACTATCTCAGAATAAAAGGGTGGGAAAAAAACTTCCAAGCAAACAGCCCCAAGAAGCAAGCTGGAGTGGCTATTCTAATATCGAATAAAGTAAATTTCCAACCAAAAGTTATCAAAAAAGATAAGGAAGGACACTTTTTACTCATTACCGGGGAAATCTGTCAGGAGAAACTCTCAATCCATAACAAATATGCTCCAAATAAAAAAGCACACACGTTCATAAAAGAAACCCTACTAAAGCTCAAAAAATACATTTCACCCCAGAAAATAATAGTGGGAAACTTTAATACCCCACTCTCTCCAATGGACAGATCATGAAAACAGAAACTTAACAACGACACTTTAAAATTAGCAGAGACTTTGAACCAACTGAAATTAATAGATATCTACAAAACATATCATCCTAAAGTAAAAGAATACACCTTCTACTCATCACCCCATAGCACCTTCTCGAAAATTGACCATATAATTGGATACAGAAAGAGTCTCAATCGATATAAGAAGATTGAAATACTCCCATGCATCCTCTCAGATCACCATGGTCTATGGCTGGTCTTTAACAACAACAAAGACAACAAAAAGTCCACATACACATGGAAACTAAACAACTCTCTGTTAAATGATAGCAGGGTCAAAGAAGAAATAAAGAAAAAATTAGGGATATTCTACAATTCAACAAAAATGAAAACACAACATACCCAAACCTATGGGATACAATGAAAGCAGTACTGAGAGGAAAACTTATAGCCCTAAGTGCTTTCAAAAAGAACCTGGAGAGAGCATACATCATCAACTTGACAGCACAGCTAAAAACCCTAGTACAAAAAAAAAAACAGATACAGCCAAGAAGAGTAGAGGTTAAGAAATAATCAAAATTAGGGCAGAAATAGACCAAATAGAAAGAAAAAGAATCATTGAAAATATCAACAAAACCAAGAGCTGGTTCTTTGAGAAAATCAACAAGATTGATAAACCCCTAACCAAACTAACTAGAGGGCAAAGAGAGAGTATACAAATTAACAAAATCAGAAAGGAAATTGGAGACAAAACAACTGAAACTGAGGAAATTCAAGAAATCATCAGATCCTACTACAAAAACATATACTCCACAAAGTTGGAAAATCTGGAGGAAATGGACGAATTCCTAGACAGATACAAGATCCTAAAGCTAAACCAGGAACAAATAAACCATCTAAATAATCCCATAACACTTAAAGAAATAGAAGAAGTCATCAAAAGCCTTCCAACTATAAAAAGCCCAGGTCTAGACTGGTTCAATGCAGAATTTTATAAGACATTTAATGCGGATATAACACCAATACTCTCCAAACTATTCCACAAGATAGAATCAGGTGGAATACTACCTAACTCCTTTTTTGAGACTACAATAACCCTCTTACCTAAACCACACAAAGATCCTACAAGGAAAAAGAACTTCTGACCAATCTCAATTATGAACATTGATGCAAAAATACACAACAAAATCCTTGCAAACCAAATCCAAGAACACATCAAAATGATCATTCATCATGACCAAGTAGGCTTCATACCTGGGATGCAGTGATGGTTTAATATAAGGAAACCCATCAATGTAATCCACCATATAAACAAACTCAAGAACAAAATCACATGATCAACTCACTAGATGCTGAGAAAGCATTTGACAAAATTCAACATCCATTCATTTTAAAAGTCCTGAAAGAACAAGAATCCAAGGCCCATACCTAAATATAATAAAAGCAATATACAGCAAACCAACAGCAAACATCAAACTTAATGGCGGGAAACTTGAAGCAATCCCACTAAAATCAGGGACTCAACAAGGCTGCCCACTCTCCCCCTACCTATTCAACATAGTACTGGAAGTCCTGGCTGGCGCAATTAGACAGCAAAAGGAGATCAAGGGGATACAAATCAGAAAGGAAGAGATAAAAACATCACTCTTTGCTGATGACATGATAGTGTACTTGAGTGACCCCAAAAATTCCACCAGAAAACTCCTACAGCTGATAAACAAGTTCAGCAAAGTGGCTGGATACAAAATTAACTCAAACAAATCAGTAGCCTTCCTATACTCAAAGGACAAACATGTGGAGAAAGAATTTAGGGAAAAGGTACCCTTCACAATCATCACAAAAACTATGAAATACCTTGGTGTGACCCTAAGTAAGCAAGTGAAAGACCTATATGACAAGAACTTCAAACTTCTAAAGAAAGAAATTGAGGAGGATCTCAGAAAATGGAAAGATCTCCCATGATCATGAATTGGAAAAATCAACATCTTAAAAATGGCCATCCTACCAAAAGCAATCTACAGATTCAATGCAATCCACATCAAAATTCCCACCCAGTTCTTCATGGAAATGGAAATATCAATGTGCAATTTCATATGGAATAACAAAAGACCTAGAATAGCGAAATCCATCCTCAACAACAAAAAAACATCTGCGGGAATCACTATCCCTGACCTCAAGCTATATTACAAGGCAATTGTGCTGAAAACTGCATGGTACCAGTACAGAAATGGGCATGTGGATCAATGGAATAGAATAGAAGATCCAGAAATGAGCCCTCATGTATATGGTCACCTGATTTTTGACAAAGGAGCAGTAAACATTCAATGGAAAAAGGACAGCCTATTCAACAAATGGTGCTGGTCCAACAGGCACTCAGCATGCAAAAGAATGAAAATAGACCCTTTCTTATCTCTTTGTACAAAGCTCAAGTGTAAGTGGATCAAAGATCTCTACATTAAAACAGATACACTGAAACTACTAGATGAGAAAGTATGGAAAACCTTAGAACACATAGGCACATAAGAAAATTTCCTGAACAAAAAACCAATGGCTCAAGCTCTAATGTCAAAGATTAACAAATGGGACTTAATGAGATTGCAAAGTTTCTGTAAGGCTAAGGACATTGTCAAGAAAACAAAACGGCAACCAACAGAATGGGAAAAGATCTTTACCAACACCACATCAGATAGAGGCCTAATATCCAAGGTATACAAGGAACTCAAAAAGCTAGACTCCAGAGAATCAAATAACCCTATTAAAAAATGAAGTACAGAACTAAACAAAACCTTTTCAGTTGAGGAACACCGAATGGCCGAGAAACATCTGAGGAAGTGCTCGACATCCTTAGCCATCATGGAAATGCAAATCAAAACAACCCTAAGATTCCACCTCACACCAGTCAGATTGGCCAAGATCCAAAACTCAGATGACAGCAGATGCTGGCGAGGCTGCGGAGAAAGAGGAACACTTCTCCACTGTTGGTGGGGTTGCAAGCTAATACAACCACTCTGGAAATCTGTCTGGAGATACCTCAGAAAATTGGATATAGTACTACCTAAAGACCCAGCTATTCCACTTCTGGGCATATACCCCAGAGACACTTTAATACACAACAAAGATATATGCACCACAATGTTCATAGCGGCTCTATTTATAAAAGCCAGAAGCTGGAAGGAACCCAGATGTCCTTCAGAAGACTAATGGATACAAGAATTGTGGTACATATACAAAATGGAATACTACTCAGCCACCAGAAACAATGACTTAACCAAATTCTTAAGAAAATGGCTGCATCTAGAGAAGATCATCCTGAGTGAGATAATCCAGTCACAAAAGAACAGACATAATATGCAGTCACTGATAGTGGGATGCTAACCCCAGAGGCTTGCACTACCCCAGAAACAACTCACAGACTGTATGAAGTCCAAGAAATAAAGAAAACAAAAAATATACATATATTCACAAAACAAGAAGACTTTGACTATTTCCATGTTGCGTTTTGTTTTGCATGTACTTTACGCTTATTGCAACTAGTACGTTTTCAATGCATACTGTCAAGCCCTTGAAAAAAATCAAGTACTGACTAAAAAACATATTCACATGGTTTTATGTAAAATTTATTTTAATGTCTGAAAAAATATTACTGACAAAAATGTATAATTTTAGCAAAAAATGTTTAAAATCTGTACATTTATCTTTGTTTTGCAAAATAAATTCGTTTAAAAAAATGTGAAAAAAAGTACAGACAAAAATGTATAATTTTAAGCAAAAAAATGTTTAAAATCTGTACATTTATCTTTGTTTTGTAAAATAAAGTTGTTTTAAAAAATATATTAATTAATTAAAAAAAAACAAATGGGAAAGGAAGAGATAAAAACAAAACTCTATGCAGATGACATGATAGTGTACTTAAGTGACCCCAAAAATTCCACCAGAAAACTCCTACAGGTGATAAACAAGTTCAGCAAAGTGGCTAGATACAAAATTAACTCAAACAAATCCGTTGCCTTCCTATACTCAAAGGACAAACATGTGGAGGAAGAAATTAGGGAAAAGGTACCCTTCACAATCATCACAAAAACTATGAAATACCTTGGTGTGACTCTAACTAAGCAAGTGAAGAACCTGCACGACAAGAACTTCAAACCTCTAAAGAAGGAAATTGAGGAGGATCTCAGAAAATGGAAAGATCTCCCACGCTCATGGATTGGAAGGATCAACATTTTAAAAATGGCCCTCCTACCAAAAGCAATCTACCGATTCAATGCAATCCCCATCAAATTCCAACCCAGTTCTTCATTGAGTTGGAAAGATCAATGTGCAATTTCATTAGGAACAAAAAAAGACCTAGAATAGCGAAATCCATCCTCAACATCAAGAAAACATCTTCGGGAATCTCTATCCCTGACCTCAAGCTATATTATAAGGCAATTGTGCTCAAAACTACATGGTACTGGTACAGAAATAGGCATGTGGATCAATGGAATAGAATAGAAGATCCAGAAATGAGCCCTCATGTATTTGGTCACCTGATTTTTGACAAAGGAGCTGTAAACATTCAATGGAAAAAGGACAGCCTATTCAACAATTGGTGTTGTTCCAACTGGCACTCAGTATGCCAATTTCTTAAGAAAATTCTTAAGAAAATGGTTGCATCTAGAGAATATCATCCTGAGTGAGATAACTGAGTCACAAAAGAGCAGACATAATATGCAGTCACTGATAGTGGGATGCTAAGCCCAGAGGCTTGAACTGCCCCAGAAACAACTCACAGACTGTATGAAGTCCAAAAAAAAAAAAAAATAAAATAAAAGGAAAACAAAACAAAACAAAAAAGTCATGCTCAATCCTTACCCACCAAGAACACATTGACAAATTCCGGGTTGCACCCTGTTTTACATGTACTGTTTGCTCATTGTAAAAAAAAAAAAATCTTTACACACCAAGAAAACTTTGACTATTTCCAGGTTGCATCTTGTTTTACATGTACTTTATGCTCATTGTAACTAGTGAGATCTTGATCACACTATCAAACCTTAAAAAAAAAAAAAAAAAAAAAAAAGTACTGACAAAAATGTATTGTATACTTTTATGCAAAAAAAATGCTTAAAATCTGTACATTTATCTTTGTTTCTTAAAATAAAGTTGTTAAAAAAAACACAGTTCTATTTTTTTCCCATATGGAACTGCTGGTGGGATTGGAGTGCCTTTGTTGTGTGCCTAAATTGGTCTAAGAAAATATGTCAGAGAAATGAAGTCCTATGTGATGGCTATCTCTCAGAATTTGCAAACTTTGTATTTAATTAAATTCAATATAGGCATCACTCCTAAGACTTCATCTCTTGACCAGAAACCAAAAATTATTTTACATGTTTATGTATTGCAAAGATGTTCTTCATTTTAATGACTTGGAATCTTCTTCAAAAAACAATCACTTGCAACTCTTTACTTAGGATTTATCTAGATGATTAAGAGTTTGATAGATAATAGAGTTCGTAAAGGGGAAGGGGGTCTAATAGATCCTGATTCAATTTGGGAGATGCTAGAAAGCTCGGTGATATGTGTGGGACTTTAGTTCCAGGGATCATTTGATGATGCAAGTAACTGGGCTTCACCCATTTAGACTGAAGCAGCAAAGTGGATAAAGCTATGGCTCAATCCACTTAGGATCCAAGCACAGTTTATAAAGAGAGCTGTCCAGTGATAGTGAACTCACAAACGGGGAGGTTGCTTAAACCCTGGTGGGCACACCTGATAACCTCCAGAAACCAAAAAGAGAAACTACCAGTTCAACCAGGATATTAAAAACAAACAAACAAACAAAAAACCAGGTGTGCTTCTGCTCTGGGTTAGTAATGCTAAATTGCTATACATTTATATTTTATTTGTTTTTTATATTTTTTATTGGATATTTTTAGTATTTACTTTACAAATGTTATCTCCTCTGTATCAATATGGCTCTGGCAGACCTTCTGAGGAGGCATCCATATCAGGCTTCTGCCAACAAGCACTTCTTGTCATCAGTAATAGTGACTGAGTTTGGTGGCTGCATATGGGATGTATCTCCATGTAAGGAGGTCATTTGATGATCTTTTCTTCAATACTTCTTCCTCTATTTTTCCCTGTATTAACCCCCATGAGTATTTTGTTCTCCCTTCTAAGAAGGACAGAGGCAACCACATTCTGGTCTTCCTTCTTTTTGAACTTCATAAGGTCTGTGAATAGTGTCTAGGGTATTCTGAGCTTTTGGGTTAGTATATGCTCACCAGTAATCTACTATACAAATGAACTCAAAAATAAAAAAAAAAAAACACATAATCATCTCATTAGATGCTGAGAATACATTTGACAAAAATTTAACACCCCTTCATGATAAAAGTCTTGGAAAAATCTGGAATTCAAGGTCCATATTTAAACATAGTAAAAGAAATACACAGCAAACCAGTAGTCAACATCAACCTAAATAGTGAGAAACTTTAAACAATCCAGCTAAAATCAGGGACTAGACAAGGCTGTCCACTTTCCTTCTACCTATGCAATATAGTACTGGAAGTTCTAGCCAGAGTAATTAGACAACAAATTAAGCCAAAGGAAGAATATATATTGGAAGGGAAGAAGTCAAAATATCACTATTTGTAGATGATAAGATAGTATACTTAAATGACCCCAAAAATTTCATCAAAGAACTCCTAATCCTGATAAACAACTTCAGCAAAGTGACTGGATATAAAATTAACTCAAACAAATCAGTAGTCTTTCTCTACTCAAAGAATAAACAGGCTGAGAATGAAATTAGGGAAACAATACTCTTCACAATAGTCAAGAACAATATAAAATACCTTTGTTTGACTCTAACCAGCAGGTGAAAGATATGTATGACAAGAACTTACAGATCAATTATGATAAAAATTGCATGGTATTAGTACAGAGAGAGGCAGGTAGATCAATGGAACAGAACTGAATACCCAGATGCACCCACACACCTACAGTCAATTGATCTTTGACTAAGGAGCTAAAAACATTCAATGGAAAAGACAGCATCTTCAACTAATGGTACTAGTTTAACTGGCAGTCAGCATGTAGAAGAATGCAAATTGATCTATTCTTATCTCTTTGTACAAAGCTCAAGTCCAAGTGGATCAGAGACCTTCACATAAAACCAGGTACACTGAAACTAATAGAAAAGAATGTGGGAAAGAGCATAGAACAAATTGGCACAGGGTGAAATTTTTCTGAACAGAACACCAATTGCTTATGCTCTAAGATCAACGATCAACAAATGGGACCTCATAAAATTGCAAAATTACTGTTAGGCAAAGGTCTCTGTCAATAGGACAAAATGGAAACCCACAGATTGTGTGTGAAAAGATCTATACCAATCCTGCATCTGATAGAGGACTAATATCCAATATATATATATAAAGTATTCAAGAAGTTAGACTCTAGAGAATTAAATAATACTATTAAAAATGGGTACAGAGCAAAACAAAGGATTCTTAACTGAGAAATATGGAATGGCTGAGAAGCACCTAAAGAAATGTTCAACATCCTTAATCATCACGTAAATGCAGATCAGAATAACCCTGAGATTCCTCCTCACACTAGTCAGAATGAATAAGATCATAAGCTGGTGAAGATGTGGAGAAAGAGGAACACTCCTCCATTGTTGGTGGAATTGCAAACCTGGACAACTACTGTGAAAATTAGTCTGGTAGTCCTTCTGAAAATTTGACATTGTACTATCTGAGTACCCAGTTATACCACTTCTGTGCATATGCCTAAAAGATGTTCCAACATATAACAAGGACACATGCTCTACTATGTTCACAGCTGACTTACTTATAATAACCAGAACCTGGAAAGAACCGAGATGTCCTTGAAAATAGGAATGTTAACAGAATATGTGGTACATTTACCCAGTGGAGTACTACTCAACTATTAAAAAAAAATGACTTCCTGAAATTCTTAGGCCAATCCTGAGTGAGGTAACCCAGTCCAAAGAACTCACATCATATGTACTCACTTATAAGTGAGGCCCATTTCTAATGATTTTAACTACTAAACATTCAAACACCAAAGGTTCTGGGAATCTTGTAAATGAGGGAGCAGAACATTTATAAGAAACATAGGGTCAAGGAGTTTGATTTGACATTTCTTCTTCCATTTATGTCACAAGTTACACCCATAAACTCTCACCAAAATGGATACCCAGATAGAATCTGAAAAAGGAAGATAACAGCAGATATGCCAAACTACATGTGCAAAAAGCCCACAAGATCTCAAACCTACAAAAAGTACTATAGGTAATGGGATAACACTGGAAACAAGAGAGGTGGCTCTCCCCGGGGGGGGGGGGAGCACACCAACTCCTCTGTCTGTGCCAAATGATCTGCCCTGAAAACCTACATACAGCTAACATTGCATGGACGCAACAGTTTATTTGGGAATATATATATATATGTGTGTGTGTGTGTGTGTGTGTGTGTGTGTGTGTGTGTGTGTATACATATATATTTGCAGCAATATTTAATGAAAAATATACCATGAATTTAAAGAGAGAAGGGATGGGTATATGAAAGAGTTTGGAGGAAGAAAGATGAAGAAAGAATGTTGTGATAAAAATACATTCTCAGAGAAAATAAATAATAAAGAATGAAGAAAGGAAGGATGGAGAGAAGGATAAAAGGAAGAAAGGAACTGAAATCAGAATCTAACATCCCATATAAAAATTCAGATATAGTAGCTTGCATCTGTAACTAGAGTTCTGGGAGGCAGAAAATGGCAGATAGACCCCTGGGGCTCACTAGCTAGTGAGTCTAACCAAATTATGAGCTTTGTTGTCAGTGATGTTGTCTCAAAAATAAAGCAGGAAACACTTGACATTTACATATGGTTGCTTCATGCATAAGTACTCCCCACTGCCCCACACATGTGTACATAAAGAAGAAATCCTGAGAAACCATAGAAAATAAAAATTACTGAAGTAATCAAATAAAAATGAAATCATTGAAGTGGGTCTTAATGCAATATTCCTGATGTCATTAAAAGAAGAGACAAAAGTCCAATATTAAACAGACATTATCATGTGAGCATACAGGGATACAATATTAACCAATAAGTAGAGAAAAATGTCAGAATAAATTTTTGAAGTTGAAATGAAATATGTTTCTGAGTGTCAAGACACATAGTCTATAGTATTTTGTTACACGATTTTTAGCAACCTACTTTGTAGTTGGATTTAAAAAAAAAGTTTCAAATCAGAGTGAAGTTGTTTATTTGATAAAGTACTTATATACATTGACATAGTTTGAGAATCACCAGTGTCTACAGATACTGTGATAAAACCCCACAATATCAAAGGGTACTAGAACAATATATACTAGGCTGTATGTAGAAACTTTTACTTTCAGGATTTTTATATAATAATGTATTGTTTGTTATTTTCTCTATTTACATACAGATCTGTTATGGAATCTAATTTATAATTTTAGATGTAAAAACTACTTGCTTTGCTTTTGAATGGTTTTCTACACACAAGTTTGTAGTGGAATAACAGGTTGGATTTCAGCTCCACTGGTCTAGTCTACCTTTCCACTAATCCTCAGGCATTCAGTTATGTAATGATTGGAATGGGTCTTACACAGTGTGTTACTGTAGAAAACATCTACAAATATTTATTTTCATTACCCATATTGTATTAAGGTCATGCTATGTCACGATCTATGTTTCAGTATCATCTTGGTATCCACATTTTAAAACTATATTTTAGGCTCCCTGCAATTCAAGAATTATTTTGGTATTATTGAAGCATGATGGTTTTTAAAAACTGTGAATTACTTCTCTTCTGTAACTTTTGGTTTCACAAGAGTTCTTTACTTGTTAATTTGATCCACTGTTTTTTTGTTGTTGTTTGTTTGTTTTGTAGAATTGAGCCAGAGACCACCAGTTACAATGCAATGTTCATTCTGTCTTCATTTAAGCCAAACAACGCTTGAGGGTAAGCATGTGCCTAATAGAAACTACATCTCACTGTACATTTGCAAGAAAATATAGCTGTGTGGCTAAGTGCTAGACACTGAACCCTAAACAGAAGTCATCGGAAAATATTCTGGAACTGGTCTTGTTCTTTTACCTTTTGTTGTTACATCTTCTTCAAGAGAGGTATTGAGATAGGAATGCATGGGTAGGTAGTGACAAACTTGCTCTTTAATGACCTAGAGTGTGAATCAGAATACTACTGGTAAATTGAATGTTTATATATTTAACCATCTATTTTTATAGGTTTTGTTCTGTACACAGAAACTTATCTGTAACTGCTCCATCTTAACTCAGGAATGAACCCATAAATCATCTGTAAAGTAGTTTCTACCCCAGAAACTTGTTCCATTCTGCATCTCCTTAGAAATAGGAAATAAATATGCCCTACTTTCAGATTCCTTTCAAACCTACCTTTATTTTCTTCTTTGTTTATGCTCGAACATAGCTAACAAGTGATTGAGAAACATGGAGTTTCATATAAGGAAATAATACCTAATATCACTTAGTTTCTTATTTTTCTCGGTGTGACTTTCTTCAGCCACTATTAATATTTGACATTGAGCAGGGGCCAATGCTGGAAAGCTTGATTGGCTAAGATGGATGGTACATAGGTCTATGTATAAACTTGAGAATTTTAACTATTACTTTTAGTGTTTTCTTTTCTTATTTCTAATGAAATGAGTCCATCACTTCATAGAAATAGTGTAAAATGTTTCTGACATATGAAGGGTCCATTATGATGCAGCAATCATTATTGAAACCACTCACTCCAAGAAGGGAAGTGTTAGTGATATGCCCTTGTTTCTGCTGTTAAAGTCCTTGCAATTTCTTAGGGAACCAAACTTTTCAAACCAACAAGACAACCGCATTTCACCCTATTTTATGTTATAGCCTTTACTTGGTAAGCAGTGAGGAAAGAGTTGCCCGGCTACAAGAAAAATCAGAAAAAGGCAGAAGCAATCCAAGAAAGATAGGCATGTTAAAATATAATGCACTGTCTAACTTACTCAGCTATCCAGAAAACTCTAGAAAGAATCAATAATTGGTCCCCATGAAAAGGTGCTAGGATTTACCAGATTAGCCAATGGATGGCCATTCTTTGTCTGGGATCACTGTGTGTCAGATAGATATGGAACTGAACCCTGATTTTACCATTTAATACTAATGCAAGTTAGTATAATATATCTTTTTGTATAACTCTATTACCAGGTTAACCTACCTCACCTTCAGGTCCTCAGTATACTCAGGTGGAATGTCTGAATAATATTACAAAGTACCATAGATATAGTACTTGGCAGGGAGAAACAATCCTACCTAACAATAAATATTCTTCCCTTCCAGTCTCTATGACACTATAAGTCTAAATGCCTGCGGCATTAAAAACCCAGGATTCAGGGCAGAACTTGCCATGTATGCTTCATCAGTCATTTATGACCTGAATGAAACTTTTAACAAAAACAAATGGCACACTGCACCTTCAACAGTGATATGCAGAAACTGTCTATAAAAAGACCCTATTTTAAAACCGTTGAAAAGAAACGCCATCACTCTAGTTGAATGAACACAGTCATCAGCCACTGAAAATGGAAATTAGTTAGCAGACAGTCCCAGGAAACCTGTGGAGAAATGACTTAATAATCATGGTGACTGAGACAGAGGTTTCCTTTTATACCTCAGCAAATAAAAAGAAATGTGAAAAAAATACCTCCTTGGGTTTTTAGAAATAGCTTACTTAAAACTAACATACTTATAAAAGATATACACAATTGAAAAGTGAGTAGGGAGCACATTCTGTATTCCAAAGAAGAGAACTTTGAATCACATATTATAGAAGATACTACATCTGTTTTAATAAGAGTAGACATTCAGCTATCCATTGAGGTCAAGAGGTAAAATTCCTCTATTAGTCAAGCATTCTACCTACTAGAAGAAAGCAACTCTTTCACCTGCCATCAATTTTCCTGAAAGATTCTTTTCCATCAACCATTCCCATTTATAAGTCCTATTTCTTTGACTCCCTCACTGGGGAAACACACTTAAGTGGATACACCATAGCTCCCACCCTCATCCTCAACTCCAGCCTGCCCTACATCCACAGAACCTAAGCAGATGCTTTTTTGAAGGTAACTGTGAAACTGGTACAAGAATACATCAAACCAGTAGAAAAGAAGTCAAATGTGTTGATTGCCTTGTGAAATTTATAGGAATAAAGGAAATGAATTCAGTGAAAGAAGATAGATAGAGTTACAAAGCAAAGTGAAAAGGAGCAGAGAACACATCTTAACAGTAATTATTAAAGAACAGAGAAGAAAGGAGAGCAATGAATTTAGACAATAAAAATCACCCCAGTATCAGAAGTGGGTATAGTTATATATTATTTAACCTTCTTATTGATATGATCAAGAATATATTAGAAATATCATTCAATGATGAACTCAATCATGATGGTAACTCTTTCTACCACTCATCAATTTTATGAATTTTGTAGCCAGTGAATTATCACCAAAGTGCTTCCAGAACAAGGCAGTGTGAAAACAACAGGAGCTCTCTAGAGGCCAAAAGCCAAGGTCAATGAAGGTACCTTCAAGATCAATTTCTGAGAATTTCTTGCTTCCTATATTGTCAGGTTTACTTATTACACCTTCTCTGTGTAGCCACACTCTTGGGGTTCCTTTATATTTGTACTAGTAAAATTTATTTGATTTTAATTACTACCATTTAGTCCTGTATCCAAATGCAGTCCCAATTGGAGTTAGATCTTTAAAGAACAAATTAAGAGATGTGTCCCAGACCATTATACCCATATTCTGGTATGAGTTAGCCAGAATATACTCAGTAGAGGAAACTGAATTATTGAATAACGAATAACTGAAATGTTGCTCTGGCAAATTGATATTAGTGCTTTGTATTACTCTGCATTGATATCTTTATATTATAATACCCTTTGAAGAACTTTCAAATTGTAATGTAGATGCATTTAAAATATATATACACATACATAAAATGAGTGAAAAGGGCATGATCTTATAACAGCACCAATACCCCTACTGGATACCAGAGCCTAACAACTATAAAGTTTGTGTCTGGAATGGGTTATTTTCTTTTATAACTGTTGGCCTATGAGGTCCTATTGACCCACAGATATTATCAGTTTTTGCTGTTCATGGTTATGCTTTGGAATTTTACTATACATCCTTATTGAGAACCAAACTTACACTGACTTTAGTACTCACAACTAGCATAGGTGCACATAATGAGTTACGAAATGCTCAACCCTAAGTGAAAAAAAAAAAAAAAACACACATCCTTCATCACAAGATTTAGGGTCATTTCAGAAGTCAGGGCAGACAAAGTTTAAGATCAAGAAGCAGTGGATGATTCCAAGGAAGCAATAAATTCAATACAGAGCAGAACAACTGCACATCTGAACTCACAGCTGTTGAGAGAGTGTACACAAAACCCGTGCAAGCCCAAGCCCAGCCAAATTGCAACATGGAGAGGAGAGTTGAGCACACAGCCCCACCACTCACCCTGCAACTTCAAGTGAGGTTGTGGGAAAGGGAGAGACAGTTTTCTTTAGGCAAGCAGTTAGGGGCTGTAGGGACAGCTTAGTGCTTCAGAACTTTGGGCTCTTCTTCCAGAGAACTTGGGTTCAATTCCCAGTGTTCTTATGGCAACTCACATTGTTGTGTAACTAGAGTTCTATGGTATCTGACACAAATGAACATGGAATAAGACTAAACAAATTATTAAAATAAGGTCACACACATCACATAGACACGCACAAACACACACACACACACACACAGAGAGAGAGGGGGGGAGAGGGAGAGACAGACAGACAGACAGACAGACAGACAGAGAGAAAGTTGGGTGGGATGAGAAGTGTTGTAGACTTTTTAAAGAGTTGGGGCAATAATGAATAATATAAACTATACCCAACACTCTCAAAGAACTAATATATATACATATATCATGCATATATTATATACACAGTTATGTAATGTTGATATCACATTGACATTTTTAATGACCTGCTAATATTTTGACAGTGCAATAAGGAACATTCACCGAAAAGAAATGATCAGTTTGCTAAAAGCTGTAAATTTTGGCCTTTACCATGATCTTCTGTTTGGAGTTTCTGAGACAGTAACTATTTTACAATAATTTGTTAGGCATTTTGTTTCTAGTAAACATACTACAAGAGGTAATTTTTTCCTGAATTTAACTTGAACTTCATGATCATATATCAAGAAATTTAGCTCTCCATGTCCATTGTAATTCTATAATTTGTCTCTAGTTACGTCTGGGATCTATAAAGCCAAGTGTAGACATTATTTATGTCCCCAAAATACAATTCTAAAAAGATGTAAAAGGTAAATCTGATCATTTACTTTATGGAAGTACATAATTTGACAGATTTTTTAAAATCCCAGGTTGTAAGTTTTAGGAAAAGTAGAACAATTTTATTGTAGGCATCTTCTATATCAATCTTCTCCTTTTAAGCAGCAAACATGATGCTACTTAACAAAGGGGTTTGAAAGAAAGTAAACACATCTCTCCTGAAACCATATGGTGTGAATCTTTCATCAATGGTAATATGTAATTAATGATTATAATTTCCAATGACCAATAAAGCTAGTTTTAGTCTTTAAAGTCTTAGATCCTACAGATACTATACCAGAACAGCTACCTGCTTATCATCATAGAATTTACCAATTATCTCAAGCATCACATACCCCAGGTAAAGAACTCAGTCACTATGCAATTAGTAGGGTATTAATATCATGTAACTTGAAATGACTTAGCATAGAGCAGAAGATCCTTGGAAAAGAAACCCAGACATTCCCAAAGACCTGTCAGACCCTGGAAATAATTATCTCAATGCTCCCCAACCTTATTCCTCTGGGTTCTAATCTTTATTATGTTTCACTTTTCTCCAGTGCCTCTAATCTTTTCATGTATCTGACTATTTTCTGCTCCTCTACTTGTGTTTAACCAGATGTCTCGCCTGAATGTTCTACCTGGTTCTTGCTTCACTTCGTCTAAGCTCTATCTCTGTCTCTTTAGATTTCAATCTAGCTACATTCCAACAGGTATTCTTGACATTTTGTGCCAATTTCTAAAGTACTAACATATATGTTTGATACATCAATGTCTAATGTCTCATTGGATTTAAAAGCTCATGACCAAGTGAATAGATAAATCACTCATGGAACAACATCAATAGTAAAAAATACAGGAAAGAATAAGTAGAAAGAGAAAAGAGAAATAATGAATTACAGAGCATATGAATGGATGTAAGGCATAGATGATAACAATTTTTATGGTAAGATAAACAATTACCAGTATTTTAAAATAGGTAGAATTGTTATGCTACACTTGAAAACATAGAAATTCTGTCTGGCATCCAGCTCTTTATGTTGATAAACCAGGAAATATTATGTAACAAACAGGAGACCAGGAACCTGTGTGTTGCCTGGTACCATCAGATAAACAAACAATAATGAGTGCATTTGTGTACAATAAAATTCCCAGAACCCATTGCCTACAGGTATCATTTATGGCACCCCACCTTATGGAAATTCCCTTAATGGAAATGTAACAGGTTATATTAGGGAAATAGATAAATCACATTGACCTACAACCATTTAAACAAATATAATTTTATCAGAGAGTGCTGTGTTGGTACTTCTGTTTTGAACAGTTACATCTCTAGGGTCTTAGTGTAAACCAACAAATTAATCACATTTCAGAATGATGGGCAATTTAGAAATTAAGACTTGACACATGTATATTCAAATATAATTCCACTAAATTATGAGCTTTAATCACTGAGGTAGTTCCTGAATGTCCATTTCTAATTATTGACAATGGATTTGTTCTTGATAGTTTAAATGCTAAAAATTGAATCTTATTATTGTACATAACCATTTTTAAAACTTTATCTGTATAAATATTTATCAGTAATCTACCATTAAACCTAATTTCATTCCATCATCACACTTGCTTGTAAATAAGCACAACCTATATCGTTTATAAAAACAATATTTTTTACTTGTGCCATCTCTAAAATCTCCTTTTGAATACCACAGAAAATATTTTTAGTTTCACAGTTTTTCTAACCTTGGACATAGTAACTTTTGGGAATTAAAATACTTATATCACACAAGCCCAATTTATGAATTTTTCTGTGGTTTGAATTCCTCTATATTATTAGAAACTTTTAATGTAGTTGGAGATCCTGTGGAGCCCCTGTGTCCTTCTTGGAAAATATACCCTGTATTTGCTGCTGGTCACTAGCTCTCCATTCCCAGCCTTCTCCCACCTCCACTATTTGTCTTCTGGACACTAGCCAGTTTTGCCCCTGTAATCTTTTCTTTACAGGAAAGTAAGAGCAACTCTACATTTTTTTCCTTTTATATGAGTCCTCTCTGTAAAATTCTTCCAAGCTCCCATCTTTCACTGGCTCCTTATTTTAATTTACAAAGCCAAGACCTATGTAGCCAGATATAGCTCCATGTCCAACCCTTCCATTCTCCTTCCTTCAGCCTTCTGAATACTTAGCATTTCTGCTACCTTTTCTTTAGGAAACAGTCTATCCTGTTTGGATGTTATACCTGCCCTCTCACCAGCCTTTAGTATTTATCTCTCCTGTTCAGATAACTCCAATTATCTGATAATTTAGACCTTGATTTTAAGCCTTCAGAGAGAAGTTATTTGATCTTTCATAAGAGTACTTTTTACTGTATTATATTCTATCTCAGTTGAACACATGATTACATTAAATGATTTTTTTTTTGGTTGTTTGATTTTATTTTTCATTCGTTTCATGCAGTATTATTAACCACTTAACCCTCTATCAACAAAGGACCGTTTCACCTCTTTACTCTTTACAAGGGAAATGTAAAGGAATTGGTAGATGGTGGAACTAATATTGTGATCTCAATATTTTTAAACAAAATTCATGACTCATTTTTGAGTGCTTTTTCTTAGGCTCAAGAAGCTAGGAGTTACATGTAAGCCTTTGTACCAGCAAGTCAGATCATTGGACGAAGATTATCTTATGAAGACTATTTTCCATAAAAGATTATGCAAATAGTTTAGGGTATATTTGTTATCTTACTTTCTGACTTTTATTTAAGCTGGGAATTCTTATTCCCTCCTCCTGCTCCTTCTCTCCTTCCTCTTCCTTATCTCCCTCTTCTTCCTTCACTTCCTTTGTTTTCTTCTTCTCCTCTTTCTAGTCCCATTTAGTTCTTTTCCAAATTACAGGACAGTAGAGCATTAGGCAGTTATCATCTGAGTTTATGTATAACAATGATGTCTTAGTTTGTTATGCAATGTCTCTATTCAGACCTTGTGTAGTGTTGAATTTACATGCTACCTGTGAGGAATGTTGTGTTTTACTGCCTGCTTCTGTATAGTTCTATCCTCTGTAGTGATGCTCTTGGGTTGAAGGAAAATGTGGGAGTCGTTCTTCCAAAGTATAAAGGGTTTGCCTACTGAAATATAAAAGTATATTCTACACTTTAAAAATGATTAATATTAAACCCAGGCTCTCACGAAGATGTAAGAGCCAGAGGCAGTAGATGGAACCAAGGAGAAAGCTTCCTCCAGGCACACAAGGGCTGAGACACATATAAATTCCCTGATATTGTAACAGCACATAGAAGACTTGAAGAAGTTCAAACCAGAAAAATATCCCAGTATATGGAAGAAGAAGTGGACACAAAGTACTACCCTTAACCAAGAAGCTATTTGGTTACCTGAAATAGATATGTTCTGTGAAAAGGAAAAAAATATTTTTGTCCAAAGAATACTACTGGATTTTACAAGACGTTGGGGCAGACCTCATACCCAAGAGAAGTTGGCCAACATTAAACGTACTTAAGATTTGCATGAAGTTTTTATTTTGTTTTAATATTTTTACATTCTTGTTTATTTGGATTTTTCGTTTTTTATTTATATTTTAAAATTGAGGGAGGGAAAAACTCTGAACTTAGGTTGATAAAAAAAAAAGTAGGGTGGATCTATGAGGATTTGGGCAAAGGAAAGATTATCATCCAAATATATTTCATCAAAATATTTTTAATTACTTAAAAAGACTATGAATTCCAAGGCTGAAGACATGTCATACATTTGGATACCAGAAAAAGTCATTGAATTAAGCACATTGCAATCTGTTATTTCTTGTCATTCACATTTTAATGATCAACCAGGCTTGTTGTTTTCCATATTGTATGTTATTATCAATCATTACTCTATCATATCATCAATAAAATAGTCTAAGAACTGTTCCACAGATGGATCTAGAGGGCTTGGTTACTAATGTGTGACTAACTTCTTTTGCTTTGCTCCCACATGAATGATGTAAATGCCACAAAGACACCCAACCCAGTGTGGTGCCTTGATAGGCAGTTTTTCTTTGGTTTATAGGAGGCCCTGAGCTTGGGTACAGTTTCAACCCCGGGAGTAATTCATCCAAGCATCTATTAAGCTATGAGATGTGTGTCCTTGTCTCACTTTCTCGCTTGAAGGCATCCATTTATGCTTATTTCCATCCTTCAATTGATGGATTGATACTGAAACTGATAGACGTCATTTGTTTTTCATCCATTCCCTCTGTAACAGTCATGGATTAACTACTGGTGCCAGATTGAGTCCGGGGTGATTTTAAACTCTAATAAAGCAAGGAAAATCTCTCCTCCCAGTTGGTTTTTCCTACATATTTGTTAATATGCAGCAATCTTGGGAGAGATGAAGTCGGTGGCTCATTTTCAAGGGAGGAATCCAATTTGGATTTATGGATGTTGCTGTCACCGGAGCGACGTCGCTTTATTCTTCCACCAAGGATGCAGCGTCAGGGTTTACTGCTGGTGCAGCTAATGGAGATCTCTCAGGCTGTTTGGGTTGAGAGCATTTCTGTTTTTATGTATTGGAGTAATTACCCCTCCTGTCCAGGAAGTGTCTGGATTGGAGGATTAGGATAAACATCTTTAGGCAGGCTTGCTCAATGTGATCAATGTAGAGTGTTAGCATCTCATTTGATGTGTTTTTTTTTTTCAAGGCTATGGGGTTTCCTAACTCTCCCTTTGATGGAATCTCTTTCACTTCCTGAATCACCAGGGCTTGGCTTAAGAGACTGGGACAAACTTAAGGAGACGTTTTGTAAACAATTTCTGTGTTTGATGTTTAGCTTAAACTCTGTTTCTGCCTGAATCCATCCCTAAGTACGTACAGGTGGGTGTAAAAGCTATTTCTCAAATCATTTTTCTCACATCATTTTTCCCTAGAAGGAAGGACATTATAGGCTAGAAATCCCAGTGCACATTAAATACAGCAATTGTGTTGCAGACAGTTTTGAAAACAGACTTTATTTAAGAGCAGTTTTAAGTTCTTGATGCAAACTTTGCAGAAGAAAAAGACCCCTCTCCTTGTGTCTGTATATGAATTGCATCCACAACATGCAAAACTCCTCCAACAGAAGTATAACTGGTAGAAATGATAGAATTCTAGTAAAACAAAATCACTATATGAAATGCAATTTACATTAGGGTTTTCTGTTGGTTTGAACATCATATCGCTTGCACATAAGGCACCTGCTCTACCAAATTAACCCTCTTGAGTGATCACTGGCATTTGACTCTCTCTATAGGTTTTTCATTTCTAGAATGACATCCAGTTGGATGTAAACAGTAGATAAGCTTTGCCAGTTGGGTTATTTGACTTGGTAATATTCATTAATGCTCTCTCTGTATCTTCTGGCAAATTGTTACACTACTTTGTCTTAGCCTTGAATAGTATTCTGTTGGCTAAATATGTCTCAGTAACATATCTACTGAAGGGGTTTTGCCTCTGTCTGATTTTCAGAAATTAAAGAACTTCTTTATATATTTTAGTATTACCTCTTGAAAAGACTATGCTTGCCTGATTCTTTTGCGATTTACCACAAGTCAATTCCACTACTTTTGGGCCAATACTCCAAAGACTATACCCCTCTATAGAGATACCTGCTCATCAACATTAATTGCTTCTGCATTCACAAAAGCCCCGAAATGAAAATAGCCCTGATGTTTATCAGCTGATGGATGGATAATAAAAATATCATTTATTTACACAATGGACTATTCTTATACTACAAAGAAAAATGAAATTTGAATCTAAATAGGTGAAACTGGAAGAAGGCCAGACCTAGAAAGATAAATGTCCCATATTTTCTCTCATTTGTGAATGTTACCTTTGAATCTTCACACACACACACACACACACACACACACACACACACACACATACACTTAACTTTAAATATCCATATATATTAGCAAATTACTAAAGGAGCTTCAGTGGGCTTTTAAAGAAGTAGTGATAGAACACAATGTAGAAAATATTAAAGTGAATAATGAGGAATGAAGAGTTAGGTTGGAGTTGTGAATGGGAGGGCAGATTTAAAGGGAATTATGAGAGAACTATATGACAATAAAGAGGTTTTGAAATAGTAATATGTAAATTTACAACTGTCTGACCTTTGTTTTTTATCTAAATTTTAAAATCTTCTACTCTTCTAAAATACTAAAATATTTTATTTTAAAATAACCACAGGAAACATCTTCATTTGTGTCCTCATGTGTTTTCCCCAATGTTCTTTATGAAGGAAATGATTTAACTGTACATTCACTTCAAAGTCCACAATTATTTCTCTACATAAAACTGTGTCCATATTGAAGTCATCAAAGTAGAATGTGGGATATTATTATACAGTAGAAGGGCTATCTTCCATCTGCATTTTCCTGGTCTACACTGCTCAAAAATTTTCTAACCCTACAGATTCTGTGCTGGGTCAGAATTGTTAATACAGAGATAGGTCTCAACTGACTTTCAATTTTTCAAAGTGTGATTCCTCAGTTCATGACTCTGGTATCTTATTCAGTAGCTGCAGAATGTTTGGAGTTACCTTCATTTCCACTTACCACTCTTCTACACATATTAAATATTATTGATGATAATTTATTAGGCTTTGAATTACAAATGAATGAGAGAACCATTTTGTCTATACCTCAGTTCAAATAGTTGTATTCTGCTAACATTTTAGATGCTGCCTTGCTTAGGCAATGCAGTACTTAAAAAAAAAAAATAATGTCTGGCCATGCCTTTGTTTTCTGATGTGAGACAAATATTCAACTCTAAACAAAAGAGAAATTGTCCACCTGCAGGCAAAAGCACACAAAATGCTAATGAAAATGAGAAATTACAATGACAAGATTGTCTAGAGAAGTTCTGTAACAACACTTCTACCTAGTTCCAGCCCCTTTCTTGGGGTTTTTAAAGAGTTGAATTCCAGGAAGAAAAGAAAAAAATGCAGCTTAATTTCATCATTGGCTCAAGCCTTTACAACTAGCTTTCTAACACAAAGACAGTCTGCCTCCAAGGAACAAAGTATAGGACCTGGTTAAAATATACAAAGCTAACCCCTTGAGTTAAAGTACCTTCATGAGAAGGAAAGAACAGATTTGCATGAATGCTTCTCATAGAAAGCACTTAACAGTTGCCCAAGACAAACTACAGCAGAGGTTGATTGAACGTGGGGGATGAGTCATCCCGTGTGGTTAGAGCCACCACGAGTGAATGCCTTTTAATTTACCCTTCATGCAAGCAGAGACATTGTCTGAAAAACTTTGAGAGTGCTCACTGCATTGACGAAAATGCATTTAGCTGCTTAGCTAAATGTTTGAATCATAAGACTGAAGGATGGTCAGTTTGATTTAAAGATGATTCAGATGATTTGCTATCAAGTTCCAAAATTTCTATTGAAATCAACCTTGATTCGTGCATTTTCTCTCCATGTATCATAAAGTATACCCATAATCATATATGCAATGCATGAATCTCATGCCAAACCAAATCCACAGTGACATCACCTTAAGCTCTGAGTAATGTAGTGAGGACAGAAATAGAATTGGCTATGATATGATTCCATGTAAGCACATTAGTGATGCTTACTTAATCTTGTGGCATCAAGCCACTCTCTGCACTAAAAGTTATGTTAGCCTTGTAACTTACATTTAGAAGAAACTTTGATCTTTGGAGAAAGCTACAATTTGAGCTATTGATAATTATATTGATTATGTCTTCATTGCTTTTCTCAAACTATTTCAAGGTAACTCAAAATATTTAAACATGGTAGGGGATTCCATTACTATACTGTGATAGTCATTATATATTGATTATGGTGTTTCTGTTAACATCAAACAAGATTTCAAAATCCTTAGAAAAGTACACTATGAAAAGAAAACAAATCAACTTGAATGATGTGTGAATTCAGATTTCTATCCGCAGTAACAAGCTACAAAATATTAAGACTTTGAGTTTCATATCTCACCTTTAGCCAAAGAACATTTGATATTTGGATAGTATAACCTAGCACCATGGGTTTTCCAGTTGACACAATCTAGAATTACCTAGGGGAATAGCCTCTGATGATGTCTATTGAGAATTATCTGGAATAGATTTACTTCTAGGTATGGCAGTGATGAATTTTCTTGATTTTGTTAGTTAATTGAGGTGAAAAGATTTAACTTAACACAGATTGTATAAAAGGAATAGTCTACTTTAACACAAGTGTTCTTTTCTCTCTGCTTCCTGACTCTGGACAGGATGTGACCAAATGTTTCCTGCCCAATAAGTCCATCCTCTGCTACATATCCATCTGGAGACATGGGTCTGTCCATTTGCACTCTTCGGATCATGGTTTAGTCCCTGGGAGCTCTGGTTTGTTGGTATTGTTCTTATGGCATTGCAAACCCTTTAGCTTTGTCAATCCTTTCTCTAATTCCTCCACTGGGGACACCATTCCCAGTTCAATGGTTGGCTGCAAGCATCTGCCTCTGTATTTGTTATGATCTGTCAGAGCCTCTCAGGAGACAGCTATATCAGGTTCCTGTCAGTATGTGTTTCTTGAGATCAGCAATATTGTTTGGATGTGGTGGCTACATAATGGGGAAGATCTCCAGGTAGGGCACTCTATGGATGGCCATTACTTCAGTCTCTGCTTCCAACTTTGTCTTTGGATTTCCTCTTGTAAATAGTTATATTCCCCCCTCTAAGAAGGGCTGGAGCATCTGCACTTTGGTATTTCTACTTCTTGGGCTTTATGTGCTCTGTGAATTGTATCTTCAGTATTACAAGCTTTTGGGCTAATATACACATATCAGTGACTGCATACCATGAGAGTTTATTTGTGATTGGGTTATCTCACTCAATATATTCTCTAATATCATTCATTTGCCTAAGAATTTTATGAAGTCATTTTTTTTTATAGCTGAGTAGTATTCCTTTGTGTAAATGTACCACATTTTCTGTATCAAATTCTCTTTTGAAGGACATCTGGATTCTTTTCAGGTTCTGGCTATGATAAATAAAGCTGCTAAGTGATACATACATCCTTGTTGTATGTACGAGCTACTTTTGGGTATATGCCCAGGAGGGGTATAGCTGGGTCCTCAGGTAGTACTATGTCCAGTTTTCTGAGGAAACACCAGACTGATTTCAATAGTGATTGTACCAGCTTGCAATCCCACCAACAAAGGAAGAGTGCTCCTCTTTCTCTACATCCTCTCCAGAATCTGCTGTCATCTGAATTTTTTTTCTAGGCCATTCTGAGTGGTGTGATGTGGAATTTCTGGATTGTTTTGATTTGCATTTCTATGATGACTAAGAATGTTGAATGTTTTTTTATTTGCTTCTCAGTCATTTCATATTCCACAGTTGAGAATTCTTTGTTTAGCTCTGTCCCCCATTTTTGATAGGGCTATTTGATACTATGGAGTCTAACTTCTGAAGTTCTTTGTATATATTGGATATTAACCCTCTATGAGATGTAAGATTGGCAAAGATCTTTTCCCATTCTGTTGGTTGCTTGCTGTTTTGCCCTAATGACAGTATCCTTTCCTTGCAAAAGATTTGCAATTTTATGAGGTCCCATTTGTCAATTCATGATCTTAGAACATAAGCCATTGGCTTTCTGTTCAGGAAATATTTTCCAGTGCCCTTGTGTTCAAGGATCTTACCTACATTTTCTCCTATTAGTTTGAGTGTATCTGGTTTTTAGTGAAGATCCTTGATATACTTGGACTTTGTACAGGGCTATAAAAATGGATAGATAAGCGCTCTTCTATAGATACCATTTGTTTAAAATGCTGTCTTTTCCCCTCCTAGATGGTTTTAGCTCCTTTGTCAAAGATCAAGAGAACATAGGTGTGTAGGTTAATTTCTGGTTCTACAGTTCTATTCCATTGATCTACCTTTCTGTCTCTTACCCTCACTGTACAGTTTTTTATCACTATTTCTCTGAGGAAGGCTACTGATTTGTTTGAGTTAATTTTCTATCCTGCCACTTTGGTGCAGTTTTTTTTTTTTTTTTAAATCTCTGGTGGAGTTTTGGGGGTCACTTTAGTATACTATCATGTAATCAGTAAATAGTGATATTTTGACTTCTTCTTTTCCAATTTGTATCCCTTTGACATACTTTTGTTGTCTAATTGATCTGCCTAGGACTTCCAGTACTATTTTGAATATGGGATAGAGTGGACATCCTTGCCTAGTTCCTGATTTTAGTGGAACTGCTTCAATATTCTACCTTTTATTTTGATGTGGGCTACTGGTTTGCAGCATATTGCTTTTATAATGTTTAGGTATGGGCCTTGAGTTTCTAATATTTCCAAGAATTTTAACATAAAGGGGTGTTGAATTTTGTCACATGCTTTCTTGGCATCTAGTGAGAAGATTACATGGGTTTCTGGTTTCTTTGAGTTCACTCATATTGTGGAGTATGATGATGGATGTCTACCTATTGAATCATCCCTGCATCTCTGGGATGAAGGCTACTTGGTCATGATGGAACATCATGTAGATTGATGTGTTCTTGGGTTCAGTTTGTGTGAATTTTATTGAGTATTTTACATTAATATTCATAAAGGAAATTGGTCTGAGGGTTTTTGTTGGTTTTTTTTTTGGTATGGGTTAGGCATAAGCATAATTGTGGCTTCATAGAAGGAATTGGGTATTGTTTCTTTTGTTTCTAATTTGTTGAACAGTTTGTAGAGTATTGGTATTATGTCTTCTTTATTTCTCTTACAACTTTATTTTTTTAAAAAGAGGGATACACATAGAGATTTTTAAAGGCATTTTGGCATAACACTATATGAATATACTTTTTCAGTATTTAATTTTTTTAGAGGTTTGATAGCATGCATTGAAAGCCCACTACTTACCATAAGCATAAAGTACATGTACAACAGAATGTAACATGGAAACAGTCAGTTTTCTTGGTGTGTATAGATTAAGCATCATGATCTTTGAATACCAAAAATTGCCAAAGGCTATATATTCTTAGCTCTTGGATTATTAATGCTTTAAGGTCCAAGTGTACAACACTCTGAGTGGGTGCTATACATTCATTTCTTTTTCTAAGAAGGACTGAGGCGTTTGGTTTTCTTGAGCTTCATATGGCCTGTTTGTTGTTTCTGGGGTGTTCAGAGCTTTCTGGGATTAGTATCCAATTATCAGTGACTGCATATTATGACTGTTCTTTTAAAACTGGGGTACAGAGCTAAACAAGAGAATTCTCAATTGAGGAATATCAAATGGCTGAGAAGCATCTAAGGAAGTGCTCAACATCCCTAATTATCAGGGAAATGCAAATCAAAGCAACCCTGACATTCCACCTCACACCAGTCAGAAAAGCTAAGATCAAAAACTCAGATGACAGCAGATGCTGGCAAGGATGTGGAGAAAGAGGAACATTCCCCCCACTGTTGGTGGGGTTGAAAACTGGCACAACTACTCTGGAAATCAGTCTGGTGGTTCCTCAGAAAATGAGACATAGTCCTACCTCAAGACCCAGGTATTATGTTTTCTATGAAGGTCTGATAGAATTCTGCACTAAACCCATCTGGTCCCCCCCCCCTGCCTTTTTGGGAGAGGTTTGATGACTGCTTTTATGTCTTTACAGATTATAGGAATGTTTATATGACTTATCTGATCCTAATTCAACTTTGGCACCTTGTATCTTTCTAAGAAATTTTCCACTTCATTAAGATTTTTCAGTTTTGTTGAGTATAGGCTTTTGTTCTAGCATCTGATGATTTTTAAAAATGTCTTTAGTTTCTCTTGTTATGTCTCCCTTTTCACTTTTGATTTTGTTAAATTTAATATTTTCTCTGTGCCCTCTGGTTAAATTGCCCAAGGGTTTATATATCTTGTTGATTTTGTCAGAGAACCACCACCTGATTTTGTTGATTCTTTATATAGTTCTTTTTGTTTCTACTTGATTGCTTTCATCCCTGAATTTAATTATTTCCTGCCATCTTCCCCTCTTGGTTGGATTTGCTTATTTTTGTTCTAAAGCTTTAATGTGTGCAGTCAAGTTGCTTATGTATGCTGTCTCCAGTTTCTTTTGGAGGCACTCAGAGATATGAGTTTTACTCCTAGCACCGCTCTCATTGTGTCCCATAACTTTGGGTATGTTGTGCCTCCATTTGCACTAAATTCTAGAAAGTACTTAATTTCTTTCTTTATTTCTTCTTTGACCTAGTTATCATTGAATAGAGCATTGTTCAGCTTCAATGTGTATGTGGGTTTTCTGTCATTTTTGTTTTTACTGAAGACCAATCTTAGTACATAGCCATCTGATAGGAAGCCTGGGATTATTTTGATCTTCTTGTATGTGTTGAGGTCTATTTTTTGACTAATTATACGGTCAATTTTTCAGAAGGTATACCACCATGTGCTAAGAAGAAGATATATTATTTTGTATATTATTTTGTTTTAGGATGAAATGATCTATAGATATATGTTAAATCCATTTGGTTCATAACTTCTGTGAGTTTCACTGTTTCTCTGTTTAAATTCTGTTTTCATGATCTGACCAATTAAAAGAGTGGCATGTTAAAGTCTCCCACTACTATTGTGTGAAGTAAAATGTATGCTTTGAGTTTTAGTAAGGTTTCTTTTATAGATATAGGTGCCCTTGTATTCAGAGGATAGATATTCAGAATTGATATTTTATCTTGGTGGCAGATTTTCCTTAATGAGTATGAAGTGTCCTTCTTTATCTTCTATGATAACTTTGGGTTGAAAGTCAATTTTATTCAATATGAGAATGACTACTCCAGTTTTGTCTTGAGACTATTTACTTTGAAAATTGTTTTCCAACCTCTTACTCTGAGGGAGTGTATGTCTTTGTCACTGTGTTTTTTTTTCCAGCAATATATTGGGTCCTGTATACATATCCAGTCTGTTATTCTATGCCCTTTTATTGGTGAATTGAGTCCATTGATGTTGAGAGATATTAGTGACCAATGATTGTTGTTTCTTGTTATATTTGTTGTTAGAGCTGGGATTAGGTTTGTGTGGCTGCCTTCCTTTGTGTTAGTTGAAAAGTAATTACTTGCTTTTTTTAGTGTGTAGTTTTCTTCTTGTGTTGGAGTTTTTCATCTCTTCAACTTTGTAGGGCTAAATTTGTGGAAAGATATTGGGTAAGTTTGATTTTGTCATGGAATATCTTGGTTTCTCCACCTATATTAGTTGAGTGTTTTGCTGGATATAATACCACTGGCTGGCGTATGTGTTCTCTTAAGATTTGTATGACATTTGCCCAGGATCTTTTAGCTTCAATAGTCTCTGTTGAGAAATCTAGTGTAATTCTAA
Source organism: Micromys minutus (assembly GCF_963924665.1). Taxonomy (NCBI): domain Eukaryota; kingdom Metazoa; phylum Chordata; class Mammalia; order Rodentia; family Muridae; genus Micromys; species Micromys minutus. The sequence continues at coordinate 10,979,559 of NC_137969.1, forward strand.
CAGGTCTGCCTTCATATGTTACTTGACATTTTTCCCTTACTGCTTTTAATATTCTTTCTTTGTTTTATCCATTAGGTATTTTGACTATTATGTGACAGTAGGAATTTCTTTTTTTGCCCAATGTATTTGGTGTTCTGTTAGCTTTTTGTATGTTCATGAACATCTCTTTCTTGGGTTAGGGAAGTTTATTTCTATAATTATGTTGAAAATATGTACTGGCTATCTATGTTGGAAATTTTCACCCTCTTCTATACCTATTATCCTCAGGTTTGGTCAACTATTTGTGTACTGGATTTCTTGGATGTTTTTGGGCTAGAAAGTCTACATTTTGCTTTTTTCGTTGACTGTTGTGTCAATGTTTTTTATGGTATCTTCTGCCCCTAGGATTCTCTCTTCCATCTCTTGTATTCTGTTAGTGATCTATGCATCTATGACTCCTGTTTTATTTTGTAGATTTTATATCTCCAGGGTTGTCTCCCTTTGTGATTTCTTTATTATTTTCATTTTCATTTTTAGATTCTGGATGGTTTTCTTCAATTCCTTCACTCATTTAATCTTGTTTTCCTATAATTTACAAAGGGATTTTTGTGTTTCCTCTTTAAGTGCTTCCACCTGCTTCCCTGTGTTGTCCTATAGTTCTTTAAAGGAGTTATTTATGACCTTCTTAAAGTCCTTTAACATTATCATGAGTTGTAATTTTAAATCAGAATCTTGCTTTTCCAGTGTTTGGGGGTATCCAGAATTTGCTGTGTAAGGGAAACTGGGTTCTGATGATGACAAGTGGCCTTGATTTCTGTTGCTTAGTTTCCTGGACTAGCCTTTTGCCATCTGCTTATCTCTGGTATTAGTTCGTTCTGCTGAATTTGACCGTGCCTTGACCCTCCTGTAAGCCTGCATGTTAGCACTTCTTGGGGACCAGCTCTTTCTCAGCCGGGTCTGGGCCTAGAGAGCTTTGGCATAGGGTCAACATAAGACTGACAGAAACTTGAATACTGCCCCAAACTGATTCTTAATTCCTGTGTTCTGAAAACTCCAGGTAGGTCACTCAGAGCAAAAGTGGTGGTCTTACCTGTGCTCTCAGGTGTGCCCACACTTCTATACTGCAAACAATCTAGACCAGCTCTCTCCCAGTAGAGTGTGGGTATAGAGAGCTCTAGAACAGGGCCAGCTCTGGGCACAGGCCAAAACTTGAGGTATTGGTATTCATTTTTCCTTTAAGAAAATGCAAAACAAATCCAAAAACCCCACCAAATAACGAACAGGTAACAACCAACCCAAGAAACATAAACAAACAAACAAACAAACAAACAAACAATAAAGCCAAAACATAGGTTCTATGTTGTTTTATTCAACTATTGATGAGATAACCCAGAGTTTGTCTTTTATATCTAATATAATTTTATTGAAAAAAATTATTTTTCTTCTTTCCACTGATAAAAATTACAACTTTTTCTGGAAGAATAGTAATTTATACCCAATTTCTTTCTATATGCAAGAATTTTGTTCAGCTTGAATTTGGTAAGGTCTTGTGAATGTTCTCACATTATCTGTGACTTTAGTGTTTGATTTCCCTCTCTCAACAGTCTTTCTTAATTTTTTTCAGACTAAAGACTATTTTATATGTAGAAGCACAGCTCTTAGAAATACTCACTATAGCCTTCTATAAATATGGACATTTATTAGTGACAAGACTAATGAAATTTCCAGGAGTTACTAAATGCTTAAAAATTGACAAGCAAAACATACTAAAACTGATGTATGGGTATTGAAAACTGTTGTACAACAGAATATTATTTGGCCACAAAGACAAGCAAAATCATAGAATTTGCATGTACCTTTATGAAAAATACAAACGTTATGCTGAATGAAGTGCCTAACCCATATCCAAAAAGTAAACTAATTTAAGCTCTCTTTAACTTGTGTATCTTAGTTCAGAATCTTTAGGTATGGGTATAGAGCCTTGAGTATCTGAAGATAGCAAGATTATAAAAAGATACAGTGGAAATGCTAGGGAGTGCAGACAGTACCACTAGAAGGGGGGATAGTGGAGCACAGTTACTATTAAAGGGAAAATGGGAAAAAATGTAAAAGAGACTTATCTTGGGAGAAGGTTGGATGATGATAAAGAGAGAGAGGGAAGAGTAAGAAATAAATTAACTTTACAGATGTTGAAAAAACCCATAAGGTATTATATAACTAACTAACCAACTAAATATATTGTTATAAATTCCTGCCCAACATAGTATGTCTAACAACCACCACCATCACTACCACAACAACAACAAAAACAAAAATATCCAGTTCTAGAACTAGTAAATTCCCTTTCTAGCTGTCTGTGAGAGAAATGTAAAAGAAGCCCCTGCATTTGCAAACAATATAGGCCATTGACATTGCACTTGTAGCTTTCTTGAGGGAAAAAAGTTTAATCTTCTTGTTGAAGATACCACACACTTCAGACACAAGACTAGGAGAAATAAATATGTACCTGACATTGTTGTTTCCTCCCTGAGGATTAGTTTCCATATTATCAGAAAGAGCAATGAAAGCTTCCAAGGCATAAAATCTATTAATAATATCACCTATCTGTAATTCTAAAAAACTACAAAAATGACCAGCAAGACAAGTTATTTATTAACGTTTAATAGTGGCACACTTAACCTGGTTTTAACCAACAGCTAGCTAATTGGACTTAAGAATCAATCAATATGAGGAAACTTGTTCTAGGTACTGTGAATATACCCAAATACCTTATAGCCAGTGAGGCCATGCAACCAAAGGAAAAAATACTGTTGCTTTCCTAAACCAGTAAAACCCTTCACTGTATTTAAGTACTTATTCTTATACATACAGATAAGTGTTGCTCTCATCCCTCACCAATGAAGTGTCTGGGTTCAGTGGATGAAAACAGTTACATAAAATTATACTTGTCTAAATGCAGACATTAACTGATCATAGGGAATACATCCTCAGTTAATACATGGACAACATTGTAACAGAGGCTTATGAAACATTACAGAAAATAGTATGGAAGTTTTATGAACCAGGAAATCAGGGCAGGGCATCTATAGTGATATAGTCTCTCTCTCTCTCTTCTCTCTCTCTCTCTCTCTCTCTCTCTCTCTCTCTCTATATATATATATATATATATATATATATAGATAGATAGATAGATAGATAGATAGATAGATAGATGTAGATGTAGATGTAGATGTAGATATAGATATAGATATAGATATAGATATAGATATAGATATATGATATGGATATAGATATAGATAGTAGGGGGATGTAGAAGGGACAGAAAGGGAAAGGGAGGAGGAAAGAGGTAAAGATAGGGAGAGACAGAGACAGAGACAGATAGACAGAGAAGAAGAAAAGAAGGAGGAGGAGGAAGAGGAGGAGGAGGAGGAGAAGGAGGAGGAGGAGAAGGAGGAGGAGAAGGAGGAGGAGGAGAAGGAGGAGGAGGAGAAAAAGAAGAAGGAGAAGGAGAAGGAGAAGGAGGAGAAGGAGAAGGAGAAGGAGAAGGAGAAGGAGAAGGAGAAGGAGAAGAAGAAGAAGAAGAAGAAGAAGAAGAAGAAGAAGAAGAAGAAGAAGAGGGGGGGAAATAAATTATGGAGATAGAGAGGAAAGATAACTGTGCAAAGTGTTGAAGAAAAGAAGTTTGGGGTATGAATGTGATCAATATATATTTATTAACATTAAAAAGAATTAATAAGATAATATATAGAAATTAAGCATTTTATTCACTTCCAAAAATTACTATTGCAGACTGGGTAGTTCCACTGGCTAACTATGTGTTTTCTCATCCATACCATTGTTCTTGTTATTTGTGTTCCGGGATTCTCTTCACCAGAAGCTCATCACTTCTACATTTGAAATTCTATACCATATCAACAAATACTCTCCTTTCATTCCTCTCTTGGAATGTTGCATCTCTGTGAAAGAAGGTAGACAATTTTAAAATGTGCCAACATTTATTTGTCTTTCGATATTACTTAGAAGAATACATGACTCAAGTTTACCTGGTTTATCTTAAAGGGATGGACTAGCACTATTCTTCTAATATATCGAGACAATGTATTCTCTCATGGAAAGCAAGTCGTAGCATGCCCTTCCCTGGCATCTTTAACCTTTACAACTATAAAAACTAATATATATGCATTTCAAGTCAAAATTATCTCTAGAGAAACCCCCTACAGTTTTCATATTTTAATGATGTGAGGCTATCAAAAAGAAGGATGAACAAGAAAGCTGTAGATCCTGTGATGTTAATTATTTTTAAAGGAGAATAGATTATCATATTTTAAGACTAAAATAATAATGTTCCTTCATGTTACTCTATTTATGATCTGCATATATTACTAGAGAACCAATGGCCACAATGCTTAGAGCCCTGCTTCTGGTCTTTAGTTCTATACAAGAAACCTGACTTCAACAAGTACTTGATTGGCACTTCAAAATTCTCAAAGGATATGCTTTCAAACTCTGGCATTTTCACATGATGTTCCTTATCTTCAAATTCTCTTCAATATCCACCTTCATATAGGTAAGGGTCTGTGCTGCTATGTGCAGAGTTCACATATATCATAGTACACAGGGTCACAAGTTCAAAGCATTACTTAGCAATCAGCATACAATGGTGGATATGCTTGTCAAACAGATACAAATGTCTTCTTTGGATCTCTGTCCTTTTATGAAGCAGATCTTCATTAATGGTGAGCTCAATAGCAGACTTTTCCATGGCTACTTCTGTCATTTACCTGGTACAGCAAACAATCCTGTCATTGTGTTTTCCAGATGCTTGCACAGTGGGTTCCGTGGTTTTAAACTATCTAAATGATGGTCCCAAATGACAAATGTTCATTTTCAAACCTAGAGCTTATTATGAATTACCTGCCGAATACCGTGTGCCAGGGGAGAGGAAAGGAATTAGAACTTTTGTCCAATGAGAAAGAATGAATAAAAAAAAATGATCGAGGCTACTCCACATGCAGAAGAAATTTTAAATAACAGTAATTTACTATTAATGATACAACTTACTTTCAAAAGATTGGTCCCTCCCTTTTATATGTCTCTCCAATTTCAGCATTCTTGTTGAAAAGTGTAATGACTAGGAAAGCCTAGGATGATCACTAAGATGAGCACATTTTTTTCTCTTCATTGTTATCCACAGGGGCTAAGATTTAATATACAAGAGGCTCGTGGCATAATGAAGACCTTAAAAAATGCCAGTTCCCTCTTTGTTGCATCAGAACTATGTTCTTCTCCCGGTCACTAATAATTTTCATATAGACATAATGATTATGAAGCTGTTTCTTCTCTTTTAAGGTGCAAATAATAAAGTTGGGTTGAAATTAAGTGTGTTAAAAAAGGGATACTTATGGCTTTGTAAACTCTGAAGTACCATTAGTCTATATTAAAGGCACAATAATATTCCCTTGTGATAATGTTTTCACACTGTAACTATTTTTTATAGTGCATTTGCTTCCATATGCACACCATATATTAAGAACCATATTTTAACTATTTGCTATTTACTATATGTTAGGTCATATTGTACTACCTGTGCAAACCTTGTAAATTTTAAAGGTGAGTAATAATGTCTCTAACTAATAGAGAAGAACATTGAGTACTATGGTATAGGTAAGCCACAAAGTTTTGTCATTGCTAGCTTTGTTTAGACAGGATTGACCAAAGTGAGTCATTCTAGAAACATCTCATCTCTGAGCTTTATAACTCAGTATAATGTCCCTGTCACTTTTGTGCAACACGTTTGGGGCATTGGTGTGAAACTGTATTTAGATGCAAGAATACAAAGCAAGCATCCCAATGATGCCTTAGAAAGACATCTTTTTAAATCAAAAGAACCCCATAGACTGATGATGCTGCATTCCAAGGATGACACTGATGAATATCCACAGCTGAGAATTCCACCTTTCAGAATCCCTTATGAGATTGACATTTGCTTTCATGATAGGCATACAAGTTCTCTCATATCACCAGAGCACTGGGAATTATGTTAATCATTATGAAACCACATGGTAACTTGACTGTTTATATGCCCATCTTATAAGTAGCAATGATTTAGAACTACAACCTCCCAGAACCAAGAATGAAAAGTGAGTAGTAATATTAGAAGAAATGAATACTAAATTCTCTTGATGTTACCTTGGTTAACTTTGGACACTAAAAAGAAAAATCAGAAATCAGGCTGACCACAGGGTCAAGATCGGCTCCCTAGGGCAAAACAGAACCACATAGATTTTCCATCTTTAAAATTATAATCAGCAGCGGGAAGTAAAGCAATACCCATGGCCTCTTATAGAAATATAAAGGCTTGCTTTATAGAATTCACAGCAGCAAATGATATCTTGATGCTCAAGAAAAACCATTTTCATTATCAGTTGCATTTCCCCAATGGATTATGAATTTTCCTTTAAAAATGCATTTAGGCAAAATTTTTATATGCTTGATTTAGCCCAGGGGAATTTTCTTTTTTGAGTGAAAAGAGGGAGACTAGTCTGAACTGACTTCTTCTGCTGCCTTTTAGATCATATTTTGGCTGAAATTGTTGTTAGTTCCTATTGCTTAGGAAAAAAAACTACAATAAAAAATCCAGTTGTAGAACATCATTGCCATTATTGTGCAAGGTAATGAATGGTCACAAGACTTGTCTGGATTGTGTGTGTGTGTGTGAGAGAGAGAGAGAGAGAGAGAGAGAGAGAGAGAGAGAGAGAGAGAGAGAGAGAGAGAGAGAGAGAGAGAGATACTAAGGAACAGACAGCAATAGAAACTAGAGAAAGACATAAAGTTGTGAGGTTGTGAGTTGTAGGAGAGTTCTGAAAGTCAGATTTTCTTTGTTTCACAGAATGACACCAGGCTCAATCCTCCACAGAACAGTGAAAACCCACTGACTCACTTAAGAATCTAAGTGAGCAGAAAAAGCCATTGGAATTAAGGCTGTTATCAGTTAAGATGGATGGTCCAGTGCTACCATGTCAGATGAAATAGGAATGCATTTATGTGTCAGTTACAACCAAAGGTTTATCTTGCAATCGGAAGAACTACAGAGATAGGAGATATTTTTTAAGTGGATCAAAGTTCTTTAAGATTTTTCATTTGAATATTACATATTCCCCATTCAGCTGGTCAGAGATCTATGCCATGATGGAAAAGTCTAAGATTTGTTTGAGTATAGCAGGGGATTTAAAAGTCTCGGACAAGCATTGCCTTCTACTTCAGAGAACTGAAAAGACAAATACGTTTAGAACAACATTTCGATTTTGCAGATGTAAAGGGCCTCTGAATTTAAATTTCAATATATAAATCCCAATTTTGCCATGTAAAATTAATAATGGATTTTTCAAAAGCCAAACCCTCTTCAACCTCTGCTGTAATTCTCCTAAGAAGGCATTAAATGAAAGCATTTCACTTTAGTTGAAAATCAATGGCACTTCAGTGAAGCATGCGTCTCCCCAGCATTATGGAGTCAAGAATTATACAGTTCCACTAGCAAGCCACAAGGCCCTGGGTTTGGTGGTAATACCTTTGTACAACATAAGAATCATAGGGAAAAACATGCAAAATAAAGAATTTATAATCCAGAGTGAACACGATCAAATTCTCTTTGAAATGTCAATACAAGGTTATCAGACTGTAGCAATGGTGGAGAAATAATAGGAATGAAGTGTGTGATAGACCGACAGAATGTTTATTGACTGCTTACTTCAGAGTACACCTGTTCCAAATACTCATCTAAAAAGTTATCTCATTGCATTTTCTTAAGAATGTTATTATTGTGTCTTATTCTCTATGTTTCTCAAAAAGGAAAAGAATTGCATGCAGGGAGAAATATTTGAGAGAGATTCAAATGTTTTATTGCATATTAATCTATAGCCACTTGGACAAATGAATCAAAAGGTTTAATAAATTCTGTAAACTTGTGACACCGAGGCTCTGAAAATGAGCAAGAATTAGTCACAGCACTCCAAGAACTAATAGTCTGAATATAGAAGTAAAACAGATTAAGAATTTACATTTAACACATGGCAGGTTCTTTCTCTTTTCTTTTTTTTAAAAAACAGGATATTTTTATTTATTTACATTTTAAATGTTATCCCCTCTGGAAAACCCCAATCCCATCCCTCCTCCTGCTTCTATGAGGTTCCTCTTCCAAACACCTACGCACTCCCACCTCCCTGCCCTGACATTTCCCTGCACTGGGACATCAAGTCTTCCCAAGACCGAGGGCCTCTCCTCCCATGGATGCCGGATAAGGCCGTCCTCTGCAATATGTTTGGCTGTAGCCACGGGTTACTCCTTAGAGAAAGGCCTGAAAGAGCTGAACATCGGAAGAACAGCGCTATCAACCAACCAGACCTCCCAGAGCTCCCACAGACTAAATCAAGAGCCAAAGAGTATACGCGGAGAATCCATTCTTTATCGAAGAAGTGTCCCTTTGAAGCAGACAGAATCCACCAGAGAAAGTCATATCTAGCCATTTTTGAGCCCATGCCAAGTTGTTAAATCCACAGCATAACCCCTACACATAAGGTTCCAGAAGTATCAGAGAGAAGAGGGGATGAAAAGAGTTAGAGACCCAGGGGACTGAGAGATCTGCTATCAGTAGGGTTTTCTATATATCACGAGTAACTGCACCCATTAAATCATATGATTGTGGCAGCCTAAACAAGAGCTGTATAATAGATGACAATTTGCCAGTTGAAATCCCAATGTGGGTGGGAAAATGTTCCATGGCATATTCCTGTATGAAAGCCCTCAAACAATTAATGGCTGCCACAACAGAAAGAATCAGCCTTCTCCAGAGACAAGCTGAACAATAGATTATTAAACTCTAAATTGTCAGCCTTAAACACATATACATATGAACCACACAAAATGGATTCAGCAGGTGATGTTTATGTATATGTGTATGCATATGCACATGCTTATGTGCATGTATACACAAATAAATCAATACACATTTTACATAATTATAATTACAATACATAATTTTCGTATAACATATGCCATATAAATATTTATAAACAAAACAGTGAACATTATTTATATATAAAATATAAAATGTATATATAATTATATGTGAATATATAAAAATAATATATAAAAATATAATATGTGTCATAATAATAATTATAAAAGAAGAGGTCATAAATTTGAGAAAATATTGGGGAAGATGGAACTCATAGGAGGAACTAGAAGATAGAGACAGTTAGAAATCCTGTAAATACATTACCCATGTATGAAATTCTCAAAAATATAAGTAGAAAAGAAACTAATAACTAGTAAAATTGCAGAGGAGTACTTAGACATGAATGACAAATTTAGATCATAGCCTTTGTTCTCAAGGCTCAGGAAACATGATAGAAGAGTACAGATTAGTAAAAAGTTTAGTGGAAAACATTTTGAAGGCATTTAGAGCAGTAGTGGCTCTCTACATAGGAATAGAGATTGTATGGTTTGGAGCTTTAAAATAGTTTCCCAAAGTCTGTATGGTTTAGACAAGCCTGAAGTGTGCACATTGATCATTCATCATTTCAGCGTGCATTCATTCACTAAATTATTCAGTATTTGTTGGCACCATAGACTATGCATACTTAGATTCTAGCTGTCTAGTCCTTTAATAGTAATGGATTGTTACTTTTAATAACTGTTTGATCTCATATGTCCACATACCTCCTTAAAGCACATTTGTGCTTTTGTTCTACGAGATATGGCATATTGGATTGTGGTACACTGAGTGGAAGATCTGTGTTCTATCTAATCATTGAGTCAGATACAATGGGAATTTTATTGGTGTTTTTGAATGGATAGGTTATTCTGTTCTCAAGAATTGAATGGTCTGTCAATGTAGCTCAAACATGCATAGTTTTTTAAAAATATTTTTTAGTTTCTGCTTTCAATTTATGTTTATGGTGGTAGTATCAAGTTTATTATGACTGCAAAGATTCCTCAAATTGACTTCATATAATAGCTACAGTTTAAAATATATTTCTTGTATTAGAAAGATTTGGCTTTTATGCCTTGGAACATAATGATTGATGGAATTCTCTTGAAGTTCAGATAAAAAGAAACCTGCAGCCTCAAGTAACCATGTTGATATGCTATAACTTGCCCTGAGGTTACACTGCCTCATGGTGGAAAAGCACTGAACAAGAGCAGGAGGAAATGCTTGCAATTAACCTTAATCCAGGAACAAATCAAAAGTCTGAATTTATCTTTGCAAACAAAGTAAAGCATGACTTTACCTTTACAAGTAAAATAATTATGTTTTTCAGTTCATCTTTGAGTGACCTCTCCTTTGGTGGTTCTTTTTGTGTTGTACTATTATTGCTTCTCAATATCCCTCCTCTTTCTACATAGTGAAATTTGTATCTTGGTGATTGTATTATGCTCTAATACATCCTAAGGAATCAGGTAAAACAGATTCAGAATATTCAAAGGGTTGTCTATCTTGGCTTTTGTCACTGGATATCATATTTTGGAGAAACAACTGAAACAATTTAAATTAATTTTCTTTGTATTACTGGAAAAGCCTATTTTCAAATTCCATTTAATTACAAATGTTCAGTTATACTTAATGTTCTTTCTACCTTTAAAATAAAGATTCCATTCTATAACACTATAGAAATCTGGGATCAGCGGATATAAGATGAAAGAAATGTTGCTATAGCAAGTTGAGTAATATCCAAATTATGAGTGCTTAGCATTATAATCCGTGTCCATTTATTTAAGTCAAATCACATCCTGTTACTCTTTCTATCTTCTCCATAAAAGGGTTAGAGTAGACAAATAGTTTCTCAACATTGACAAGTGGAGATTTTTGAAGCTATCTGAATTTGCCCTTGCTGCTGCACTTTGAGCTGTGTTAGACACTGAGCAATGGTTTAGTCTCCTACCAAATACTCAAGCAGTGTCATCACATGGAGCAGTTTAGGAAGACGCATGGCCTTTGATGCCAGGGAGTGTCTGTTTCTCTTGTATTAGTAACTCGGAATTAGAATATAAAGGGTTTTTTTTTTTTTTTTTTTTTTTTTTTTTTTAGTTTACTATTCTGCCAAGCGATTATTCATTTTTCATAAACTTTCCGTATCTGCTTTGGAATAGTTTACAAATCTGATGGTTGATTTCTCTTCTGTATTCTTTCTGAGTCATTCTGTTTGCCTTCTACTTTTCCCTCCAAAATTATCTCTAAATCATGCAAACTTTGTTGGGGCTGCTGTTTTTTTTTCCTTTGCCAAATCCAAGAGACAATTTCATACTTTGTATTTGAGAAGCATCCTTGAGTTCACCTCTCTGAAGGAAAGCCCACAAAGCACACCAGTACACATGACTAATTTCAGGCTCTGCTGTCATTGAGCATTGGGATTCTGAGTGTAAACTAGCTGAAGCAAAAGTCCTTGAGTCTCAATTATCACGTGGTGTCTTGGACACACTATTGTAATACATGTAAAATTTGCCCAATTCCCAGAAATTTTGGGAAGCCTAGATGTAAAAAATCATGAAAGGTAAACTTTCTGAATAGTCTTTGCTATTTAAACATGGGAAAATTTAAACCTTTTAAATGAAATAAACAATATAGAACTTTGAGTATATCATCTATTAGAAAGCATGATGGATACAAGATTTAAAAAGTAGACTTTGCAGAAGAACCACTCCCGAGCATATAAAGCAGAGTGGATAAGACAAATCCAAAAATCTGCAGGTGATTTGCTACTTATGTAAACAGAGAAGGTACATTTCTCTCTGTCTGCTTCCATGATAATGATGCAAGAGCAACAACAATGATCATAAGTAACCACTAAATAAAATGAATAGATGATGTCTGCTAAGTTCTTAGCTTGGAAATACGTGGTAGATGTTCCTTAGTGTTAAAATAGTTGATAATATCATATCAGTAATTAACATTGTGGTTTCTAAGTGGACATAAAGACATACAACTGCTCTATTGGCTATAAATCTCATATATGGCTAGGGTTCTTAGCCTGAAATTCTGTGAGACATTTAACAACAACAACAACAACAACAACAACAACAACAACCATTTGCTCTCTGTGGGCACAGAAATATTACAAAACCGAAGAATCAGGTTTCCATGTAGCTTTCATGTAAATTATGCTTGGTTAGTGTTTTGTTCTATTACCTTGAAGAGACATCATGACCATGGCAATTATTATAAAGGGAATTATTTATTTGGGAATGATTTACAATTTCACAGGTTTCAGTCCACCATCAGTATGGTGGGGAACATGGCAGCAAGCAGGCAGATGTGCAGGAGGAGCCAAGAGTTCTACATTTGGAGTCATATGCAGCAAGAAGAGGGAGACACTGGGCCTGGATCGGCCCTTAAAACCTCAAATCCTACCCTGAGTGAAACACTTTTTTTCTAAATAGCCATGCCTACCCCAATAAGAACTCACTTCCTAATAGCACAGCTCCCTGATGACTAGGCATTGGAATTTATAATAATATAGATGCTTTTCTTATTCAAACCACCACACTAAGCTAATTCCGTATCACTCCTGAACACTAAAAATGATTCTTATTTCCTGTTCTTAGTATTTTTTCTGTGTATTTCACTGGAGACTCCTGTATGTCCTTTTCTTGTAGTTCGCATTTACAGAACTCTAATGTCTGTAACAGTGTGTTCATGTTTTCTATTCTTCTCATTTATCTTGTTACAGTCCTGTCAGGATTCTACAAATGGACAAGTAAACACAGAGATGTCAAAGTCCCGAAGACAGGAAACATAAAAAAAGATAATAAAGAGAAGAGAATGCTATGTCTTGATCAAATGCACTAGTTCAATGGGACACAGGAAGAGTCAGTGAATTTTGCTGCTTCACTTGTCAAAGAGGACAATTTATCTAGTTTGTGTTTATCAGGTAATTGAAATCCTTCCCATTTTAATGCAGATGATCTTTCAGTCTTTAAACTCCATACTGTCAGATGCTAAACTTAAATGAGCAAAGGGAAAAACAAAGCCCTACAAAACATGTTCTATGTACTGAAGTCAAGCTTTGTCCTTCAGAAGTACACAGGTACACTTGACTGGCCATTGCTCTTCAGGAATGTTTGAATGCTGATGACAGTAATGGGACAGAAATTAATCAGTTGGGGCTGGTTTTATGAAGTGGCTTCAACCCCTAAGTGATTTGCCAAGCTTCTGTTAAACATCTCCTATTATTGAAGATACAAGTCAAAATCACTTATCAGCAGTTCTTCTAAATAGCAAAGAACATGTATTAAAGAGGCCATGAAGGAATTTCTAATGAGAAAAAATGTTCTTACTTTTTGAGAAATTAACTGCTCCAATAAATTGCAAAGATAAAGTAGGAAAAGTTATCACAATAATGTCTGTTGTAATAAAACTAAACTGTACAGCTGATAACAGTTAAAATGCCAGAAGGTAAGTTAATGGCATACCATTCTCCTAAAGGCCCCTTTGGTCCTTACAGGTACTGAAATACAAGTCATGATTCATATATTAGGAAAATGGCTGGTGTGTGTGTGTGTGTGTGTGTGTGTGTGTGTGTGTGTGTGTGTGTGTATCCTATAGTTTCATTGTCTTTTCATATATCTATATATTGCTGTCTCTGTCTCCATCACTGTCTCTCTCTCATATATAAATGGTAATTTCATATTAGTAATTAGAATTAGAGTATTTAAAAGGACTTGAAGAAATTCTCACAGCTAATATATCTGTATCTATCTATATATCTATATCTATCTATATCTTTCTATCTATCCATATATATATATATATATATATATATATATATATATATATATATATATATATACATACAGGGTATATCAAATGAAATTTTCAGGTAGCTAAAACATAGTAATTCTAAGACATAAAACTCATTGTGGAAAATCTGCATTAATTGCAGTAGTGGGATAGAAATTTATTCTGGCATTGAGCAACTTTTATCAAGGGTCACAACGGCAGGGACATAAATGACAACACTAAAGTTTCCTAACATATTATATGGATTTCTGGGTTCCAGGGTAGCTGGGAGCATCTGCTTTGACTTTATGTAGCTAAGTTCAACACCAAGATGAAGATGGCAGCAAGGTAGAAAAATCTCTAAGAATAAGAGCATGGAAGAAAGGGAGCAAGGAGGGAGGGAGAGGAAGAAAGAGATGGAGGGGGGAGGGGGATGGGAGGGAGACAAATGAACATGAACATGAACAAATAGCAGAACTTGGAGGTCCTAGCTTTACTGTGTGTCACTGAACTTCATTCATACAAAGACTTGACAAAAGTAGTCAGGAACAGTAAAAAGTTTTATGTGTATGTAGTCTCTGAGGTAGCGTAAAGTGAGAGTAGAGACAAGAAGATGAAGATTGAGGCCATCCAGAAAGACAGCCCTGAATTCGAGTGAAGGATCTTTACTCAACCACAGGTCACAGAGGCCAAAAAAATTAGAGAGGAATCAGAAACCAAGGAACAAATGCACCCACCCAACAAAGCCAAGACCTAAGTTTAAGATCTACACCTATAATCACCCCAAACCCAAATATCTATATTAGCATAATAATACAATCAACAACTTCCAGAGCACTGTGTGAAAATGAAGAAGGCTCTAGTGATTCAAGATTTCCATACGCATATATGATCAGACATAAAGGATGCCATAATATGGCCTTCTTCTTGGCTCAGAGTTGAGGCACTTTTCAAACAATCAGTTGAAGAGAAGAAAAAAATCAGAGTTGCCTTCTGTTCCTCAAAGGAGGGTAGAGGTAAAGGTCCTAGATATATAACTACTTTGGGATACTTAAGTAAAAATAACATGAAAATTTTGAAATAATCCTTCAAGAAATGAACGTTTGAAATCATGCAAATGAGTAATTAAATGGTATATGTATCAGAAAGTAGGCTTTTTGCTAGGAGCACCTGTGACCCCCAACAGCTGATGACAATGTGAGTCTCAGTAACAAGATAAAGAATCAAAGGGAGAGCTGCAGGGTAACATAGCAACATCAGCACACTCTTTTGAGCTTCTTTATGGATAACTACAGTTTCTTTATTTGTTCAAAGGCTCGTCTTGTATATACAGTCCTATGCTTTAAGTTCACCATCACACCAACTAAATGCTTGGAGGATGAGAAAAGCCTCTAAATAATATATAAATTTTACTTTTGAGTAGATATAAGGAGTTATAGAGAACTCACTAATCAAATGTCTATGTGAGTGTATTTAATATATTTAGATGCCCAGTGAAGGCAAATTTGATTGCCTTATTTGAAATACATTTTGCCTTCAAGTCACAAGTATTTCATCCTATACTATTATAGCACTGTTTAATCCATTCCAATATATCCATATAGTTTTGAAATCTCAAACAAACGCAAAGATGAGTGGCAGATCTTATTACCCTTAAGTGCATCCTGCTCTAAGAAGGAGACAGTGTTTTAGGAGAAGATATGGAAAGTCCTAAGTCAGTTACATTATGCATAGTTAGATCTGCCTATAAATGCACCTACACACTTGAAGTAAACTATCAGACTGTCAGTAGGCCAAGTAAGATATGTTGGTATACTTAACAAGAACAAATACTGACTAATTTGAGCAAAATCAAATATTAGAAAAATATAGGACTGCAGAGATGGCTCAGTGGTTAAAAGCACTGACTGTTCTTCCAGAGGTCCTGAGTTCAAGTTCCAGCAACCACATGGTGTCTCACAACCATCTGTAATGAGATCTGATGCCCTCTTCTGGGGTTTCTGAAGACAAGAACAGTGTATTTTTATATAATAAATAAATATTTTAAAAATATGGAAACGCCCCAAAACTCTCAAAAGAAGAATGCATCAAATGCATTAGCAAAGTTAGATAAAGCAAATTTGAAACCTAGGCACACATTAACAGCAAGTTCTTCATCATGCCACTATTTGGGTTAGTGGATGGTGACTTCATTTAAACTATGTGCATCCCAGTCCAATATAAAATATTAGAAAGATAAATTTGTTACGACTTAGCTTGAATAGTTTGAATTATTTATGAACACCCTACTACCAAGAAGAATGAGATGTAAGATTGGTGTGTTTATTAAGACTATAGTCAATGGGAAAATCTGTGGTACTTTTACCAGAAGAAAAAGGATTCTTGGAAGGCAAAAATCAAGTCTATAGTCAAATACACTTAAGATGAAAGTTAATACACAAAATACTAGTGATAACTCAACATGAGAAATAATTCTGGGATAATAGACATATTGTTAAATTTAATTTATAATTCCTCCATTGAATTACTAATGTTAAATGGTTCTTTCTGAGTTCATCCTGACTAAAGAAATAGACTGTTCATTAAATACAAGAATAGATTTACATGTATTAGTATGATATAATTTAAACACTACTTTGAGGAGGCTGAGACAGTTTTAATTCAATTCTGGCTGGCCTATGGCCATCTCAAAGGCTTCATGGCCTTTGGGACTTTGACCTGTCTAAGTGCCAAGAACCTTATGTATGGTTTCTCGTGTAGCTTGGACTTCATCATAGCCCTGCACCACCGTTGTAAGTTGTAAGGAGAAGCAAATGAAGACATACATTTGGAAGAAGCATCACTGCTCAATATTAGCAACCACATGCCATCATTTTACTCCATATAAATGGATGAAGCAGACAGAAAGATTCAACATAGGCAGTGGCAGAAGACAAACATCCCATATCTTCATGAAATACACACAAAAACCACATCAAAAGTGCACGTGAGACAGAAGACATAATTCAAATTATTTGTAACACAAAACTAATATGATTGTAATGATGAAATGTAAACACCTATAGTTTCATCAATTCTAAATTATTTCTTTAAAATTTCAATTATTTTATTGGATACTCTTTCTATTTTCATTTCAAATGTTATTCCCTTCCTTCCATTCCCATCCCCCCTATTTGTCTCCACAAAGGTGCACCCTCTCCCAATCACCCTCTCTACCTCAGTGCCTTTGAATTCCTCTACAATGAGAAAATGTGCCTTCAGTGGAGCAAAGGTCTCTTCTCAGGTTGAGGCCAAACACTGCTTTCCTGTGCTACATACACAAATGGAGCCATTGGTCTTTCCATGTGTGCTCAATGGTTGGTATTTTAGTACATGTGAATTGTGGAGGGTTTGGTTGGCTGATGATGTTGTTTTTCCCATGAGTTTGCAAACCCTAACTGACTTTTTATTTTCAAAATACTCATGTTCAAAAGAAAAAGGAATATCTCCATAGTTGAGTGAAAAACAGCCTATATGCCTATCATTAGATAGACATATAAACAAGCTACTGTAGACATATAAATAAAGGAGATTATCCAGCTACAAGGAAGACAGAAATAACATTATTTGCAGGAAAATGAAGAGAAAGTTATGTGAAATAAGGCAAATCAGAAATAAAAGCATCTTATTTACTCTTTTATATCAAGTCTAAATGATTAAATATGAAGAGGCAATCAGAAAGAGTTAAGAATAGGATAAGAAACGGTAATAGATGGATAAGATCAAAATAGGTTATATATATGCATGAAAAGTATGTATGAAATGTCATAAGGAAATCCATTATTTTCTACAATTAATTATGGTAATTAAAAAGAGATAAAGATATTTGCCTAAGAGTTAATGAACATGGTAATCACCAATAGTTGAAGAGATAGCAAATAGAACACACATCCATGTTGCAGAACATTAAAAATGTCCTGACCTTGAGCCATCAACTATGTTTGAAGTCCTCAGTAAATTATAAAATTGGGAAAAATTTAGGTCAAAAGGAATTGAGTTATAGGACTCTTTCTTATCCTGATAGCTTATTTAATTCTCTCTCTTGTTCCCATCCCCTCTACCCCATTATCAGGACAAGGTTTGTACTGTGGAGAACTTTAAGACAATATTCTCTTATAGTCTCAAAATTAAGAATAGAGAAGTGAGAAAAATTAGCCTACAATGAGATCATCACCTTTAGTCTTGGTAGCTGTAATAACTCTGTAATAGAGGAAAGAATATGAGGATGGCATCTAAAATAAGCAACATGCCTAGAAAGTACTCATAGAAAATAGTAGGGCACAAGAGAACAAGGGTGGCTGTAAGCAGTGGTAACGCAGTGATCCTCTGCTGTTCCAGAGCCTCTGCTCATCGTAATGATTTTATTTGCACTGACCACCAGGCATGAATAAAAAACTTTAACATAAAAGAGATTGAGACAAACAACAGATACTGAAAAAAGTTTATAATTACAAATGAACAATGAGCAGAAAGCCTAAAATAAGCAGGAAATGACCATGACTATTTAACTTTGGAGACATTAGGGAAGTTATAACCTTAAAATAAGAACAAAGTATTTGATAGGAGAATGATTACAGAGGGGGAAGGACTTTTGGAGATATAACCAACTAAAAGTTCAATCTCAAGTATGTTGATGTCTTAAATTCTAACTCTAATAAATGTACTCACATAAGGGGGGGTTAATAGACATACTTATCAGACATGTGAAAAAAAATGTGTGAGAGAGAATGAAAATTGGTGGGAGTGGGCATCTCTGGGAGTAGCTAATGACCTGGCAGGAAGGCTACCGGAAATCTGTGGGGATGACCCTGGCTAAGACTCCTAGCAGCTGGGGATACAGAGACTGTAGTGGCCACCTGCTGTAGTCAGACACAAATTTTCATGGAGGGATGGGGACACCAAACCTCTCACAAAACCTTAGAGCCAAAATTTGTGTTGTCCACAGATTTGCAGGAAAAAGATGGAGCAGAAATTAAACAGGTGTCCAACGAATAACAGGCCCATCCCAAGGAAGAGAGCCAACTCTTGACAAAGATACTCTGATATGCTTGTAGACATGAGCCTAGCATAACTGTCTTCTGAGAAACTTCATCTAACAGCTGATTGAAACAGATGCAGAGACCCACAGCCAAACATCAGGAGGAGCTTGGGGAATATTGTGGAAGAGTGGGGGTAAAGATTTAGGAAGCTAGAGATATAAAGAATACAACAAGAAGATCTAGAGTCAATTAACCGGTGCCCTTTAGGACTCAGAGACACTGAACCACCAACCAAAGAGTTAAATGGACTGTAACTAGGCCTCCTAATGTTATAGATGTTCAATTTGGTCTTCATGTGAGTCCCATAGCAATGGGGGGTTCCTTCCATTGTTTATGTGACTTTGGATCTCTTTCTCCTTGCTAGGCTGCTTTGGTTTCAGTGGCAATCCTGCTGAGACATGATGTGTTAGGGTAGGTTTGTATTCATGCGGGGCAGGGGATGCTGGTGGTGGTGGTGGCTCTGCTTCTCTGAGGAGAAAAGGAAGTTGTGATAAAAGGGTTGAATGAGGGCAGGACTAAAATGAAAGGAGGAAGAAGCTTCAATTAGGGGAATGTAGAATTAGAATATTTTGAAAATTTGTTTAAGTCATTGTTTCTGGTGGCTGAGTAGTATTCCATTGTGTAAATGTACCACAATTTTTGTATCCATTCATCTACTGAAGGACATCTGGGTTCTTTCCAGCTTCTGGCTATTATAAATAGAGCTGCTATGAACATCTTTGTTGTGTATTAAAGCGTCTCTGGGGTATATGCCCAGAAGTGGAATAGCTGGGCCTTCAGGTAGTACTATGTTCAATATTATGAGGTATTACCAGACTGATTTCCAGAGTGGTTGTATCAGTTTACAACCCCACCAACAGTGGAGAAGTGTTCCTCTTTCTCCACTACCTCGCCAACATCTGCTGTCATCTGAGTTTTGGATCTTGGCCAATCTGACTGGTGTGAGGTGGAATCTCAGGGTTGTTTTGATTTGCCTTTCCCTGATTGCTAAGGATGTCAAGCACTTCCTCAGATGTTTCTCAGCCATTCGATATTCCTCAATTGAGAACATTTTGTTTAGCTCTGTACCCCATTTTAATAGGGTTGTTTGATTCTCTGGTGTCTACCTTTTTGAGTTCTTTGTATACCTTGGATATTAGGCCTCTATCTGATGTGGAGTTGGCAAAGATATTTTCTCATTCTGTTGGCTGCCATTTTGTTTTCTTGACAATGTCCTTAGCCTTACAGAAACTTTGCAATCTCATTAAGTCCCATTTGTTAATCTTTGACCTTAGAGCTTGAGCCATTGGTGTTTTGTTCAGGAAATTTTCTCCTGTGCCTATGTGTTCTAAGGTTTTCCCTACTTTCTCTTCTAATAGTTTCAGTGTATCTGGTTTAATGTGGAGATCTTTGATCCACTTACACTTGAGCTTTGTACAAGGAGATAAGAAAGAGTCTATTTTCATCCTTCTGCATGCTGAGTGCCAGTTGGACCAGCACCATTTGTTGAATAGGCTGTCCTTTTTCCATTGAATGTTTAGGGCTCCTTTGTCAAAAATCAGGTGACCATATACATGAGGGCTCATTTCTGGATCTTCTATTCCATTGATCCACGTGCCTATTTCTGTACCAGTACCATGCAGTCTTAACCAAATTCTTAAGAAAATGGCTGCATCTAGAGAATATCATCCTGAGTGACATAACCCAGTCATAAAAGAACAGACATAATATGCAGGCACTGATAGCGGGATGCTAACCCCAGAGGCTCACACTGCCCCAGAAACAACTCACAGACTGTGTGAAGTCCAAGAATAAAACAAAACAAAACAAAACAAAACAAAAAGTCATGCTCAATCCTTTCACACCAAGAACATATTGACAAATTCCGGGTTACACCCTGCATTACATGTACTGTTTGCTCATTGTAAAAATAAAAAAATAAAAAAAATCTTTACACACCAAGAAAACTTTGACTATTTCCAGGTTACATCTTGTTTTTCATGTACTTTATGTTCATTTTAACTAGTGAGATTGTAATCACACTATCAAACCTTAAAAAAAAAAAAAAAAACAAGTACTGACAAAATTGTATTGTATACTTTTATGCAAAAAATGCTTAAAATCTGTATATTTATCTTTGTTTTTTAAAATAAAGTTGTAAAAAAAATTAAAAAATTATAAAGAGAAATAAAAAAAGAATATTTTGAAAAATATATAAGGTAAAATTTGATAACAAGTCCTGATCCTGAAAATTACATCTTGACCGATATAGTTTCTGGAAGGGAAGAAAAGAAAAAGCAAACAAAAAAACCACAATAGAATTTCCTCAGGACTATAGACCAATTGTTTGCAGAAATATTGAAGAAAAAAAAGACTCATAAGAGGATAATATAAAATAAATTACTAAAATTAGAATAAAATAATATTCTCTGAAATTAAGTAGCTGCATATAAAAAGGCAAATAAGGTCTTAAGCTAAACTATACACTGAAAAATGCAGCATTGTTTTTGAAAATATAAAAAACAAAGCAGTGAAAAACAAAGCAGTCTCTGTCTCTGTCTCTCTCTCTCTCAACACTTTTCTTCCATCATCTATGAATGCTTATCATGAAAAGAAATAGGCAAACAAAGAAGATTAGAACTCAGAAAGTGTGAAACACATGGAAAGGAAAACAAATCTACTAAAGAGTTTATAGCCTACAAGGCAAATGTGATATGCCTGAGATTCAAGATGGAGTTTGGTACTGAATAACTTCAGGAAGTTACTCCAGCAGAAACTGAGCAAGGAATTCACAATCTAATAAGCTTTACACTATGGAAGATAGCATTGGAAGTTGGCTTAATATCAGTCAGAGTGTAGAATTAATGATGAAAACAGAAAATTAGTCAAGTTTAATTAAAATTATTAAAATCTGGGAAAACCCAAGTAACACAAAAAAGGGTAATTGATATTGTGCTTGTGTTGACTTAAGAGTAAAATATAATTGCTTGGGTGGCATAATGTAAACACTGAAAATTAATTTAACTGCTCATTTTTGATAAAAACTTATTGGGTGACTGAAAGAAGGCAAAGAAGATAAAGAAGACACTTGGGTGATAAGTCTCCTCATTTCATAGCAGAAAAGTAATGAATATGTCTAAAATTGATAAGTCAAGAAACAGAAATTTTACCATGTTACTGAAGTCAGGAATTGACTTCAGTAATATGCTCAAATTTCAACATTAGAAGAGGTTCTAACTGTTGGGTTTGTTTACATCACAGAATGTTATTTACTTTTGCAAATAATACATGGGCATTGCATTGATGGAAGTCATGACGTTTCAAATGATAAAATGAGAACTTAATCTATACAGAAGGTCAACAAATCTGATGACATGAATTTGATCCATAGGTCTGTCCTATGTCATAGAAGGAGAGACTTAACTACAGCAGGTTGTCCTCTGACTTCTATACATGTTCCTTGATATATATTTCTCCCAAGACATTAAATAAAAATAATATTAAGAAACCTATAAAATATATATAAAATGAGATAAAAATCAGATTTTAGAGAAAATGTGATCTGAGTCGCTTGGTATTATTACCTGATATTATTTGCATGCCCATAGGCATGGCCTATTCTTAAAACATCAGTTTTGAGTTAAGTAAAGTGAAGAAAATAATAGCTATTACATATGTCACTTATGACCTTCCATGAAAATTCTTACATTCATTAATTCATTTAATCATCACAAAGCTTACATGAATTTTCTGCCTCCTCCAATAAGTACTCTATAGATGAGACGAGTATGTCACCAAAAGGTTGGGTAATTTGTAAAAGTTCATGTAGTCAGTAATAAAATGGAATTTAAACTCAGGTAAGAAAATACCAGACATATGCTCAATTCTTAGCACAGAGAAGTTAACTTGGGAATTTAAATGAAGCATTTAGAAATGTTCTTTACAGGAAGTAAAGATTTAGGGCCAGAGAAATAGTTTTAACAGTTAAAGACAGTTGCTCTATAAGCCTATAAGCCTGATAATCTTAGTTCAATTCCTAAGACAGACATAATAGAAGGGAAAATCGAGTCTCTCAAGATATCATCTGACCTCCAGTGGTCTTCTCTGGTAAGCATGTGTGTGTGAATGAACACACACACACACACACACACACACACACACACACACACACAACACACACACAGACAATTAAATAAAATATAGATGACAGGTAGACAGACAAGAGATAGATAGATAGACAAATATATAAAATATAATTATATATTTAAAGACTACTCAGATTAAACTAAGTGAGCATTCATTTAGTTTCACTAGTAGATGAGATTCATATTGCCCTATTTTTATTGTGGACTGTATTCACACTGATAGGAAGCAAGTATCACCATGGGTTTTTCATGTGATTTTGGTATGCAAGGAAGTGAACAGACACAAACACCATGGCCTATATTGTTTATTATAGCATACAATAGTTTGCTGTGTCAATCACTCAATGCCATTGCTCAGTCAAAAACAGTTTACATATTATGTAAATACTGTTCATTACAGAGGCTTAGGCAAGAAAAAAATTCTACAGTTCCATAATTATGCTTTTCAAATCTTGCCTTCAAGAAGGAAATCCTCCTCTGTCAGTTCTTCCTTCTCATCTTTCTCCTGGATCAATTTTCACATTGATTATGCTAATATGGATCACATCAGACATGATACCCAGATGCTGTACTTTCTCGAACTCAAAGTCTGGTAGGGGATATACATGGATTTCTTACCATCCCACTAAGGTTGGACTCTATATCATTATCATCAGTCTCTGGAGAGCAGTGTTTTCAAAGCCAGTTTAGAGTCTTTCAGTCAACAGTTAATTATCACATATCATAAGAAACTGGGCCAATTGGGGCTTAAAATCTTATGTGTCTTGGAGATATTTTAAAGATGTAAAAAATAGTTTTAAAGAGTGTAAAGGTCTATAAGGAATATTTTGCTAGCCACATTTAGGAAGAAAGCTCAATAAACTGATTTTTAAACTATTTTTAGAAAAGATAAAAAAATTCTCTCTGATGAAGATTTTATTTTATTTTACTAGATGCATCAAATTAAGGACATTTAAGTTAACAGTTATAACTAATGCTGAGTCCCATGATTTCTTTATTCTATCATAATGGTTTATTTTAAGAGGTCTCATGGATACTGTGATATATAAAAGAAAATTAATAAATAGCTTCAGTTAACAATAGATTTGTTCAAGTCCCATGTCCAAAGTGTATGTTCTGTTCACAATAGGAATTTTCCTCAAGTTTGTGAAGCAAGTTAGATAAACAATGACAGCTCATATTGGTTTTGGGGACTCTTCTATATCCTGAACAACAACTTGAAGAAAAGTTTCTGATGCTGGGTACTGGAACTTTTTTGTTAAGTTTTCAGTTGTTTGGGGGGGGGACTCAGGATAATTCCCCAGAGAATGCTGATGTTTTTGCAGGCTGTCAATGAAGAAGAAAAGGATGGATATTTCTATTCAGCTGCAAGTCCTGTAACCATAACAATATCCAGCAGTGCAAAACATCCCTAAGTATGTACAACTTATATCAGACATATATATCCTCAGGATAACCCACAAATATCTAATTGATCATAAGGACCACTCATTAGAAGGAAATCCATACCTGATACTATAAACCTAGTCAGCTACTCATGACTGGTTAGCTCTTGGACACTAGACCTATTAATCTCGCTTTCCTAAACCAGCAAAGTTTTTAGTTTTATTGTAAAGACTTATCCTTATATTCTTAAGTACATTTAGTAGTTTGCAGCACTCATCGAACAAGCTTTATTTGCATCAGATAGGGATATTTACAGAATTCTCAATGTAGCCAAAATGCAGAGAACAGAGTGTTGTGGGATGCTCATTCCAATGGGTACATCTGCAACACAACTGTACTTAAAGTTCAGGGACTATCACAAAAGACTGTTTGGAAAGGTGTTAAGATCCAAAGGGTGAGGTAATGCACTAACAGATAGTTTTCTATATATAACAGGGAAGTATAATCAATAAAATATCTACAATAGGGTTACCTAAAGGAGATATAAATAAAAAGAACACAAATTGGCATGCCAACATGAATATAGCTATCTCAGTGGGTCTCAGCCTTATATGAATAGGTATATGCTATTAATAACTGCTTTCATGAGAAAAGAGAACCAGAACTCTTATGGGAAATGCCCCTGTTAGATTACCAAGTCCCAAGTGCTTCACTATAAGCATATATGATATATAAGAAACACTAAATGGGCTAAAAAAGTTAGTATGCATATAATTGTATTTCTAATATACAGTTATACAAATATAATTAAAGATGAAGTCATTTCTGTAAGAGAAGACTACATGGGAGGAGATACAGGGGTATAAATGATGTAAATACATATATATATATATATATATACATATATATAATCACTATATATATAATTAAGACTTATAATTGTAGTTACAGTTATAAATAAAAATTTTAAAAATATGCATTAAAATTTATTCATATATTTATATTATTTAGTATTATATATTAATATATATTTATAATAGTAATTAAAAATGAAATAATAAATTTGTGAGAGAGAAGAGTATATATAAAGGAGATACATGGGTAGAAATTCTATAAATATTCACTTATACCATTGTTTGAAGACTATTAAACAATCTGTTAGATACAATAAAAATTCAAACAATATAGTAATAAAAATAAATAGTTCTAAGTACATGATTACATAGAGCCCATTTTGGACAACTAGTTTCTCTTAAACATAACCATAATACCAGGTTTAAATAAAAATAACTCTGAACTTTGAAAGAACAATCTGAGTTTTCAAATGGTTTCTATTTCCAGATATGTATAACTGTTTACTATTGTTGTTCAAAACTACTAGATTTCAAGAATTGCTGTTTTAAAATCTGAATCATAGAGAAACTAGTTTTGAATGACATAAATGGAACTAAGAAATAACCTTGGTTTTAACATAGGATAGTCTTAGGACAGCTTACTTCATTTTTATGAGCTCTGTATACTTGACTATTTCTCAAACTCATATTCCCATGGTTTCCTTTAGGTCCATATTAGAGTGGGCCCTCATTCTTACCTCTCTTTTGTCAGACACATTAAGTTCAATATTATTAGCATAATGTAGTAGGTCAACTGATCTGAAAATGGATTGTGATTTCTTTCTGCTGGTTATAAATGACTCAGAATTTAAAAATGATGTGCTTTACATATTAATATATTGGTATATTATTTATTGGTTCAAACTTTGGAAAAGTAGACCACGAGTCAGTTTCTAAACTATCAGATTATTCATATCCACAATAATTGGACCACTAATAATAATATAGCATATTTCTTGATCTTATTATTTTGAGAAAACAGTTAACCAATAGATCTAAAAGAATTAAGGGTTCGTTTTGGCTCATAGTTCAAGGATGCTGTCTATTAAGGATGCAGTCAATGTTGAGGAATACATGGTGGCAAGGGTGTAGGGTGACTGGTCACATATCATCCTTCCATTCTTAAGAAAAACAGAGAGAATCACACACACATATACATACATATGTTTGTGTACACACACACACACACATACACACACACACACACACACACACACACATATGCATGCTCAGCCCATTGACATTTGTCCCCAAAAATTTAAAATGGGTCTTTCCAAGTGAATTAGCCTAGTCTAGAAACTCACCCAAAACATACCATGTTAGTCTGCTAGGTGACTAAAGAATCTATCACATTGCAATCAACATTAACCACTGCAGAAATCAAAGTGTGTTTGTGAGTTAAAAAAAAAATTACACATGGACAATTGAGGTCATTAACTAAGAATTCCTTAAAAATATATAGCTGCGAAAATATTTTTCTACAAAACTGAGGAATAAAATTGTGTAAGCAGTTTTTGAACATATCTTTTTTTTTTTTTTTTGTCTTCAAAACAAGATTTATTTTTTTTAAACATGCAAATACATGGAAAATACATTGGTCTCTTATCTGTTACAAATAAGACTCAAATTATTAATCATAACAAGAAGTGTTTCTTGAGATATTTCCATCTACACAAAAGACTAACAGCTTATTATTTTTTTTAAAGATTTTAAACATTTTTTGCTTAAAATTATACATTTTTGTCAGTACTGTTTTTTCAGACATTAAAATAAATTTTACATAAAACCATGTGAATATGTTTTTTAGTCAGTACTTGATTTTTTTCAAGGGCTTGACAGTATGCATTGAAAACCTACTAGTTGCAATAAGCGTAAAGTACATGCAACACAAAACGCAACATGGAAATAGTCAAAGTCTTCTTGTTTTGTGAATATATGTATATTTTTTGTTTTCTTTATTTCTTGGACTTCATACAGTCTGTGAGTTGTTTCTGGGGGAGTGCAAGCCTCTGGGGTTAGCATCCCACTATCAGTGACTGCATATTATGTCTGTTCTTTTGTGACTGGGTTATCTCACTCAGGATGATCTTCTCTAGATGCAGCCATTTTCTTAAGAATTTGGTTAAGTCATTGTTTCTGGTGGCTGAGTAGTATTCCATTGTGTATATGTACCACAATTTTTGTATCCATTCATCTTCTGAAGGACATCTGGGTTCCTTCCAGCTTCTGGCTATTATAAATAGAGCCGCTATGAACATTGTGGTGCATATATCTTTGTTGTGTATTAAAGTGTCTCTGGGGTATATGCCCAGAAGTGGAATAGCTGGGTCTTCAGGTAGTACTATATCCAATGCAACATGATCTTTTATATTTGAATTATGAAACCCAGTGATGCAGTATTTCTACCTATATTTTTAGTCACAATAAAGATATGTTCAGGTAGTACTATATCTAATCTGTCTGGCGATACCTCAGAAAATTGGATATAGTACTACCTGAACATATCTTTATTGTGACTAAAAATATAGGTAGAAATACTGCATCACTGGGTTTCATAATTCAAATATAAAAGATCATGTTGCATGGCTTGAGAGAAATAAATAGAGCTATTTATACAAGTAATTCCTTGATTTGCATTAGTATAGGAAAGAAAAGTGAGGATCAGAAAAATGTCTAAGAAGACAGCATTGTTTGAAGCTGACTCAGGTATTTACATGGCGAGTTCAGGGGCCAACCTAGTGACTTGAGTAATGGAAGACATACAACATTATTCTAAAATGATGCAGGTGGCTGGGGGATTGGGGATGTAGATTGGCTTGTACCTTGAAAATTTGGTCAGATTGTTTATTTGAGAATGATGCAGGAACAGTCCAGAAAGCAAGGAGATTGCATTATGGTGTTCCACGGTACGCCTCTGTGATTTGTACACAAGTTGGTAGAAGTGCACTGAATCAAGAAAACTTAATTTTGACAGGTCTGATGTATAGTCTATTTTGGTTAACCAAAGGGAACACATACATTTACTACATTAGAGAGATTTCCATTATTTTTCTCTCAGCCATGAAAATCGATTTTGATGTGATTATACCCAGAGTCTGCTTGATGTGTCTCTGACAGGACAAAATGGATAGAGACAGTGGGTGGTGTAGCATGAGAGATGCTGTGGTTAACTTGGACTTTGTGACAAAGTAAAAAAAGCAGAATTCAAATGACAATTAGGATAATTTACATGACAATAGTCCTAAGACAAAATAAGCACTATGTTATAATTTAAATGTAAATGCAGATATTTCAGTACATCAAATAAACATTTGTATTTTACTATACTTCTTTCAATTAGTGTAAGATTCGGGACTTATATATAATCAAAGCACATTCCATTTCTTTATATCTTTACAATGAATATTGAGTTCTTATATGATATATGTAGTGTTTCTTTCAGAAATATTTAATGGATTTTAGGCTTAATAAAGAAGCAATAAGCATTATAAAATGTGTATCTACTGACAATTTCATTTCTCTTCCTGCTCTGAACTCTTTTCTTCCTATGTATAAAATTATCATTAGTTTAATTCATTCATACAACCATGATAGAGCACTCAAAGGCAAGCATTTGGTTATGTACCTTGGATACAACAATAGGCAAAGTAAATAGTATATGTTACCATGGGATAATCAGTATAGTTGTGAATGTGAATAAAAACATCAGCAATTTCAATAAATGTGACAGTCATATAATAAATGAAAGGTGGTGGTTCACAAAAGTGTATGAAAAAAGGTCAAAGATTCACTGACAGACAAGTAACATCAGAAAAGACAAGCAGACTTTATTCAGTATTGCTTAGTCTGCAATCAGGGGTTTAGATTATAAGAATGTATGAGCAGTAATGGCATCAGGAAATGAGGTGGTACGCTCAAGGACAAAAAGTGAAAGGGATACATGGCCAGGGACAAAAAGTAAACAGTGGCCATGTCTTCAGTATAGAAGGTGTAAGGGGGTGGCAGTGAGAGGGACATTGAGAGGTAAGATCCGAGTGGAATTGGTTATTATTTCAAGCAAGGTCAGAGTTACTGAACAAAATACAAAAATAAGCTTCAAATATTTGTACATTTTGTTAAAGGGTTTAAGAATTCTCGGTGTGTGTGTGTGTGTGTGTGTGGGTGGGTGGGTGTATGTGTGTATGTGTGTGTATGTGTGTATGTGTGTGTGTGTGTGTGTGTGTGTGCAGGTGAGATAAGGAGAAGAGAGAATGGAAGTACACAGAAGAGATAAGGAACAAACAAAGAGTGAAGCAGAGAAAAGGATGCGAAGGAGGAAAGAAAGGAAGCAAAACTGACATATATATTATTAATGCCATTGGGAAAAGAAAGGATCTTAGGAAGGAAAGCTTGAGTCTCCTTTGCTGAGTCTACAGCCCAAGGAGTGGCAGAAAGAGACATTTCTCTGGCTACTATTCCCAACAGTCAAAACTAGTACAAACCTTTCAATTCATGATCATTCATGCTCAAAGCCTTTATTTAAGCAACCAAGGTGAAATTCAAGGAGCCTAACAGGAAAACCTTCTAGTATGAGAACAAGTAGAAAGGAGAAAGCAAGTGTGTGTGTGTGTGTGTGTGTGTGCTTGTTCATTTGTGTGTGTGTTTTGCACTGAAATTGTAGTGGCCTAAAGAGATCAAAGAGGACTCTGGATCTACTCCATCTAGTTTTAAGTGGTGTGAAAACTTAATGTGGGTATTGGAAACTAAACTGGGGACTTCTGCAAGAACAAGAAGCTCTCTGAACTGCTGTGTTTTCTCTCCAACACTAAGTTGGATCTCACATAACACTACATTTTTTTTGTAAGAATTGAGGCATGGTAATGAGAGGATATTAGCCCCAAATCTCAGAATATCCAAGATACAATTCACAGATCACATGAAGTCCAAAGTAGAAAGAAGAAAGAAAAAAGACCAATGCATGGGTGCTTCAGTACTTCTTAGAAAGGGGAAAAATACTCAAGGGAGAAAATACGGAGACAAAGTGTGGAGCAGAGACTGGAGAAAAGGCCATCCAAAGACTGCCCCAACTGGAGATCCATTTCATATACAGACACCAATCCTAGACATATTGTTGGTGCAAGAGCCTGATATAGCTGTCTTCTGAGAGGCTCTGCCAGAGACTCACAATACAGAGGTAGATCCTCACAGCCAACCACTGGACTGAGCATGGTGTCTCCTATGGAGGAGTTAGAAAAGGACTGAAGGAGATGAAGGGGTTTGCAACCTCTTCGGAAGAACAATACTTTCCAACTAGACCCCCCAGAACTCCCAGTGACTAAATCACCAACCAAAGAAAGCACATTAAGAGACCCATGGCTCCAGGTGTCTATGTAGCCGAGGATGGCCTTGTCAGACATCAGTGGGAGGAGAGACCCTTGCTCTTGTGAAGGCATAATGCCCTAGTAAAGGGGAATGTCATGGAAGGGAGGTGGGAGTGGGCATATGGGTAGGGGAGCACCCTCATAGAAACAGGGAAAGGAGGGATGGTATAGGTGGTTTAATGAAAAGAGGTGACATTGAAATTTAAGTAAATAAAATATCCTATAAAAACATACAAAATACATAATAAACAAAGGTCAAATGAAAGATAGCTTAGCTAAGAAACTTACTAAAAGAAAAGTCTATCATAAAACCTAAAGCATGTGTAAGGATAAAAATCTCATTATGTAATGATAAAATGCTAAATTTACTATGATTGCCTAAACATAATATTGTTTTATGCCTCTAATAAAACTATCTTAATATATAATAATATTTATGATACTACAAAGAAAAATGAACAAACTATTAAGTTCTCTGTCCTTATGACCAAACTGATATAAATGTCTCAGTTTTGGCAGATGACATGAAAAAGATAATTATTAAAACTAAATGTAAAGAATGTAATCAATTTAGAATAAATAGCAATATAAACACCTATACCAGGTAACAAATAGATTCTTAAATTTTTCAAGTACTCACTGAACCTATGAACTGTATTAATGTAGATTTTAAATAGTTCAGACTATAATGAATAAAAGACCATATTATCTAACCATAGATTAACAGCAGAAAAATAGATCCTCTACACATATTGTTATGATCTTCTAAATAATGTGTGTATTGTAATTCAATAACCATAACGGGTGAATTTAATTACTGCTTCATATAAAAACATTTATTTTAAAAGATTTATTAAATGAACATTTAAAAATCATAATATTATATGCGTTGAGTGCCCAATCAACAATTGTGAGACAACAATATCAACATTAAAGGGTAGAATAATATTAGTCAACTCATAAAAGTTTAAAAAGTTATATAGTTAAGGCATGTATACATTGCTTCACTGAAGATATTAAGAAAATATACATCTCAAAAAACCAAGCATTAATATGCAATATTAATAAGAAATGTGACTTAGTTACAAGTACATACATATAAATAATACATCTAACAATTGAAAACTTTAAAGAATGAAGACTTTGTGGGATAAGGGCCTCAGTGAGTTACACAGCGCATATAAGAGAGAATTCTGAAAGCATGTTCAGACAATGAGGTATGGGTTTTCCTGAATGACAAAACAAAAAGTAGTAGCCAGTACATACTAGTGTCAACCTGAAAAGAAACATCCGAACTCTGTAAACAGAATAAAAGAGTGTTTGCTTATGTCACTGTTTTTTAAAAGTGGTGAACAATTCTTATACTATTTTCAACAACAGTTTGTTTGATCTGAAGTTTAGACAAAAAAAAAAAAAAAAAACAATAATTTTCCATAAGTAATCCAGCCATCAAGTGGCACAATAAAAATCTTCATCTTGATTCTAGGTCCCCTGTCTCCTGAATTCTGGATGAGATTCATTCTTTGGCATCTACCAAGAAGGAGCCAGAAATAGAAGTTCTGCAAGAAGAAAATCTTAGCTAGGAAAATTCCTTAAAATAAACATTCAAAGAGGTTAGGGACAGAGTTCTAGAGATCACCAATAATTAAAGGGTAGGCCAAGGAGAAAGGGAGGCTCACAAAGGAGAAGAAAATGAGATGGGCAGAGAAGTATAAGGCTAGAAAGGAGAGTGTGGGAATAGATAAGTCCCAGTCAGAGGACATTTCAAGAAAGAAGGGGCAGTCAATAGTGTCAGACCTTGCCAAGTGTTCAGGTAGATAAGGCTTGGAAATTATTTATTGGATTTAACTACAAGGCCATCATTGCTGACATTGACAAGAGCAGGTATAGCAGCACTGTAGAAACAGAATCCAGATTTGGGGAGGTTGTTGAGTGAGAAGGACAAACAGATGCAGGGAAGGATCCAGGCTTTAATTGATTTGCTTGTCTGTTAATATGAAAAGAAATCTTGTTGGAGAATGGAAGAGAATACAAATCTATTATTTTTCTCCTAGATGTTCACATTTCTGATTAGATGTAAATATAGTGGTAGATTTACAATATATAGAAGGGAAGGAATGTTAAACATTTCCTTAATCTGTAAAGTCTTTAGAAACCTCTTTTAAATTATCATCACAATTCTATGAAATAGAAGTGTTTCATATCTCCACATCACAATTAAATTTATAAACATAAGACACCTCTAAGCTGACCACCTGACTGGGCCAGTCAGAGCCTATAGTCGAACAGAGACTCTTTGAATACAAAATGAGCAAAGACTTTGATAAGACAGAGACAAGGGGTTGCAGAAAACGCCTTGAGAGGTAAGCCTGGATTGAGAGACACTTTTTAAAGAGGCAAAGTTTCCCCCCATCTCTCTTTGTCTCTATGTCTCTCTGTCTGTCTCTGTCTCTCCCCCCCACCTCTGTGTGTGTGTGTGTGTGTGTGTGTGTGTGTGTGAGTGTGTTTGTATGTGTGTGTGTGTTTGTCTCTGTGTGTGTCTATGCATAATTGCCAGCAGAAAGTATGGAAAATTTCAGCCACATAGTATGTGTTTCATTTTATGTTATTTATATTTCATTTAGAGTGATCAGAAGAAGCATGGAAAAAATAGCAGTACCTAATGTCCTGAGAGACTTTGAAGAAATTTAGAAACAGCAACTGTCACTAAAGAGATATGGTGGCATCATAAGGAGTATAAAATCATATGGGAAAATAAGTTGACATCACATGGTTGAGTTAGCATTCAGCTATCCAAAATGAAGGATAAAAGGGAACAGAAAAGAAAATGCTGATTAGCCATTAATAGGACACTGAATGCTGATTGGCCATTAACAGAACACTGAGAATAAACATAGTATAGAGAAGGCAGATGAGGGCCATATTTAGGTATTCATCATAAGGTGTTCTTGCTGAAATCATAAATAAGTCCTGGACTCCACTTACCTCTGAGCTGCTCTCATAGTTTTAAAGCTATGCTAATATTTTAAAATTATATTTCATTTCATATAGTACATTATTTAGAGAAATAAACACCTTGTATATGGCTTTGATTATTTTTGTACAACTTTATTTAAAGAAGAGAGATACATGTGCAGATTCTTAAAAGCATTTTGGAAATTCTTTTAGAGGTTGGATAGCATACATTGAAATCCCACTAGTTAGCTAAGCATAAAGTACATGTAGAACAGAACAGAGTTTTCTTGGTGAGTATAGATTAAACATAATGATCTTGGAATAAGAAAATATGCCACAAGGCTATATTCTTAACTCTTGGATTATTAATGATTTAAGATCTAGGTGTACCAAACTCTGAGAAGGTGCTATACACTTATTTTTTTTTCCTAAGAAGAAATGAGGCTTTCAATATTTGGCCTTTGTTATTCTTTTTTTTTTTTTTTTGTGGTGAAAAAAAGGTGTATATTTACAATTAGCCATCTGGACTCAGTTTAGATGATCCCAATCTTGTTGGCAACATCTAGAGCATCATAATCAGGAGCCAAGCGAACATACGCCTTCTTCTCTCCATCAGGCCTTATCAGGGTATTGACTTTGGCCACATCAATGTCATAGAGTTTCTTCACGGCCTGTTTGATCTGGTGCTTGTTGGCCTTAACATCCACAATGAACACAAGAGTGTTGTTGTCCTCTATTTTTTTCATGGCTGACTCAGTGGTCAGTGGAAATTTGATGATAGCATAGTGGTCAAGCTTGTTTCTCCTGGGTGCACTCTTTCGAGAATATTTTGGCTGCCTCCAGAGCTGCAGAGTCTTGGGCCGCCGAAATGTGGGTGATGTTCGGATCTTCTTCTTTTTGTGACTGTGGACGCCTTTCAGCACTGCCTTCTTAGCTTTCAAGGCCTTTGCTTTGGCTTCGGCTTTGGAAGGGGCAGGAGCTTCCTTCTTTGCTTTCGGCGCCATCTTGGCGAAAAGGGGCCTTTGTTATTCTTAAGCTTCATATGGCCTGTGAGATGTTTCTGGGGTGTTCAGAGCTTTCTAGGGTTAGTATCCAATTATCAGTGACTGCATATTATGTCTGTTCTTCTGTGACTGGGTTACCTCACTCAGGATGATATTCTAGAGATTATTTTGTTTCTATTCTTGCCAGTCAACAAGTGGAATTTACATTGTTTCAATTTTACATGCACACATGTATATTTGTTGTGAAAAAGAATCTCTATTCAATTCTTAATTCAAACTGGACATTTTATTAAATGTTCTAATGTATTCAAACATCTTCAGGATAGTCATATGGAATTTTCCTGTGAACACTGATATGTACATATAAGCTGTATGTAACACATACATCTATGTTTAATACAACCAATATAATACACAAAAAACCTTTAAGTTTGAATGCCATGTACATTTCACTATTTTATATTGCTTCTTTAAAATGATACTAAAAAAAGCCTGGCAGTATTTTCTGGAGGATTTTCAATCAATAATCCTAAACATGATAGCTATATGATATGTTTTTTTGTTTGCTAGTTTGGATGTTTAGAAATCAATGTTTTCATGGCTTCATAAAGTATTGTCTATGTTCCTAAAACTTTTAATAACAAAAGTAGGATATTTGATTTTTCCATAAACCATCTAAATTGTCTTTCACGAGCAACACTGTAGGGAAATATGGGGCTTTCCCTAGAGAAAAAAAAATTGGGGTTCACTAGAGAAACAGAACTATTAGATATAGAAATATACATATCAATATAGGAGAAGGGGATTTATTAAGATAACTGACTTCAGTGGTTAGTGGCACTGGAAGTCCCATAAGAGGCATCTGAATGTGGAGATACCAGGAAACTTGTTGCAAGTTTACAAGCTGCAAAATCTCAAAAAAGCATGCTGCCAGTATCAGGCCAGTCTTAAATATCTGAGGACCCAACCAGTCACTGGTGAACCTTGAAATCTAGAGTCCAGAGAGCCGAGGTTTGAGTGCAATGAATACAAGTGTTCATTCATAGCTTCACAATATAGAACGGAATCTTCTCTAGCTTTTTGTTGTATCTAGGAACAAGGATGGTGTCCTTCCTCATTGAAAAAGATACCAACTCATAAGCCAATCTCCTCTAGAAATACTTTCATAGACACATTAAGGAGTGATGATAACAAGTAAGGAGCTACCTGGAGTTAATTATCACAGTTGTCTCACATCATATTTTTTTAATTAAACAACTTAATTTAAAAAAACAAAGATAAATGTACAGATTTTGAGCATTGTTGCATAAAAGTAGATGAATACATTTTTGTCAGTACTTGATTTTTTTTAAAGGTTTGATAGTATGCATTAAAATCTCACTAGTTACAATGAGCATACAGTACATGAAAAACAAGATGTAACCTGGAAATAGTCAAAGTTTTCTTGGTGTGTAAAGATTAAACATAATGGTTTTTCATTATCTTTATTTTTGGGCTTTGTTTTTTCTCGAACGTCATATAGTCTATGAGTTGGTTCTGGGGTGTTCAGAGCTTTCTGGGGTTAGTATCCAATTATCAGTGACTGCGTATTATGTCTCATTTTTTGTGACTGGGTTATCCCACTCAGGATGATATTCTTTAGATGCATCTATTTTCTTAAGAATTTTATAAAGTCATTGTTTCGGATAGCTAAGTAGTACTGCATTGTGTAAATATACCACAATTTTTGTATCCATTCATCTACTAAAGGACATTTGGGTTCTTTTCAGCTTCTGTCTATTATAAATAGGGCTGCTTTGAACATTGTGGTGCATGTGTCTTTGTTGTATGTTGGAGCTTCTCTGGGGTATATGCCCAGAAGTGGAATAACTGGGTCTTCAGTTAGTACTACGTCCAATTTTCTGAGGAATCGCCAGACTGATTTCCAGAGTTGTTGTACCAGGTCCACCAACAATAGAGAAGTGTTCCTTTTTCCACATCCTCTCCAGCATCTGCTGTCATCTGAATTTTTGATCTTAGCCATTTTGGTTGGTGTGAGGTGGACTCTCAGGGTTGTTTTGATTTGCATTTCCCTGATGACTCATGATGTGGAGCACTTCCTTAGATGCCTGTCAGCCATTTGATATTCCTCAACTGAGAACTTTTTGTTTAGCTCTGTATCCCATTTTTAATAGGGTTGTTTGATTTTTCTGGTGTTTAACTTCTTGAGTTCTTTGTAAACCTTGGATATTAGGCCTCTATCAGATGTGGGGTTAGTAAAGATCTTTTCTCACTCTGTTGGCTGACATTTTGTTTTCTTGACAGTGCGCTTAGCCTTACAGAAACTTTGAAATCTCTTTAAGTACCATTTGTCGATATTTGACCTTACAGCATGAGCCATTGGTGTTCTGTTTAGGAAATCTTCTCCTGTGCCTATGTGTTCTAAGGTTTTCCCTACTTTTTATTGTAATAATTTCAGTGGATCTGGTTTAATGTGGAGATCTTTGATCCACTTGCACTTGAGCTTTTTACAAGGAGATAAGAAAGGCTCTATTTTTATTCTTCTGCATGCTGAGTGCCAGTTGGACTAACATCATTTGTTAAAGAGACTGTCCTTTTTCCATTGATTGTTTACAGCTCCTTTGTCAAAAATCAAGTGACCATATATGTGAGGGTTCAGTTATGGCTATTTCTAAGTTAGTACTGAAAACTCATTTTTATAGTCTAGACCATTTGTGTTTTCTAATCTTTAACTTTATGTTCACTCTACATTACAAATAACATGTCCATAAACTTAATACTTCCTACTCCTGATGATTCATAGAAATCCAAAAAAATCCTTTAATTTCTCTTCCTATTACCAAGTCTGATTACTCTATTTTAATCAGCATATGTATTTATTTTCTACTTTGCTTTTAATTTTTTTGGTTTGCTACATTTTCTTCACAGCAATTTTCTCTTTCATTGCCTATACTCATGTTTGGGTTTTTGCTTTATCATGGTTTCTTCATTTATACACTTTATCTTTTCATTTCCAGTTTCTATTCTTGCCTCACAATTTTTCTTCTAGTTTCACTGTGTTAGTGGAATGCAATATATATTCAATTAAAAACTCTACTTTTAAGTGTCCAAATTTCATCTTTCTATAGATTACTCAGAGGTAATACAAAATATTCTGAGTGTGACAAATGTTATAAATATGAAGAAACTGTACTTTTTAAAAAAGGGTTTAATTTTCAAAGAAAACTTCATTTTGAGAAAGATGTTTCTTGGTTATAGCCTCTCCTGAATCAGCAGTATCCAAAATAAAAATATTTGCTCATATTCCATTTCTCCCTAGGAGATGAACTGATTTCATTAGCCAGTGAGATGAAAATGTAAAGCTGAACTCTGGATAATCACATTGAGGAACAGGACCATTGTATTAGGAAAGAAAATGATGCAGAAGTGAAACATTTTTTTTCTGGCTGATGTACTTTGCATTGTATGGTCATTTTCATAAGACTTCTTACTAATGTCTAATAGACAGTGTCAGCGAGTCACTGGTTTCAATTAGCTAAATACCCCACAGTATGCTGTGCTGACAGGCTACAGTGCTCACTGGGTTAGGTGTGGGAGTATATCTTTGAGTTAAGATATCTTCAATGTCTGATGGGCTTTTCAAGGATGTTGCGAGTCATAAGTTTTATAATATCTGTGTATATTTCTATCTCTCTCTCTTTATTTATATAAACAAGTAACTCCATATGTATTTCTGTGTGAATGAATATTCACCAATAAGCACTCTATACATGTATGAATGTGTACACCTCAAAAGTGTTTTCTAGTTCAAGAAACTTAAATGGAAGTAGGAATATTTGTGCAATACTATTTTAATGTGTTAGAGAACAAGGCTTTCAGGCCATCTTTCATTTCTTGCAGGCTCCCCTTAATTCTTTCACTTACATGTTGCAGAACAGCCTTTTATTTTCCTTTAAAAATATTAAGTTGTGAAGATTTTTCTTTATTATTTTCTAAATTGTTCAAGAAACCATCTATTACACAGGAAAACTAAACCTCTAGTGTCTATTCCCTTTAGGCATTTTTCAAGTACTGGTGTCATATTTCTCAAATACTGATTGTGATCTCACAATCATGGATATGCAGAAATTGGTCAGTCAAACCCAATAATCTTATAAATGTCAAATATAAATGAAATATTTTAATAACTAATAAACATTTATTTATGTGGAGTATTTGTGCTGCTCTTCTAGAAATATCACTGTGTGTCTCTGGGGTTCTTCTCCTGGGTACAATTCCATTGATGTGTTAACATTAATTGGAACATTGATTATAATTTATTTAAAAAACAGTTGAAATTGCTTCCTTATGGATATGCTTTTGGATTGCATGCAAGAGATATCATGGTTAAATCAAAATTTGATTACTCAGTTTTCTTTATATGTCTTTATCCATAAAACCCTTGCTTCTAACTATTATAACATATGCAAGTTGGCGGCATTTTTGGAATGACTGTTGACTTTGATATGATATGAATGTACCACCTAGCATTGCAATGTTTACTGCAGATTTGATAGCAATTGTCATTCAACAGGTTCATTTTTTCTGCTAGCACTTCCTGTTCCCCCGGTTGACCCAAGAAGACAAGGTCTGAGTTCAGTTAACTGATAATGTACAATATTTCAAATATTATGATATGTGATACTACAATTTATAGCTTCTATGCTGCTGAAAAGAGAACTCTCCTTTAGTGTCCTAGTTGTAATGTTGTCACTAACTGCCATGACATGTTTGTAGGAAACTATCTCTTATGTTCAGAGACTGAACTTTTGTTGGTCTCACAGCCAAGTTAATTACATAGCTTAGAAAAGCTTAATACTTAACCTGGTATCAGACTGCACTCAGCCTGTTTCTTTAGCCTGCCCTTAAGAAAAAATGAAACCACCAACTTGCTTTACATCAAAAAATTAATAATTTCCCATATAATCAGATTTTACTATGTAAGCTAGTGAATGACTTTAATTTTAAGTTTTGTACCTATTTGTGTCTCTAACCCAGATGTGGGGAGGAAGAGAGAGAGAGAGTGAGAGGGATGGAGGAAGGAGTGAAAGAGAGGGGGGTGTGTTATGGTAATCATTTTCTTGAAGCAGCAAACAGAACAGAAAGAACTGTATACAAATTTTTTCCACCAGAAATGTTAGGAACAATGCGGATATGGCTTAATAGCATATGCTGGCAGTACTATTTATCTGACAGCTTCTGGGTCAGTAGATTGCAGCAATGTAACTCAATCCACTGTGAATCTCTATTAAAGAAATTGTAAAGAACATCTCATTCTTTCTGTACAATTTTGTACTATTCAATAAATACAGAGTTTTATTACAAACAGTCAGTACAAATGAGGAAGAACAACAATATCAACCGAACAGACCCCACTCCTTAAGCTCCCAGGGACTAAACCACCAACTGAAGACTATACATGGGGGAAACACATGGTTCTAGCTATATATTTAACAAAGGTTTACATTATCTGGCATCAGTGGGAGGGGAGCTCCTTAGTCCTGTAGAGGTTCAATGCCCAAGTTTAGGGGAATGCTAGCTCAATGAATCAGGAGTGGGTGGGCAGGTAGGGGAATACCCTCCTAGTTGCAGGGGTTGGGGAGTGGAGATAGGGGATTTATGGAGGGGAAACCAGAAAGGGGGATAACATTTGAAATGTAAATAAATTAAAATGGCTAATTAAAAAAAGGAAAAGTAAAGAAATAAGGGGAGAAATGGAAAATTTAAACTTCTGCTCACTTTTGTTTAAACTAGTACAAAAAGGAAGTACTGAAATTCTATTTCTTAATGCAGCACCAATGTCTTTCTCTGCCTTTGAGGCTAGCTTGGATTCATCTAGTCTCTACAACTACTTATAAAACCTTGCATTGTCTTTTGACCTCTTAGTCTCTAATTCATAAACAAGTGCAAACTGAAAAGATGCACTAAGCAAACTAGCACTTCATGAGGTCAATGTATCAGCCTATTGTCATGTTATAGGTAGAAAGAAGTGAAGAGACATAGGCTACATAGTAGAAATTATCTTCATCTATTGACTATATATATCTATATATGTGTGTGTATGTATGTATGTGTGTGTG
The DNA here is from genome assembly GCF_963924665.1 of Micromys minutus. NCBI lineage: Eukaryota > Metazoa > Chordata > Mammalia > Rodentia > Muridae > Micromys > Micromys minutus. The sequence goes on from NC_137969.1 coordinate 11,020,231, forward strand.
TGTTTGTGTGTATGTGTGGGTATACATATATTAGATGTTTAATTTTGAACCAAACTATGAAAATGTAAAGTATCATACATAAGTTGTATCTGGATTTTTTTAATAGGCTTTTTTCCCACTTTTTATTTTTAATTTGGTCTAATTTGCTTCTTTGCCTTTTTTTTATCTTTGCCTTGATACCTACCTTTTCTCAGATCTAAGATAAAAAAGTTATTGCTGTCCTCAGTGCTCAATGTATATTGTTGTTGGAAAATTTTAAGTATGGTATCAACAGTATTCAGTTGACTTAACCATGACCTTCAAGCTATGGATGTGCCAATAAACATACAGCATGTTGGGTTATATTTTCTATAGCAAAATATGTCAACCAAAATTGTTCACAAAATACCACTATTATTATTTGCATATAAACACACCAATCCACTTATGCAGAAACCTAATGTCTACTGTCTACTTTTTTATATGGCAGAAATTGAACCCAGTGCTCAAAAATAACTCCCAGTTTATAGAGATTAAATCTGTTATTGAACAGACAGAAAGTGATACAGAGACACAAGTGTAATTTTAAATTGTGATGAATGCCATAAAAGAAAAGCTAGCTGTTGTGACAGATGACCATGAGTGGATATAGTTCATAATGTGTCCTCCATACCAGCCTTGTTGTGAAACATGTTCTTAATTGCAGGTCATGGCTTCAACTTCAATACAAGTGATTCTTTGGGAAATAATGGTCTCTTTTTGGCAACTACAGTGTCTTTTGTCTCTCAGGTCAACTGGTTGACTAATTTTTCTTTCTCTTTCAGTGATTCATGAAGTTTTCATCTCCCGAACAGGTTTGACTCAATTTATTCTGGAAGTGGATTGAGACAGAGCTTAATTAGCTGTTCTGGTCTTGATAATAGAACAGTACATTGGCTCTTTTTAAGTTTTAAAGATGTATTTGTTGTGTTATGTGTATGTATGTTTTGCTAGAATATATTGAAGTATATTTTATGTGCCCATTAACCTTAGAGGTGAGAAGAAGATATGGTGGAACTGAGTAAGTGACAGTTTTAAATCATCATGTGGGTGCTGGAAACTGAACCTGGGACTTATACAAATTCAGTAAGTGCTTTTTATTGCCAAAGCATTTCTAGAGCTCCAGTGATTTTATTTAATCTTCTCCTTAAGAAGAGAATACTGTTGTACCTTTTTAAAAATTAAGGTAGCACTTATATCGTAGGTATTAAAAATAGTTACAGTAGTGGTTGAACAGGCATTTGAACTTCTGTGTACTGTCAAGTTTTCATTATTTGTATTTTTGTAACAGTTCTGAAGACTAGAAATGATCATCATCTTATTAAATAAGATATTCGAGCATCTTCCTAAAGACCAATAGTGCATCAAGTGAAATGCAAAAGGCTAAGCAATTATTTACTAACACATCTCGGCAGTCCATAGGCAGTTCGTTCTGTTGAAGTGCTCAGCAATTTTTGTTACTAGTTTAGAAATTACTATTGTAGGTCAAAATATAAATTGAAGCCATAAACACAAGTACCTCAGAATGTGATCTTAATTTTAGGTGTGATCATTGCAGATGCAATTATATCTTTTTTTTTTAAATTCATATAGCTTTATTCAAAAATGCTTTTTTAATTTTTTAAACGACTTTATTTTGCAAAACAAAGATAAATGTACAGATTTTAAACATTTTTTTGCTTAAAATTATACATTTTTGTCAGTACTGTTTTTTCAGACATTAAAATAAATTTTACATAAAACCATGTGAATATGTTTTTTAGTCAGTACTTGATTTTTTTCAAGGGCTTGACAGTATGCATTGAAAACCTACTAGTTGCAATAGGCGTAAAGTACATGCAAAACAAAACGCAACATGGAAATAGTCAAAGTCTTCTTGTTTTGTGAATATATGTATATTTTTTGTTTTCTTTATTTCTTGGACTTCATACAGTCTGTTTCTGGGGGAGTGCAAGTTTCTGGGGTTAGCATCCCACTATCAGTGACTGCATATTATGTCTGTTCTTTTGTGACTGGGTTATCTCACTCAGGATGATCTTCTCTAGATGCAGCCATTTTCTTAAGAATTTGGTTAAGTCATTGTTTCTGGTGGCTGAGTAGTATTCCATTGTGTATATGTACCACAATTTTTGTATCCATTCGTCTTCTGAAGGACATCTGGGTTCCTTCCAGCTTCTGGCTATTATAAATAGAGCCGCTATGAACATTGTGGTGCATATATCTTTGTTGTGTATTAAAGTGTCTCTGGGGTATATGCCCAGAAGTGGAATAGCTGGGTCTTCAGGTAGTACTATATCCAATTTTCTGAGGTATCGCCAGACCGATTTCCAGAGTGGTTGTATTAGCTTGCAACCCCACCAACAGTGGAGAAGTGTTCCTCTTTCTCCGCAGCCTCGCCAGCATCTGCTGTCATCTGAGTTTTGGATCTTGGCCAATCTGACTGGTGTGAGGTGGAATCTTAGGGTTGTTATGATTTGCATTTCCCTGATGGCTAAGGATGTCGAGCACTTCCTCAGATGTTTCTTGGCCATTCGGTGTTCCTCAACTGAAAATGATTTGTTTAGCTCTGTACCACATTTTTTAATAGGGTTATTTGATTCTCTGGTGTCTAGCTTTTTGAGTTCCTTGTACACCTTGGATATTAGGCCTCTATCTGATGTGGTGTTGGTAAAGATCTTTTCCCATTCTGTTGTTTGCCGTTTTGTTTTCTTGATGATGTCCTTAGCCTTACAGAAACTTTGCAATCTCATTAAGTCCCATTTGTTAATCTTTGTCCTTAGAGCTTGAGCCATTGGTGTTTTGTTCAGGAAATTTTCTCCTGTGCTTATGTATTCTAAGGTTTTCCCTACTTTCTCATCTAATAGTTTCAGTGTATCTGGTTTAATGTGGAGATCTGTAATCCACTTACATTTGAGCTTTGTACAAGGAGATAAGAACGGGTCTATTTTCATTCTTTTGCATGTTGAGTGCCAGTTGGACCAGCACCATTTGTTGAATAGGCTGTCCTTTTTCCATTGAATGTTTACTGCTCCTTTGTCAAAAATCAGGTGACCATATACATGAGGGCTCATTTCTGGATCTTCTATTCTATTCCATTGATCCACTTGCCTATTTCTGTACCAGTACCATGCAGTTTTCAGCACAATTGCCTTGTAATATAGCTTGAGGTCAGGGATAGTGATTCCCGCAGATGTTTTTTTGTTGTTGAGGATGGATTTCGCTATTCTAGGTCTTTTGTTATTTCATATGAAATTGCACATTGATCTTTCCAATTCCATGAAGAACTGGGTTGGAATTTTGATGGGGATTGCATTGAATCTGTAGATTGCTTTTGGTAGGATGGCCATTTTTAAGATGTTGATCTTTCCAATCCACGAGCATGGGAGATCTTTCCATTTTCTGAGATCCTCCTCAATTTATTTCTTTAGAGGTTTGAAGTTCTTGTCATACAGGTCCTTTACTTCCTTAGTTAGAGTCACACCAAGGTATTTCATAGTTTTTGTAACGATTGTGAAGGGTACATTTTCCCTAATTTCTTTCTCCACATGTTTGTCCTTTGAGTATAGGAAGGCTACTGATTTGTTTGAGTTAATTTTATATCCGGCCACTTTGCTGAACTTGTTTATCAGCTGTAGGAGTTCTCTGGTGGAATTTTTGGGGTCACTCAAGTACACTATCATGTCATCGGCAAAGAGTTTAGATTAGAGTACGAGTGATCCTCAATTTGACCATTACATCAACTATGCAAATACACAGATACATAGAGAAAACATTAATATGTCAAAAATCATGTTTCAGTTTTGTACCAAAGATGTCAATAGTAGCCAATGAATCTCCAGAATCCAGAAAAATAAAGACTATATTTTTCCCATAGGCTACTATGGACAGTATAACCTCACCTTTCTACTATATGGGGGCAAAGGCAAATAAAAAATAAAGAAAAGTAGCCCTAAAGCAAATCATTTGGACATAGCTGAGAGTACAGTGGATAGATTCAACTTAAAGATTTCTAAAAGCCTGTTGCCTCCATCTTCAGTCCCACATTTCCATATCTAGACTGGAGGTGTGGAAGTTTCCTTGTAGCTTTAGGTGTAACTTTAATGTTGCACTAAGATAAAATATTGTACTTTCATAAGAAAACCAACATGCTTTTAAAAAACCTTTTTAGAAGATCAATATGTACCATGTTTTAGGATGATGTAATCATCTACATTCTTTCCTATCATATTGTGAATACACGATATCTTATCCAGATATCTCATTCTCATCTCCTATGTTTTAACTCCTGGTATTTTAACATTATATTCCTTTGTCTTCCTTCCTTCCTCTTTTTCCATTGATTTATCCCTCTCTTTTTTTTAACATAAACAAGAACAACAGCAACAAACACAACAACATCATCTTGAATATTGGCCAGATCCATGGTTCAAGAAATACAGGTTAAATAAAGGAACTTGAATATGAATCTATTTGGACAAAACTATAAACTCCATTGTGTTTCATGTAAACTATAAACAACAAGCAACATTATAGTAAGTTAAACTATTAATATAATAACATTTTCACAGTCTAATAAATATTTTTTACTTCTACCAGCCATGAGATTGTCAGAGCTATAGTAAGTTTATAAAAGTTTATGGACAACATTAGATGAAGTTACAATTTGATAGTCTAATTGCATGGTACCAACACAAACAATTATGTACTCATTGAAAGAAAAGAGCTAAGTATAAGCAAAGAAAGAAAAAACACAAAGACCTGAAAACATGTAACTTACTTCTCTTTGCAATCTGACTTTGTCTTTCATGTGTTTAAATTTGCTATTGTTAAAATGATCCAAGGAACAAAACAGGTTAAAATTCCTGCCCTGGAGTGACCTCTGCTGGGGGTGGTGGGATGTCCTAATGATTTATTGCTGTGTCTCTAATTAGGCATAAGACCACATTGAAGAACTGCAAAGTGTTTTGATAATTTTAAATGAAGATATAAAGCAAATGGGTAATGTGCAATTTATTGTCAGTTTGAAGGGTATGGTTTCAGATATTACAGCATTTTTTTTTCCCGACTACTCTTGGCTGAGATAGAGGTCCTCTCTGTCCTCTTTTGTCAAGTTAGACTTGATAGATATTTCCAACTATTCATTAAATAATATCTAAATCATAAAGCAATAACCATCATATGACTCTCACATAACTATCTGTTTCTAAAAGAATTATAGTGTGGATGGCTTTTAATGGCCATTTACAATGCCAGAATACTCTTAGGTGATCTCCGGTGGAATCAGTCCAAATTGGTTACCCAGTGGAATTGATCTTTAGTTAAAGGTCAAATTCAATTTTACCTTCAAATTTGAGGAGACTTGGGTGTGAAGGTGGCCTTTTAATAATAATCTTCGGGGGAAAATTCACTTTAAATTTATTTTAAAATTCTTTAGGTTGAATAAAAGGAATAATATCAAACATTTTATACTAGAGGTTTCAAAAGGATTAACACACTTGACATGAAGACTGTCAAGTACAAAGTGGAATCATTGTAGTTCATTCTATGTAAATTATTTTTAGGAAAATAATCATAGACTTTAGCAAACAAGAATGAGTAATTAAAAAATTAACTTACAAATGCAGAAAAACAGAACTCTTGAAGAGACATGAAGATTCCTGTAAATATGGGATGTTTAAAACTCACAACAAAGTAGAAGACATTACTTTTTCCCTATAAAGTCTTTCTTCAAGAAGAGAGAGATGCAAAGAGGAGGGGTCATGTTAACCTGAATTCACATCACCAAGTGATTTTCAAAATTGAATCAATCCTGTGACAATGTCATGGGGAGATATTTTTCCCATGGATTCAACAATAAGGCATACAGCTGTACTATTTCTTTCTGTCTTAAGGTGTCTGGTGCTGACAGTGTGCTCTTCCAGCCATGTTCCAACTAATAGGGCACAATTCTCAATCTTTAATTGGCCAGTGCTTCTGGAATGAACAGACATTTCTTAATATCAGGTTATTGTTTTTAAACCTTCCTATCTAGAAGCTATTTGCAATGCTGAAATTCAATAATTCTGATGAAGCAATAGTCAGAACTTAATTTCACTTTGCACAAAACCCATCGGCAGCTTTAACTGCACATGGAATGACCCCAGATCCTTTCAGTGGCTTCCAAATGTCAATATATGCTGGATCTACTATCTTGCTCAACACCTCTTCTAATATGTTCTAGTGATTCTGTTCTAGATTTCTCAGACTCTCTGCATCCTTAATATTACCCAACAGCCATTGAGTCACTCTTCTTTCTGGCTAAGGGCCTTGTTCTACAAATTTCTTACTGATTTGTCTCCATTCTTCCTTAGGTTTTTGCCCAAACATCAATATAATCATCTCACTTAATATTTTTTCCTTGGGTATAGCTTTTCTTTCTTCACCAACTCCTTTTCTATTTCTCTTTTACTTTTTATATTTCTCTTTTTCTAGCACCCAACTCTTAACATGGGCTAGTTTATCTAACAATTCTTTCAATGTTGTACACTATCAGTATATTTTATATTCCATATGATGAGAAGATCTGGTAATATTCACTTTTCCCTCTCAATTGCATAGCATTTGCCTGAGCTATAGTCAGCATATAATAAATACCAGTATCTTGCTGATTATGTGTTAAAATAGGACTTTTGTGTTGGTTTTTAGATGCTCAGCACAGGCAGCCTATTAGAAGTTGTGACCTTGTTGGAATCCATGTGTCACTGTGCATATGGGCTTTAAGATCCTCATTCTGTCTGTCTGTAAGTCAGTATTCTGTGACCAGCCTTCAGAAGATGTAGAATTCTCAGTTCTTTCTGTGCCATGCCTACCTGGATACTACTATACCATCACCTTGATGATAATGAACTAAGCCCCTGATCCTGTAAGCCAGCCCCAATTAAATGCTGTCCTTATGACATTTGCCTTAGTCATGGTGTCTGTTCACAGCAAAAAAAAAAACACTAAGACAACTTTATTATATTTACCATCATTCCATTGCTAAATTCTTTGCTATACATTTGGTCTTCATCATCATTTTGGTTTGTCTGGAATATTTCTTTGAAGGCCTAAAATGTTTATTTTATACGATTATTGGAATTCATATGACATACACAACTACATGTAAACAGCACATCGGCCACAAACTGAATACGAGGCAAATTTATGACTTAAATAATATTGTGGCATAGGCTCCAATTCTCCAATATTTCATTTGGTTTTACATCAAATACAGAGTTCAGAGGATAGAGCCTCTTTTCTGCACAGGTTCAACCAATACTCTGCCATAATTTTGGTCTCTTATGCTCACATATACCTTTGACTACCTACGTTTCTACTTCATATGAGTGTATCCTTTTCCCAGAAATAGTCACAGTTGGCTTCCTATATTTTTCATGGTTTTGTTTCTAATGTGATTTTCTTAATGGAGCCAGTTGTGATCTCCACTTTAAATTATAGACCTCTCTTCTTTACTTATAGTGTTTAACAGTTGTGTTCCATGGTTTTGCTTATTTTCATTGCCATAGCCATCTAGCATGAAATTTCACAATGTCAATGGTTTCCTTCCATTTTTCTCACCATGTTATCCCCATGGTCGATCACAGTAGCCAACACACATAGATACTCATCTGAAAACTGTGGTAGAAACAAAATGAAACATGTACTCTTGGCATTTAAAAATGCTCAGAGGAAATACAAGTGCATTAGTCATTGTCCCAGGAAGAAACAAAGGGCACATTTGAACTAATATGAGCAGGGTTTAATAAAAAGACTGTTGACAGTGGCGAGAGGAGGGGATAAGGAGACCACAGAGGAGACTGCTATATCTCCAGGCTACAGTCATAGCCAATATCACCTCTTCTCTCCAATAAAACTGAAAAATAAAAATGGTCTTTGACATGGTCAGACTTCAAGATATCAAGAAGTTAGAAGGAGATACCATGTACCATGTACGGCAAAAAAATAATCTTTAGAATATTAATGTATGTGATTTTTTCTAATATTATGTCTGATAGATGACTACCAACTGTTTTCCACATGTAAATATATGTATACACATAGACAAACACACACACACACATATATATATATATATACATAAATATATATGTATGTATGTGTGTGTATATATATATATATATATATATTGAAGTGTATTGCATATTACATTAAAAAAATAAGTCTCAAACTATATTGTCTTCTAGTATTACCCTTAGCTTCCAGCTGTATGTAGAATTCTAAATTCCTGAGACAAGGACTAATACACTGGTGCTGAAGACAAGAAGTAGAAGTAACCCTTTAATGTGACATCATGGTGAGAATTGATGTTCTTCTTACCAGTTTGCTATGGCATTTATAAACAAAAATAGCTAACAGAGGCAGAAGAAGCACAGTAGCTGATCACTTCAGATAAGGAAGGTAAAAAAGAACTCTAAAAAAGTGAACTTTTCTGTAGATAGAAATAAAAAAAAGAAGTCAAATCAAAATGGCCCAAGAGAATGATGATTTTAGGTACAGAGACCCAAGGTGAAGATCACTTTGGGGAAATATATTAGGGTTCCCTAAAGGAATTGAGGTGCTGGAATAAATGTTTATTCTAAAAGATATCCATTACATAGGCTAATACAATGTAGGCTTGACCAGCAATGTCTGGCTATATATAGGTAAATCTAATAACTTGTTAGCATCAGTAGAAATTTTCTGGTGTGAAGCTGAGAGTAGTAATAGACAGCCTTCACATCTCAGTTCACATTAAGAGGTCAAAATGTTGGGTTCTGATTACAGTGGAGGATGGTAGTAGCAAATCCTTCCTGAACACGATTTCACAGATCCACTGAGAGGCTTGTATCTCTCAAATAATTCCAGATGCAATCAAGTTAACAAGCATCACAAGGAACAAAAATCTCAGCTGACTTAGAACATATAGTGTCAGGGAATTCTAGAGTGGAGGTGACAGTTATGAAATTACTCATGAGCCAAGAAGATGACTTGTAACAGAAGAGATGTCATTTTATTAAAAATGCAGCAAAACCCATTAGAGAGTTGCACATCTTAGAATGGCAGGTACTGATGTGGATGGGATGTAAATAAGCTCAGGAATGTCAAATACCAGTATGGAGGTTCCAGAAAAGCTAAGAATAGCACTATCTTCCTGCAATATTAATCATGGGCATTTACCCAGCGTCATCAAAGTAAAAGTCAGACTACAACATTGGAAGCCAAATATCCAGGTGACTTCAATGCTATTCACAATAGCCAAGTTAGAAACTCAGCAGTATATATTGTGTAATACAAATAAAGATGGGAAAGAAAATGGGTGGGAAAGGTTTAGGGAGAGACTGGAAAGAGGGAGTAGGAATGGGTTTGATGAAACTACATGAAATGAAATTCTTAATAAAATACTAGAACGTTAGTATCTATCTACCAATATTTCCACCAATGTCATTTATATTTTATATCTCTTTAAAAGGCATGATAGGAATTTTCTTTAACACATTCTCTTTACATTTTGTGAGTTTACTTCAGGACAGATCAACTATCTTATTTTCCTATTTTTTTCTGCACATTGGTTTTTAGATATCCAGAATTTTCCTACTTTTCTATAGAGTTTTTTAAGCATTCCTTGTTAGTGAAACACTGGATCTCTTGCTGGCCTCAATGCTATTGCATGCATGTTTGTCAAACTCATTTTGTATGTTTTATTTCATTATTATCATTTCATAACATCATTTTTAAAAACATCACTTAACTGCTGTGTAAATAGCCATCATCATTGTATTAACATTTATACAAACTGAAAACTTCTAGAGATTGGATTTCATGAATTTCTTGAACAATACTTTTCATCTTCTCTTTGAAGGCTATAACATATAGAGAAGTACAACCCCAACAACAGAGATTGTAAACTCCAGTGTTGCGAACTAACTCAGACTAGTACCTTTACTGCTATACATAAAAGAAAAGTAGAGATATATATTTACTTTTTATAGTGACATGTTACCACAATAATTAACATGACTATTATTACTATTATGTTTGAAGTATCAAGGCTTATGCTCTGAACTTGTAATGATTAAAACAAGTAAATTTGGATTAGGGCTAATGTATTTGCCTGTGTGCATTATTATTTTTGGCTCTGTACTCTAGTTTATTTTTCTTTTAATATTGGAGATCCAGTCTGAAGGAATGTCACTCAAACAGGATTAACAAGACACTTTGCTTCCTGGTGATCATACCTACCATTACATTATAGCCACTGTGTTTAAGATCATTAGAAGGAATTCAGTCACTTCCAATTATTATACAATTATTTATGTATGTTTTAGAAAAGAAAAAGCAATATCAATATTTAAAACAAATATAAATCCACTAATTCCCAAATAGGAGGGTTCTAGCCACCCACAGGGATGATTGATATCATCTTTGACTCTAGCTTTTGACAGTACTACCTGTTCTATTGAAATTTAAAAGGAGGAGAAGGGGATCCAAGTAGCCAGGGGGCAGAGAGATCTCTGCCGAGTGCACACAGAAAGCGTGCCCCTTCCCTGTCTGATCCAGGGACCAGGAACCCAGCATTTGAACCTTTGTTCCCACCCGGCGAGTTTGGGGCAAAGAACAGGGCTCGGCCCATCTGCCACCTGGACCAGAGGAGATCCAGGGACACAGGCCAGGTGAAAGGGAAAGGCAAGAACATATCACTGACAACAAAATGGCAAGAGGAAAGCGAAAGAGCATATCCCAGGGAAACCAAGACAACCTGGCAACACCAGTACCCAGCTCTCCCATCACAGCAAACAGCAGAATGCCAAACACTCCAAAAAAAGAAGACGCAGACCTAAAATCATACCTGAAGACAATGATAGAGATCCTTAAACAAGAACAGGAGGAAAAGCAAAAAAATCAGAAGCTTTTAAAGAGGAAATAAGAAAAACACTCAAAGAACTCAAAGAACTAGAGGAAAACAGAACCAAAGAGATGAAGGAATGGAAGAAGAAATTTAAAACGAAAATTGACACAATAAAGAAAACACTAAAAGAGATAACCCTAGACATAGAACACCTAAAAAGAAATCAGGAGTCACAGATGCAAGCATTTCCAATAGACTACAAGAGATGGAAGAGATAATCTCGGGGCCAAAAACAACATTGAAAACATAGACAAAACAGTCAGAGAAGATGCAAAAAACAAAAAGGTCCTAACTTAAAATGTCTAGTAGATCAAGGACACAATGAGAAGAACAAACCTAAGGTTAATAGGAATAGAAGAGGGAGAAGAATATCAACTAAGAGCACAGTAAATATCTTCAACAAAATTAAAGAAGAAAACTTCCCTACCTTTTAGAATGAGATGACCACAAGCATAAAAGAAGCCTTCAGAACTCCAAATAGGTTGGACCAGAAAAGAAATACCTCCCGACACATAATAGTCAAAACACCAAATGCCCAAAGCAAAGAAAGAATACTAAATGCAGTAAGGGAAAAAGGTTAGGTAACATATAAAGGCACACCATTCAGATTCACACCTGATTTCTCAACAGAGACTATGTAAGCTAGAAGAGCCTGGACAGACATCATGCAGACCATAAGAGAGCACAAGTGGCAGCCCAAGCACTCATCCTGCAATAGAATGAAAATAGACCCTTTCTTATCTCCTTGTACAAAGGTCAAGTGTAAGTGGATCAAAGATCTCCACATTAAACCAGACCCACTGAAACTATTAGATGGCAAAGTTGGGAAAACCTTAGAACACATAATCACAGAAGAAAATTTTCTGAACAAAACACCAATGGCTCAAGCTTTAAAGTCCAAGATTAACAAATGGGACTTAATGAGATTGCAAAGTTTCTGTAAGGCTAAGGACATTGTCAAGAATACAAAACTGCAGCCAACAGAATGGGAAAAGATCTTTACCAACTCCACATCAGATAGAGGCCTAATATACAAGGTATACAAAGACATCAAAAAGTTAGACACCAGAGAATCAAACAAACTTATTAAAAATGGGATACAGTGCTAAACAAAACATTCTCAATTGAGGAATATGGAATGGCTGAGAAACATCTAAGGAAGTGCTGGACATCCTTAGCCATCAGGGAAATGCAAATCAAAACAATACTGAGATTTCATCTCACACCAGTCAGATTGGCCAAGATCCAAAACTCAGATGACAGCAGATGCTGGTGAGGTTGTGGAGAAAGAGGAACACTTCACTTTTCATGGGGTTGTAAACTGATACAACCACTCTGGAAATCAGTCTGGCGATTCCTCAGAAAATTGGACATAGTACTACCTGAGGTCCAGCTATTCTACTTCTGGGCATATACCTCAGAGACACTCCCATATACAATAAAGATACATGCACCACAATGTTCAAAGCTGCTCTATTTATAATAGCCAGAAGCTGGAAAGAACCCAGATGTCCTTAAGTAGATGAATGGATACAAATTTGTGGTACATTTATACATTGGGTACTACTCAGCTATCAGAAACAATGACTTAATCAAATTCTTAAGAATATTGTTGCATCTAGAGAGTATCATCCTGAGTGAGATAACCCAGTCACAGAAGAAGAGACATAATATGCAGTCACTGATAGTGGGATGCTAACCCCAGAGGCTCGGACTGCCTCAGAAACAATTCACAGTCTGTGAAGTTAATGAAAAAAAGAAATCAAAACAAACAAACAAAAAAAAACCATTATGCTCAATCTTACACAACAAGAAAAAGTTGACTAATTCCGCGTTACATCCTGTTTTACATGCACTTTTTGCTCATTGTAACTAGTAAGACCTTAATGCAGAGCTTCAAACCTTAAAAAAAAAGAAAAGAAAAGAAAAGAAAAGAAAAAAGATAAGCACTGACAAAAAATGTATTTGTATACATTTTTTCAAAAATGTTTAAATTTTTTTTCTTTTATCTTTGTTTTTTAAAATAACGTTAAAATAAACTAAAATGAAAAAGAGAAATATAGAAGGAATTCATGGCCTTCGTTCATGCACACTCTCCCATTCATTCATTCAGCTAGGATCTTTAGTCACAACCTCTATAAACAATGTTCCTTAAAGTGAAAGAGAAGACACAGAGTGGTCCAGTTTCCAAGGATCGTTCCCTAATGGAAGAATTCCACAGACCATCCATGAGCAAAAGAATGAGAATGCTTGTCTAGACAATGGCAATCACCATAAAATATCTCTGGGGATATGATACTTTTTCTAGCGGATGGGTACTTGGGATATCTGAAGATTACAGATGGTATTTCATTTGTTTTACCATTTTAATTTTAAGTTAACCCAAACAGGAATGGAGCATACAAAAAAATAAGAATCTGAAAATGGAGAAGTAAAATATCTTCCAATGTTTAAATGGAGGCACTCAGAATATGGTCAATATTTGGGCTGACTGTCTTCTCAGAAAGAGACAGGAAGCTCAACACAGAGAATCTGACCATACTTGGAGTATAACATAAAGGTCATGTTTAGAATGATAAACATATTTCCATTTGAACTGCATATACCACAGAAACAATAAAAGAAGAGGGAAATGTACTCAGAGGCTGTCACCTAAGACCTTTTTTAGCTCAGTCATCTATATTCAGTACCTACTTCATTAATAATGTAAGTGCAGGTTTTTATCTAAAAACCTATTCATTTGTTTGTTCTCTTATTGTGGTGCTTGAAATAAATATGATTTTAAGAATTGCTATAATGCATCTAGTTATTCTCACTTAGAGAAATGAATCATTTGGATTTAGCTTTTCTGAATTGACTATTACTGTGGTCAATCTCCCAAGCCTTTGTGTGAACTGAGAAAAAGATAAAAAGAAAAGCAAAGTGAGAGTGAAGGAAATTGGGCTATGTTGGGCTGTACAATTAAATTCAGCATTCCATAAACAACATTCACCAATGTCCATGTGCCCAAAGAACAAATAACACAGTATCCACAGAACACAGTGAGAGAAGACTGAAAGTACTCCCGGAACACTATTATCCAGTCTTGGAGAGAAACCACCATAAACTTAATGCTTTAGCCATCTCTCTCTTAGAACCTGATGCTAACTTAGTCCACTCTAAAATTCACACTGAAGTTTTGTCTCCCAGATAATAGTAGCGTTATTTTTAGATCTGCCCGTGGGTATACAGCATGCATGAAAGTGATGGTTTCTTTGCAAGTAAAAGATCCCATTTAACTCTTATACCGAGACAAGTGGGTTATAATTGCAACACATCTCAATACTTGGTATGTTGCACATACCTTTTTTAGGACAGAGCTCCTAAATAAAAATCTCTCAGCATTTTCTCTTTTGCTCCTCTTATTGGCATTACTGTAAAACATGCTTTATTCTCATTCCACAGAAGCAGCAGAATTTTTACCCTCATATTTTTATATTGATTTGAGAGACATAAAATGCAGGTTAATCTTGATATCCATGCTGCTGTTTCATTGAATTGGGAAGCTACTTCAGATGGAGAAAGCAGGTATCCATTTGCTTTTCTGAAAAGAAAAAGTGTCTCCTTTTACAGAGAATGTTTTCATGCCTTAGATACCTTACCTGGGATCTGCTTCCTTTCTAAATCATATGACAAGGCTTATCCATACTCCCAGGTTTTCTAATCGGGTGTAAAGTGAAAGGGTTCAGATCTCCAAGAAACCCATAGCTTTCCAAATGAAAATGGGCAGGCTCACACACTTTGAATGTTTTCTGAGTGTTTCCATTACTTGACATTAAAATTCATAGGAATTTGTAGACTGTCTTGTGGACTTGTTCTGTTCTATTTGGCAGTTTTTCATAGTTTTTTCTATTGGTACAAGGATGATACTTGGAAGAAGTAAAGGGTGAATTACTTATCCCTACACAACCAGAGTCGATTATATTTCATGCTTAGTACATGCTCATGAGTTTTCATGAAATGTGATAGCAGACCTAGACCCTATGATCGTTGGCACATTCAACAACACGAAACTAGGGGTATTTAAAAATACTTCATCTAAAGGATGCTTACAAAAAATGCTTACAAATAAAGATGCTTACAAAGTCCAGTTACAAACCTTATTGTAGCAAATAGTTATTACTACATAAACAAAGGGGAATTACTCAAAAGTTGAAAAAACTATTCATAATACACATTGAAACAAATCTGGAATACTGGAGAGCAAGGGAATAGAGGCCTGCACTAGGTTTAGGGAAGCAGCCTGATTCTAGATCTTGGGATGTTAGCAATCATGATCAGAAAGAGGAAAAAGTATGCCTGATAAAGTCACAATAAACAAAACCTACACACTCAGCCAGACAAGGTATAACATGGAAACAAATAGTGTATACCCACTATAATACTTACAGAAATGAAGACAGTTCTTAATAAATAGGCATTTTATTACAAAATCTTAAGATCATCACTAAGTTCTTAATTTGCAAGAAAATTATCATTAGTGATTTGGTTTGATAATTCCCCTGGAAGACATACTAAACCAAAATCAAATGATTTCTATAGAAGCATCTTTAAATATCACAAAATCCCTCCCTAAAAGAAACTGAATAGCCAAGAAATATAAGTAGAGAAGGTTTATGGTGTGTAGAAAAGTTACTAAAGAAACACAAAAAGTCTTCCTTGGGCTTTGGAGACAGCTTGGGTGGTGAAGAACATGTACTACTTGTGCAGAAGACCCAAGTTTAGTTTCTAGATCTCTTATAAGGGCAGATATGGTTGTGTGTAACTTCAGCTCTAGGGATATTTGAGACAGACTGACCTTTGTGGGCATGGAATTGTTGCACAAGCACACATTCACACATGAAAGAAATTTTAATCTAGAGAAAGGACTGAAAGACCTGAAGGGTTTTGTAACAACATAACAATAACAATATCAGCCAGCCAGATACCCTCAGAGCTCCCAGGAACTAAATCACCAACCTAAGAGTGCTCATGGAGCAACCCATGGCTGCAGCCACATATGTAACAGAGGAAGCCTGCATTAAGCATCAGTGGGAGGAGAGGCCCTTGGCCCTGGAAAGGCTCAATGCCAAAGTTTAGGGGAAGGTTGGAGGTGGTAGATAGATAGGTAGGGGAGAACTCTCATAGAAGCAGGGGAGAAGAGATGGGACATGGGGCTTCTGGAGGGAAAACCAGGAAAAGCGATAACATTTGAAATACAAATAAAAATTCAATAATAAACAAACAAACAAACAAATAAATAACTAAGTAAAACTAGCTCTCCTTATAAAAACCAAATAAGTTTTACATGAATTCAATTAAACTATAAATATACAAACTAGTGAAATTATTCATCGGAGAACAGACTTGAACTCGCTGAAGACATATTTATGAATATAGCTTTAAAGTAATTACAGCCCTGCATTATGGTGATATGAGCAAAGGTTGAGCTATGCAGAGAATGGAGGAAAAGGTGCAGCCGGAGGGAGGGACTTTGTGAGGGAAAGGACTAGCATGGGGCAAAGTACAGATCCTTGGTGTAATCATGACTTAGGTAGTTTATACTGAAATAACAAATGAGGAAATTCAATGAATCAAAATTCGGAAGAAATTTGAAAAACTAAGCTTGGTTTTCTAGTGAATCCTCTAACTCTGAGATAGTATTTGACTGACTATGGCCCAAAACAAAACATAATAAAACTACCGACTCCAAACAACCCACTGAACATGGCATTGAATGTCAGAACAAAGGTTGCATCTAGAATCTACACAGTTAGTAACATGAATTTCCTATGGTCAGAAAACACAGTTGTTGACTTATAAATGCCAACCTAGGTAGTTTGTCAATACTCAAGGAAAATAAAGGCAACAGAAAAGTAAGAGCTATGCTGAATAGGAAATTGCAAAAAGACTTTGTAAGCACCAGTTTTGAAAATGAAAATGATTCTAAAGAGTTTTATGAAGGAAACAGTAATGAAACGAATAAATCTAAGATATAGGCAACGACAGCAGGGAGTGGTAACAGTATACAATAGGTTGGGGTATATTAAGGAACTCAACTTTTACACAAAGGTGAAACTATGGCTAATATTGCCTGACGTCACTGGTATATTTGTAATATATTAGCTAAGCAGCAAATATTTAGAAGAATAAATGAAAAAAGAAACGTAGTTTTGAAACTAGGAAGACAAACAAACAAAAGCAGCATAGGAAAAAGCGACAAAACTAGATGCAGGAAACACTCTGATGTGTTAATAATCTCTCTACATAGACTAGTCTTGGTAATTAAAAGCTGTCGTAATAGAAAGATAAAACACTACCCAGTTATAGGCTGGCTATAAAAGATTGTCTTAAATCAAATGAAAACAGAAAGCTTAAGTGCAAAATTACAGAAAAGTTTCCAGGCATTTACCAACTAAAATACAATCTAGTTTATACCGTTATAACAAAAACAGACATAAAGAGAGAGCGGATGCAGCTAGAAATAAAGTGTATGCCGTCCCGAAGAGCAAAACTTGGAACTTAATGGAAGTGCACGACAGTTTCAGAGTTATGGGGAAAAAACTTATAATGTTATAATGCAAAGAAACGTTTACAGTACTTAAAGGCCCAATTAAGAAGGCAGTATCACATTATGGCAGATTAACACACAACACTCAATAATTGTTAAATCATGTGCAAAAAAAATCAGTACTCATTCAGCTTGTTGTATGAACCGTTATAGAACCTGAAACCAAACTTGGAAAAACTAAGTTGTGTTATGAATTTGTCTGTAAGACTTGTAATGATGGCATGGCATCAAAAAAATTCCATCATTAGTATAAAAAGGAATGCCTTATCATTAATTATGATATGTAATGAGTGAAACTACCTTTAACCTGTTAATGAATTATAAGTGATTGCTATATATTTACAAAGGCAAAATAAAATTTGTAATATGGAAATAAAACTTCATAAATGACAAAGTGGCAAATAAATATTAGCCACCAACAAATGAAGATTACAATTAAAGTGTTCTTCCATAAGAAACCTGTTAACCGAAATATTCATCTTTGACAGGAGAGAAAAAAAAGCTGAATGTTTACTGGAAATTAGATAAAGAGCTACAGAATAAACTCAGCAAAAATTAAGCGAATGAATAAATATGAGCTACTATTATAAGGACTTATATAGTTAATTTGCATTTTCTGAAAAGAGGGATAAAGCAAGTAAGGTTGCATGAGGATTTATTAGAAAAGAAGGGCATAAAAATATGAACAAAGCACTGCTAGTATTTAAAACAAGAGAGTAGGCAAAGATAACATTCATATTTAAAAGTACACGATGACTTCCCTTTTGCCAATAAATATGAAGTTTTATGTTACACTGATAATTTCTTAACCAGAACAAACTCAAGAAAACTATATGTGGAAAACAAAGAGAATTAATAGTCTGTTTCCATCATTAAGACAAATTGTTTAAAATCTTCTAAAGAAATGGCATACAAGTTCCCCAAAATGTATTAGAAAGTGCAAGCAAATAATATAGAAATCAAGTATGTTGCTATCACTAGTTTTTAACTTATTTTTTATTTACATTCAAGTAGTGGCCCAGCCTGAGTTTCCCCTCCCACAAATCCTCATGTCATTCTTCCTTACCCTTGCCCCCGAGAGCATTCTCTCCCTCCCAACCAGCCCCCCTTCCCTGGGACCTCAAGTCTCTCAAGGACTAAGTGCATCTTCTCCATTATAGCTTGAATAGACAGAAATCTGCTATATATGTGCCAGGGGCCTCAGACCCACAATCAGAGCTCACTGGGGACTAGGTTAGTTGAGTCTGCTGCTCTTCCTATGGGGTTGCACTCCATTCAGCATCTTCAATGCTTCCTCTAATTCAACTTTAGGGGTCCCCAAATTCAGTAAGTCCCACTTAAAAAGGGTAGGAAATAATCACTATCGAGCAAGGATGGGAGGGATTTGGGTAGGAGAGAGGAAGGGAAAAGGAGAACACTTTCAGGTACGGGTGTGGGGACAGGAGAGAAGTCCAGAGGGCTAAAAGAATGAATGGAATATGCAGCCTAGGGTGGGATAGGGGACCCTCTAAAAAGTATCAGAGACCCAGAAGATGATGTACTCTCAGGATTCATTCAGGGCACTCTTAGCCAAAATACACATCACTGGGGAGATGGAACTCTAAGAGTCATTCTCTAGTGGATAGACAGGGCCTAAGTGGAAGAATAAGGTTACTAATCCACAGTCAACATTTCTGACCCACAACTGTTCCTATGTTAAAGAACTGCTGGGACAAAAATGAAGAAAAGTTTGAAAGAAAGGTTGTCCACCTTGGGATCCATCTCACGAGTAAGCACTAAGGCCTGACACTATTACCAATACTATGATGGGCTTACAGAAGGAAGCCCAGCATGGCTGTTCTCTAAGAAGCACTACCAGCCTCTTAGCATCTTACTGAGAGAGGCAGATACTTACATCACTAATATTTTCAAAATATCAAGATAAAATTAGGACTGGGAGATTACCCATCTAATTTTATGGCATCAAACTTGTATTATAATAAAATTAGGCAGAGAAGGAGGAGCAGGAGAAGCAATAGCACAAACACATTCTGTCCATAGATACAGATAAATAATATCGAAAACATAAATTGATAAAGCAAGTACTACCTTTGGCAATTAGCAATATTTATGATTTTAAGTGTAAAGTTGATCAAATAATTTATAATATGCAGTGCCTTTAAGGTGAATAGAATTTTTTCAGAAGATCTCTAGGCAAAGGGATTGCTGAGCAATGTAGTTCTAGTGTGAAAAGCTGAGGATCATTAAGGGCAAGATACAAGCGAGGTTATTGGTACATGGAGTTGAAGGGCATGATGGGACCTGACACTCTCATCATGATGTGCTGTACTCAGTCGTGGACTTGTCTGTAAATTAACATTCAACTGAAATATCCAGAGCCAGGAGCTCAAACAATTTTTTTTCTTCCTCACTGTCTTGTATACAGGGTTTTATAATAGTAATTCAATGCTGATTAATGTGTCAAATTAAGTAAGAAATGTGTGCATACTTCAGAGATGTTGGCACACCCATCTTTATTACTGTACTATTCAAAATAACTACGATATCAAAGTAGACTTTTGCATATCCATTCCATATGAATAAATAAAGAAATTTCATAGGCAGAATTGAATTGTATCCCGCTGTAAATAAGAATGAAATTAAGATGTTTTCAGCTAGATGGAGAGAACTGGAGACCACTATTGTAAAAAAAATAAGTCAGACTCAGAAAAGCAAAAATGTATTTTTTCTCTCATATCAAAACTTAAATTTGAATACATACACAACACACACACACGTGCACAAGACATATGTACATACAAACAAGATGGAAGAAGACACAAAAGAAAATATTAAAAAGTGTTGGTATCAGCACACAGTAAAGTAAAAATCAACAACATGGTAAGTACTCCTAAATGTATGAAGAAATGAAGGTGAGTTATTCAATAAGAAAGCATCTCTCACAAAAATAATGCCCTTAAAGCCATTTGTCTAAAAATATTTTAGAAGGTCTAAATTGCTACTCTTCAAATTGTTTTCTCACTCCCTTTTTTTCTACAATAGTCTAAGTGGCAAGAAATAAAAAATTACAGTATATGTTCTGAAATTTAATAAATAATCAATCAGTATTCATATGGGAAACTAAAATGAATTAAGAGTTTCTTAAAATCAACAAAATATTTTAATATGTGTCTTACCTAAAACTTATTTATGTTTCCTTTATGCCAAACATGTATCCACAGTTTTTAGACAAGATTTTAAAAACATGCTATGTCATTGAAGAGCCTAAGAACCATTAATCCCCACTAATGTGCATAACATGAAATAAAATAGTTTGAGAGAAATGCTGTTAATAAGTATGATGTTTCAATGTTCTAAAAAGTCACCTTTTTTAAAATTAATGTATAAACTCAGTATGAATTTGAACAGGATTTTTCTAAAGAATTAAATGAGCAGGTTATAAAAATCATATGGATTAAAATCAAGAAACAATTAGAAATGCCTTAAAAACTAATCTGAGTGTAACACACACTCACACACACACACACACACACATGATTTTATATACAACTATAAGCTAAGACAATAGTGTGGGCATAAGTCTGGACAAGAAGACCAATGGAGCAGAGTAGTCTGGTCAATGAATCAATACAACCATGTAAACTTGATTCATTATAGAGGTGATATTTCAAATTAAAAGGACTTTTGAATGAGTAATGCTGTGACAATGGTATATTTACATGGAATTATGTAAAACTGCATCTTTACATCACACTTTTCTCATACTCATGAAATGTTTCCATAAGTAAGTCATTGGCATTTTTTGAGTAAAGTGTAGATTTAGAAATTTATGAATTTAATGGAAAGAACAGTTTTTAAATGTCAGCACACATGTAAAAATGAGTTATAATGGAATTAGTCTATAACAGGGCAACAATACACTAATAGATACAACAGGAAATAAGTAAAACCTACTCCCCGGAATGATGTAGATGTTTTTAGAGATGGTGTTCAGTGTTGTCCCCTAGATACTTCAACATTAGTAGTTATTAATATTTATATTGATTAGACTCTAGAACTTTATGGTAAAACCCTATTGATAAAGAATCCAAATAACTGAGTAATGGAATAACAAAGTCTGAACAAATCACTCTAGCACTGACCTGGAAGCGTCATTCCTATGGCTATGGCTAGCTTTCATGGTGCTGGAAGGTGGTATACAGGTTATCAAAAGATAATCATCAATCTTACCCATCTGTGAACCTTGAGGTCTACAATAATGGGTAGCTTAGTAAAACATTACCTACGTGAACAATAATGTCACAGGAGAAGCCAAGCACCTTTTTCAATTAGACAGGTGTAAGTCTCTGTGAACACAATGAAATCTTTGTCTGGTACCACTATAAAGCCAAGACCCTGTGATCATAAATCATAAGCCCTAGGCGAGTGCACACTACTACTATTTTGCTAAGTATATAGAGTATTAAAATAACTCCTAGTAACTTACTCAAACTTAGATTAATGAACTCTCAACCCTCATCTGAGGAACTTCTATTAGAAGTAGATAGTGATTACCACAGAGATCTACAACTGGTCAAGGTGCAAAAAGAGACAGCATTTCTCATGCCATGAAAGGGACCCATATTTCACAACCCTTTTTTGGTAAGTTACAGGGATTAATGAAGACATGGGAACAGAAAAAGTATATGAGCCAGAGACAGTGGTTAAATACAAAAAAATAATGTCTTCCAGATACAGTGGAGCAACAGCACCTATGAACTCTCAGTGATTATGACAGCTTGTACAAGACTTGTCCAAGTGCAAGGTAAATTAAATCACAACATGGAAAGGAAAGGTGGACAAGAAGTCCCACCCATAGCTAAGGGACTATTGGTATTGGGTAGCATCTGTAAGAGTAAAAGTCAGTTTTCCTTAAGAGTATTGCCCCTGGTAAATTGACCACACTTCAGTTAAAGACCACATATCCAAGAACATGTGCTCAGCACAAATTGGACAATATAAGTAGGACGGGGAAAGAATACAAGTTGAGTGCAAGAGAATGAGAAAGTAGATCTGACTGAGGTTAGGGACAGGTCAATACAATCAGAAGACTGTGCAAATTTTTCAGAGAATGAAGAAAAAGAAAAAATATTATTTAATAAATACAAGGATGATTAGATATTTTTAGATTCTGATAATCAAATGGTATCATAGGAAGCAATGAACAAGAAACCCTCACAGAGAGAAACCGATTGTAAAAATAAACTAAAAAGGGACAGGGTTTCACAATATTTCATGAAAAATAATAAAGAAAAATAACACAGAAAAAATGGGCAAAATGCTCAAATGCTCAGTAAAGCATGAACTGCACATGGCAGACCCACATAAACACAATAAATAATTTAGGTAAAAATCACATAAATATTAATTTGTAAATTAAAAACATAAATTTGGAGAGAATTTTAAATAGGACAGGTATGAAGAACTTAAATGAGAACTTAGATATCTGGGGAAGTAACACAATTATAAAGAATATTCAATAAAGTCTTGATGTATATTATAATGTTAAAGTTGTGCCTATCATAACGGGACAGTTTTTCCTTTACGTTATATAATCTCAGTCATCTGCTTGATGGGCATGTTTACGATGCTCATAAATCTTGTTTAATAGTTCACAGCCAGCAGTATTCCTAAAGGTCATTAAATAAAGTATGGTTTATTCAAGTAATACAGTTTTGAAAATATTTAAGCATGGCTTCCTAAACATTTTCAAATCATAACTCAGAAAATGTTTACAACCACGGGTATGTAAATAAAAACTGGTATATAAATACAATTTTTACTGATTATTAAAAATAAAGAATTTTGTTGTAAAACTATTCTGTGTAACAACTAATATATTAATATCCATTGAAGACAAAAAGAAAGTTTTAGAGTAATAAAAGCAGTGTGCTTATATACCTGGTGTAACTGTTTGATAATGTATGAATACAGCATTTTCAGTTTCTCTTCAGAGTTGATTGATATTTAACTTTCTAAATATGAGCGCTTAGAACCTACCCTACATGAAGGTGAATATACCAGATGCATGCTTTGGGCCATTTCAGAAAACATTAAAATTTCTGTTCCAATCCAGTGCTGAAATAAATTTAGCAATTGTCTTAAGAATGTCAATTCCGTGGCTCAAATAGCAATTTTTAAAATCAAACATCCTAACATAATACAAGCCAATGGTATGTTAATTTGATACATGCTGAGGAATGAAGGCAGGGCAATACTAAAAGCCTGTTTTCCATAATTAAATCATCACATCTCTATAAGAGCAGAAACATTTGTATGCACAGTAGAAACACTGTATGTAGCTCATGTCATACAATAGTCTCAACTCTGAACTGAGGGGTTTCAGAAGGTGCTAGGTGGTGCTACCTGGAATGACAGAAAGCCTAGTTTAAGGTCCACATGCTGATTCTTTCACAACTAAGGTTGTGGGAAAGGTGTGCACAACAGATTATAGGGGAATATCATCATACAGACACCGAATACATTTCACATTTCATTTTGAATTAATTCTTGGTATTGCATGCTCATAATTCAAGATGCTATAATGATGCCTAAAATATTATTTTTTGAAAAATAATGGCATATATTAACACAAATAAAAATCAGAAAACATTGTTTATTTATGTATTACTATTATATACTATTATTTATTCACATCAAAGTTATCTATAGAGGAGACTTGGATATACCCATTGAGGAGGTGTTACTTCTTATAACTAAAATACTGCCTGGCTTGTTAGGTTATATACACTCAATATATAAAATACTGAACATTTTGTTTACAATGTATGTGATGATTCTTAGAAAATATTTAAGATATTATAACTAGGCATCTAAGCAAGCATGTTGCATTATTTATGAGTCCTCTGGTTGCCAGCGCAATAAACTTCGCAGACAGATGTAAGCAAGGAGCAAATCCATTGGTTTAGAGAACTGAAATTATAGTCTAGAAATGATGGTTCAAATGATGTTTGAATTATGGCAATCCCTTAGCTTGGCCTTGTTTAGAAGGAAGTGTGAGTGGCCCCCTTCTATAATCTGTCAGGCCTGGCACTAGACCTTGCAGTATTTGCCTATGCTGTATAGAGTCCCAGGTTTGCCTGCATCTGAGCACACACTGTCATCTGTAGGTCATGCTGCAGTGACTTTAATATGAGGACCATAACTGGAGAGAGTGGCTGGTACTCACTTTAGCAACAGGGTGAGGCTGTTGCTGGCTTTTAGTTTTGTCTTCCCAAATCCTCAGAGAACCAATAAATGGAACAAACTGGGCAAAAGAGCTCAATATAAACAAAATATTGATTTTAGTTCATATAGAACCTAATCAGAAGTTAATAAATTTATGGAACATATACATAAATTTACAGAACATAGTGTGAGTGTGTGTGTGTGTGTGTTTTAAGACAGAGAAAACTGGCTCAAGTCTTAGCTTTCCTCCATTGTAGCATGAATTTGAGATTTACTGAAGCATGGGAATTATATTTCTTCATCACAAAAGTGTGGTAAGGACCAAGTAACATGCGCACTGAGCTCTAGACAGCATAGAATGCAAACTCTCTCCGTGACTGTTCTCTCCATCTTTACCGCTGTCCTCAACCTCATTATCCCTTCAGTCATTATGTGACCATTCACTATTTCCTTGGACAAAACTTTTTAGAGTTTCTTTGAGGTATCAGGGGGTCAAGCAAGCCTCACCCATATCTCTTCATTATCTCTCACTTTGTTCCCATTTTAATTGTTGTCCTATTCACAGTGGGGTCTCTTCCTGTTGGGACTGTACTACTGCACTCTCTTTTTGGACAGTATCAGATTCACAGTTGTGCCCTGTATGTATTCCTCATACAGTAATGGGAGAGGAAGAGAAGCATACATCAAAGGTACCATCACACATGCTCAATAACATGCTACACGCATCATTCTTTCTGCCCAGTAAGAACCACATTGATAAGCCATGTTATTCTCATTGTTAATTGGAATTTATGAAGTGTTTATATGAACTTAGATTGCGTGTGTGTGTGTGTGTGTGTGTGTGTGTGTGTGTGTAATATATATAAATAAGCTAAAATATACCATGAATCCTAGGGCCAATGTTGGAAACTTGGTGAGTGTGAATAAAAAAAAAACAAACAAACAAAAGAAAAAACAACTACAATACCTCTAATATACATTTATAGCATTGCTAAAACTTAGGTGAAATCTTCTGATACTAAAAACTGTTATTACATCTTTATTGTTTATTTGTGTGTGTGTGTGTGTGTGTGTGTGTGTGTATGTGTGTGTGTGTTTCTGTGTGGTGTATAAGGCAAACTTGTAGAAGCTGGTTGTCTCATTCTAACCTATGGGTGTTTAGGATTAAACTCAACTCATGCCTGTGAGGTTTGGTGGCCAGGGCTAATTACCTCCTTAAGTTATACCTGCCCTCACTTTCTGATGCCTGTGAGTGAGTGTGTGTGTGTGTGTGTGTGTGTGTGTGTGTGTGTGTGTGCGCGCGCTTTTGTCAAATTTAAGTGGTGAAGTGAAACATAAATATAAATATATTGTTGGCACTTGCTATGTAGCTCTATCAGGCTGAAGGTTTCCCATGTGCACTTTTGAATTTCTTCTCAGCTTTAGTACCAAGGGAACCACTAATGTGTCAGCCTTTATGATTTATCACATGGCCTCACAAGCTGCCACCTGTGGACCCGAAGGATTGTTATGTGTCCCTTAATAAGTTTTTAATGAGTAAGCTCAATGATAAAGTTCCCCTCTGAGATTAGATATCCTTTGTGGCAGAGTTTGGTTCACACCCATCCATTGGGTAACGATAGAGGACATTCAGTTTTATCTCAAATCTCTATTAACAAACTGGAGAAGTCAAGGCCAGTATGAATGTGGAGACCCCAGAGTCTCAATGCTGCACAGGTCCCAGAGGGCACCACTACCCACCTCCTATGGCCATGAAAGCAAAACACCATGCCAAGGCATTTATAACACTTCAGGATCCCAATTCCAATCCTGCCATCTTATAAATAACACTTCAAAACCTCCAGGACTGACCTGTCCCATGGTTTTCCATCACATTTTGCTTCACACCCAACCATAGTTTTTGTTTAGCCTTTATTAATAGTCCAAGGTTAAAACGAAATTATTTTAGGTCTAAGAACACCACAGCCATACCTAAACACATGTGCATTTAGATGCAGTCTAGTACCTTCCATAATGCTCTGCAGTATTGCCTCTTGTCACATTTCCCTTGGGTGGTGTGGAGCAAATTTTATGGGATAAAGTAAAAGGCAAGGGACCATTCTGTCCACAGTGGGTGCTGGTGCTTGTATAGTACAGGAATCTTGGCACATGCTTTCTTGGAAGTGCTTATGACAGGGAGCAGTAGACTTGCTGGTCTGTCCTCTGCCTCTTTGAGTTAAGTGCCCTCAAGGAGACCTAAGCTGCTCTTCTCTCTTTCTCACTCTCCAGTAACCATGTCTGAGGCAGGCTAGCTTTGTATAATTGGAGTATGTTTTGCTGACCTAGCTTTCTGTTTAGGCTTTATATTGAGATGAAAATAAACTGTTTTGCAGTAGGCTTGAGTGGTAATCTGTGTTCTCTGAAATACTTTACCAGGAATCTTGTCTAGGGAGACAATTGGGCACCTGATCAGCCATTAGCAAAGCTAATATCTTGTTACATTTAGCTAGTGGGTGTGGTGTCTGTTTTCTGGTTTTGTGTCATGGAGTGAAGGATATATTATTATTACTGCTGCAAGTAAATCAGTTCATTTCTTTGGCATCAATACTACACACATATAATATCACTTTGCAGAAGCAGATTCAATATTAAAGTAGCTTCTAAGCTGATGAAAATGTGTGTGGTTTTATTTTCAGATTGTATAAATTTTTCATGTACAATTAATTGAGTCACTGAAGTAGTTTAATTGAGGCACTGAAGTCATCCTACAGAGCTCTGAACTGGAAGCCAGATACAACAACGCTTTAATGTATTTCTTATGATCCAAGTTTGTTTTAATAAATTCAAAAGATGCACTTGGGGCAAATCTTTCTTGTTATGGGTACAACCTAAAAGTATTTAGTATATGCAGCTCGTCAGATGTCTATGGGTGTTCTGTGGAGAATTGTTTAAGAGAGACTTGGATTAATACCTTTCTTACTCTGCCAAACAAAAGAAGGAATTTAAGAGTTTTCCTTACTTCCAGTGACAGGTCTGTAGGAAGCCCCAGTTCTAGCATCACTCAAGGTATATGGCAATAGTATGTTTTTGGTTAATTTTCAATTTCTAGGATCAGCTTAAGACGTCACAGATTTATTGCCCAGAGAAAGGCGTATATGTTTACTCAAGCCATGGGATGAAATGTTATATGGGACCAATTTAGACCATTTCTCAAGTTTGTCATATATTCATTCCTAGTTCATTATTCAATTTTTGTCCTAATAAAGATACAAATATATAGAAAAACGGTATCATATAATTCTCCTCATGACTTGTTAACAATAAATGGCCCCAAGCTATAAACTACTTGGTCTGGAATTGAGATGTGTTAGGGGATTGATAATTCCCTAAGAAGATTTAAAAGACTTCTTCAGAGTCGTTCCTAAAGCAAATGGACTATATTCTCCGCAAACAGTTTCCTCACATTGTATATATCTCATGAGAAAGACTTGCATTCAGAGTGATAAATATTCCTGAATATCCAAGTGCTATTGACCTTTGTGTAGTAAATTTTAAACTGTCAGACGGCTATTATACAGACACTCTGGAAAGGATGTCACACTGAAACTTTTGTTTATGATTTTGTTTATAACTCTGTGGATTCTAAGAACATATTTCTGATGCTACATATGACAGTTCTTTCCTGAAAACATAAGTACCTAAGTTTTCTCTTTGTGGGTAGGTGTGGTCATGTGTTGAGGGAACAATACACAAGCAAGTAATTCTTGCACGTGTGACATGCAGTCAGTGTTCATTTCCATTCTTCTAAGTAGAAAGACATAAATGAAAGATGACCAGCATTGCTGGGCAGACATTCACAGTCTACTAGCCACCCCAATTTCTCCTTATTTAAAGTGCCTTTCAATTGGTCACAATAGTCATTATAAAACTTAAAAAAACGATTATGCTTTTATGAAACTATTTGTTACAGTCTTTAATATGGGACTGTATGTTATAGTTGTTAACCTCTCCTAACCCCTACCTAATTCAACATCTGAAAAGCAACTTGTTGTGTAATCCACAACTTAAACTATGACCAGACATCATTAAGTGATGATTGATGTATTACAACTGTGTAACTCTCTGTCAGCTTTCAGCATGCACTATAGACTATTGGCAATGCATTTTTAGGTGTACACATGTTTGGGTTTATCTTAACAGTAAACAGGATCTTAAATATATTTAAAAAAAGAAAACAGAATGTTTGGGAAGATAGCTTATTAAGGGAAGATTAGAATGAGAAAGAGCAGTGAGAAAACAGAGAAGGTAAGAAAGTTGTGGGATGAAGAAGGGAACAAATGAGGAAGGGGACAAAAACAAACTGTCATAGTCTACTCAATTTGTAATTACCAATAGATTCTTTTTCTTAAGAGCATCTTTCTAGAGTGAAGGCATATGTGTATAAATGCATTTGTATTGTTGTTGTATATAGATCCATACTATATTTTGAATGCTGAGTGTAAAGTTTGCAGTTTTAATGAGATATTTCTAACTCCATCTAAACATCATCCTATCTGTCGATTTGTTTTCAGGGTGAACCCTGTCACTTTACTAGAGCAGTACAAGAGATCTTGTCACTGAAGTCTTAGTCAGCAACAGTCTCCTCAGCAGCCATTCTTTTCTCGGCTCCCCTGCTTCTGTTTGTCAGGCACTTTCTGGCAGAAATAATATGCTCCCAGGTCATAAAAGTGGTCGTGGTAGACTTTAGCCACCTTGGCAAACTGCTCCAGTGCCTTAGCACAATTCTGCTTATGCTTCCTCCTTCCTTTTGCTCACAAGCCTTAAACCTTTTGTGGCCAATGGTGATGATATTCTGGTCAACTTTATACTCTCCCCAATTGCATCTCAACCTCAAACATATACCAGACATCACCTTCTTCTTATTTGGCAATGCCCTGCACATGTCCTACTATTGGTGATAGTAGTAGGTTCACTTATTGGCATGCTGTCATTCAAAGAAATAATAACCCTCAGAGTTTCACAGGATGGTTCACAATGAGGTCAAAGGCCTTTGTCAAGTGGGTGATAGAGTTGGGCAGTGAGGTTTGAGGCAAAGGAGCAGGCATGTGGCTAGTCAGCTCAGGGCATACATCCTTGTCCAAAGAGAACAGCATGCGTTCAACTGTGCTCCCCTGCTGACCTCAAACTCATTCCACATCTGGACCAGCTGACCCTGCTGAGGATGTGGCAACCTCTTTCATCTAATCTGTTTTATACAGTGGTTTCCTGAATTAATTAGATAATTACATATTTGTTGAAACTGGAGCATGTAAAAATAATTCTATTGTTCTCTATTTCACTGACTCCTTCAAAATACTTTAGACTGTAAATTCTATAAAGGATGAAGTTGAAAAGTATTGGTGTGTGTGATGTACCAAGTAAATAAAAAATGTTTGATAAGTCTAGTGATGTCTACTTTGAGGGGAAGATGACACTACCAGTGTGATACATGCGAGTCAGAGACATCATTTCCAGGCACTAACTTTGGTCTTCTGTAGAGGACTGAGACAAAACAGCAAGTAGGTCCTTTGCCTATTGCCACGAAAATCAAGAGACTAAGTTAACATATCACTGTTGACATCATTTTATACTTTTTTATTTTTCTAATTAAATAATATTTAATTGGAAGTATATATCAAGTAAAAGTTTATGTTAGCATTATATATCGGGTACTAAGGGAGTGGAACTGTGCTTGGACAGAAATTTTATTAAAGTTTAACTAATGTCTAATATTTAAAAAATTAAGAAAACTCACACATAAGTTGATACTGAGTATATATATATATATAAAATATAATATATATATATATATATATATATATATATAATATATGACTGTGTGTGTGTGTGTGTGTGTGTTTGTGTTATTCGATTATATCTGAACCGTATCCTAACATGATAACAATTAGGTTAGCAGAAACAAGATGATAACGTTTAAAAACTCTGTGAGACTGTGACATCCTTTTTTGGTTAGGGTTCACTTTCAGATCAATTTGCTGAGTAATGCATCTTCTTGGAAAGCATAATCCTATGCCACGATTCCCCCATTAAAAAGAGAATTAAGCAGAGAAGTTTTGCTCATTCAGGCAACTATACACTTATAGAGAGAAATTCTGCAGAGACCTTTGCTTGAACCTGTGTACTTCTTTATCTTAGCATTCTTCAATTAGATGGAAAGAAGCAGTTACATTTTTATCTTAGTCTCATTGTACTGTTGTCAATTCTGGCTATTTCTGAGGTTACACAGAATACTAAATATATGTCCATATATTCATATAGCTCTAATAAAAGGTATAGAACTTTTATTCACTCATGCATATATACAAGCTCATATAGGTTAAGAGGGATAGATTTTTTGTACACAAAAGGCCAGTTGCCATCTCCTTCTAATAAATTTATGAAATGCATCAGATATGCAAATAGATGTACAAACTAGATTGTGTCCCAAATCATGGGAGCAACAGCTAAGGAATGTGGAATAAAGAGAAACAATAATTTGCAGATGTGCTACAAGAGCCTAACATTATTTAGGGGTTTCTCTGCACCATTAATCTTAAATGGAGAAAAATAATTAATATTAATGTAAATTTATACAATAATTTAACTCTTACCTCACCCTGCCATTCAGCCATAAAAGAAAATGTAATAGTGTTCTGGAGATCACATTGGAAGATTATCGGAAAGTAAGCCTCAAACATTTTATTCAGGAGAAAGTAAAAGAAGATAAATTTGGCCTCTTTCCATTTATCCCCACTTTCTTCACTTAGTCTCCATAGCAGCAGGGAAAACTAAGCCTGCTTGCCAAAATATTTAAATCACAAATTCATCATGAGGGGTAAATGAATATTCATTTATTTCATATGAAACTGAGATTTTGAAATATTATTCTTTATTTTTAGGGTATTCATCAAAATTACTTCATATATGCCTTTCATATTTTCAATGTTCTCTGGTCTGCACTGTGCATACCTTATTTTTAGCCATCCAGAGATGCTACCAAGAGCAAGGTTCAAAGGGCGTTTCCTCTTTATTACGTATGAGTTATCTTTTGAAAGTTTCTTACATGACTACTTCCTTGTTAGAGAAGCATGTCCTGAACATGTGCTGTTTCAAAATCTATCACCTTGGTGATTTTTGAAGAAAGCATGATTCTGGTATGTGTGTGACCTTGGTGATTTTTGAAGAAAGCATGATTCTGGTGTGTGTGTGTGTGTGTGTGTGTGTGTGTGTGTGTGTGTGTGTCTGTGTCTATATATTTACATATATCTGCCTCTTCACCTATGTGCATGGAAGGAACACAGTTCTTTGGCTGCCATCCGTTATTGCTTTCTTCCTTTTTTTATTGAAAAACTTTATTTTAAAAAACAAAGATAAATGTACAAATTTTAAGCATTTTTGCATAAAAGTATATGAATACATTTTAACGTTGTAATTAAGTATTTGTGGGTACATATGCATACACATATGTATATATGTAACAATAATATAGGAAAAGAGGCTATTAATTTAAGGGGATAGGAGAGAAACTGGGAGGGGCTGTAGGAAGGAAAGGGGGATGTGATATAGTTCTATTTTAATTAAAATATATTCTTTCTACAGGTTGTCTGAAGACAAGTTCTCCCAGGGACACAGATGCTTACTGCCTTATTAAAATAGATTGACCCATTGGAAAACCCAAGAGTTCCTCTCTTTTCCCATCAATCCCAGCATTGAGGTTTACAGGCATTCCTCACTTTATCTGGCTTTTATTATGTGGGTGATGTATATTCAAGCCCAGTTTCAGAGGCATTTACCACATCCTATAATTCAATTTTTATTCAAGTTTAATCAAATTCTGACTTAACTTCCATTGTAATGATAAAAGTAAAACTAATAAATGAAAATTTAGGAGTGAATAAAGGTGGTTCTTTCTAAACCCATGATATATCTAGGAATGAGTCAGTTTGAAATATTATGCAGTATGTCAAGTTACCAGTTAGTTGGCTAACTAATTAGTCCACTAGTTAAGAATGGAGATTGAGAGACTGAAAACTATGTTCAAACATGTTTAAGAGACTTCAATTTCCATCACCTTGTCTTTCATATAAACATAATCCATCCTAAGGACCAACTGCAGTGAATACATGGGCTTGATAAGTTACACTGCAATGCTAAAATTACCAGGTATACAGCAGTTTCCCAGTCAGTATCTACTGAATGAGAAAATGATGCTCAGATGTGTTTTGTATTTTGTAACAATAAAAAAAAACCTGAATTGCTACACTAAACTCCATCTCCATTTTCTGTATCACTAAGGAGTTTATGCTACTTTGAGATTACTCAATTTAAAGATGCTAAAGATACCAACTTCTTCCAAATTCTGATTATGCAGTACCTAATTGATGATGTGTCCTTATAAATGTTCTTTTCTGAAACACAAATACTGTTTGTCCTCAGGGTGTGATGTAAGTATACTATCCTCCATTGTGCTGCAGCTCCAGACTAGTCTTTATATCACAGTTCAATATTCTAGAATCATGTCAGGGCAGAGATACTGGAGAGGACAAGGAATCCACCCAATATCTCATTGCTGTGTCCTTTGCCTCAACCATGGGCTTGGAAAACAACATATATATGGAAGTAATGAATGAATTTACCACTTCACTAGATAAGAGAGAATGCATAGGTCACCAAAATATAACATGAAGAAAAATAAATGGGTTCCCCAAGCCTCATAATTGCCACGCTATTTAAAAGGTCATAGTATAAAGAACCTCTTCTAGAATATGAAGGAGCCAGACTGAGAGTTGTATCAATGTTTTTCATGAATGTATGGCTAAATTTTAATATATTTTACTTATCCAGAGGTCTATGACAAAAGAACAATCTAATTTCATACAAAATTTTTATGTAGAAAGCATAAGAAGTTGGCAGTAAAATTGATGGAACTTCTATGACAAAGGTCTTTGGTTAGCTCTTATACTAGCACATTTTGGCTGGTGATGCTCAAACTCTACACACCTCCCCAGAGACCAGGTTTCCCAGCATTTGGTATACAGAACTTGTTCTTGGGCAACACATTGAATTCTCCCATGGAGCCTTGCCCTGCCTCTCTCACCTTTCAGAATGAGGTCCTCTAGGGTATATGAGACCAAGGGCAAAGTGAAGAGGATTGACCCACCACCAATGCCAAAGTGGGGCTCCTCGTTGTCACTCATGGAGGACTTAAAGAACACTTCCTAATAATGGTGTGTCATCAGCTTGAATCTTATTCCGGGAAAAGCCAACCCCTTAGTAAAGGTTTTGGCATTCAGATTGAATAAATGAGACCTATGCTGTCATGGCCAAAATTTCTGGTTTCGGCAGATCAAAAGTGGTGGAAGGAGACTTTAAGCCAATAGCACTTTTCGGAGTGAAATGAACAGGTCAGTTTGTATAGAAAACAGCAAGAGAAAACAAATAGTTCTGCTTGGTGCCATTAATACCAAGGGGCACTTTCCAACATGGAGCCCACAGCATATTACTGTGCCACGTTTGGAAACTTGTCTCATATCTGCAGTCATTGTGTGGCTTGAATCAGGAGTAAATTTTTCGATGATTGAAGAAGTCTGTTTTTACTAATTAGAAGAGTGCCTATCTCCATGTAAAATGAATCCCTGAAACTGTTATTAGATTATAATATTAATTTCAGATTCTCTGCATATCTCCACTTCTCCATTATTCTCCTGATGAAAATAGAGGGCCCCCCACTAAGCAGACACCAAGCTCAGCTCTCTATCTGCATCCTCGCACAGGAATTGCTTGCTCCTCTGAATACAGGAGTTATTTCTAGGATACTGGTAAGGAAACACAAGCTCCTACATTCACACCAATCAGACAGCAGCAAGTAGAGGTTGCCAAAAGGCAGTTCTGCCCAGCATACCATCAAAGTGTATGTTTCTCTGTGTGCTCCTTTATCTCAGTAGATCCATAGAAAGACCCCAGTGTAGGACTTTGGGTCATTTTATGAAACATGCTAGACATAAATCAAAGAAGAACATGAGCAATGAATGGTGGGGACACAGAACCAACATAAACTCTTAGAAGAGTTCTGCTGATACAAAAGAGACCCAATTCATACTTTCTAGTATTTTCAGATAACAACTACCATAGCACTGGTATATTGAGGAAGCAGATAAAAGGGGCTAAAATAGAACGCCTTGCAGTTGAACTGATAGAACTCAGAAGAGGAGGGATGAACTAGCCAGGGCTAAGTTGAGCCATTTAAAACAAGGAGGCTCTTTTCTTCCTCTGACTTTATGAAACCATAAGGAGGCTAGTAACCTGATTAATAGGAAACGATCCCTCCCTACACTCTGGCTTTTACATCAGGAAGAACAAAATAAAACAAACAGTCTTTATAAATAAATTAAAATTCTAACTAAAAAGCTAATTATAAGTGTATTTGTTTTGTTGGAGGTAAGGCACATCTATTATCATAAAGATAATTAACTCAGTCTGACAGACCTAATAAAAGGACAAGTTTAGCATTGGCTTAGCCAGAAGCCGAAGGCAAGCAATTTTTATAATTACTAGTTATTGTAACTGGGCTCAGAGAAAATGGTCTGTGATATTTAAACAGTAATGTTAATTTGCATTTAGTCCTGCCCTGTTTTCCCATGAAAGAATAAGTAAAAAGAAAGAAAAAAACCTGGATTAAGTATAAGAAACTTCAATAACTAGAATATACTTAAATGTATGGAACAACCAAAATAAAAACCTCTTCATCTATAAACTCAAGTTCTCTGAACGATAAGGCCGACCTTACAAGGAAAATGTCTCAAAAATCACCAAACAATTTACTCACATAGCCTAAGATTTCAGCATATAAACGGAAGATATACAATCCATAATGATGGGTAAAGCTCCGATATTGAGAGCCTATTCCATTCTTCCATCTATAGCTCTCTATGGTTGTCTATTTCAGCTATATGAAGGGACCAGAAAATAGCAGTCAAATAAAGAACAGTATAAATCCACAAACATTTCTGCAACCAATCATTTTCGTAGTGAGAAAGGTGAAGAAACAAAGGGAAAGGCATCTTGCAAAGCTGATGAAAGATTCCACTGTCACCTGCCAGCTGCCCTGTGACTACAAACATGTCTCAACACTCCACAGCTGACTCACTCCTGGAGTAAAACAAATCAACCTTTTTAAGAGCGGAAGTTACTCTTTAACTGCTCCTATAATAAAGGCTGTAGAAATAAGTAATAACTGGTGTCAGAAAACAGGTTCATAATACACTAAGAAAAGCACTTTAAGGTAAAACACCTGTTAGTCAAGTACAGATTTTATTATGTTCTACAAATATGATGGTAGAGGCAGCCGTTACATTTGCTAAATATGTTGTATAATTTCTCAATATAATGCACAGTCCTTGCTCTTGTTACCAAGGTGAATATTTAACCCATCAGACTAACGAATTGCATTACCAAATCTTGCAGGAAAAGGCTGCCATAGAATGTGGCAAATGGGCTTCCCCTGCATTTCTCAGTCTGTTTCTTGTTTATGTTATCACATCCTCCTTGGTCCTTTTTCACATTAAAATGATTTTTGTTCCATTTTCTGAGGTATTATAATTGGGAAAGCACATTTGATATACTCCCTTGTTTTCAGCTTTGCAATTCAAAGAGGGAGAATGTATAAAAGCCAGGCTGTAAAGGATGTGGTCCTGCCCTGAAAACAACATTTCTCATCCCCTGCCTTCGTGTCCATTTACTTCTCAGCTGGTTCCAAACTCTCGACCTTAATTCTCTCTCCTCATTTCTTACTGAACCACATTGTTA
Organism: Micromys minutus; assembly: GCF_963924665.1. NCBI lineage: Eukaryota > Metazoa > Chordata > Mammalia > Rodentia > Muridae > Micromys > Micromys minutus. The sequence goes on from NC_137969.1 coordinate 11,056,812, forward strand.
TTGCATGATGTTCCAATATGCTTTCAAGCAATATTCATTAATGCAACAGGATTTGGTATGGCTTCTCAGCAAAAGACTGGGTTTCTCTCTTCCAGTTTCTGGATCTTGTCCAGTTCAATACAACATTCTTAAGTTAATGTGGCAACTATGGACATCACCACACTCATTGACAGAATCAGTTGGGGAAGTACAATCAGAGCCATGATGCTTTAGGAGGGTGGGGTTCCTGGAGCAGGACACTCTGGACTGGACAGTGCTGAGGTCAGAGGGAATCAACAGAAATGCTGATTCTACATGTACTCTCAGATCTTGAGCAGGTATTGTGGATGCATATTAAGTTTGGGCATTTAATGAATTTTATGTTTTAGTCCTCTCTCTCTTTCTCATCATCTTTTTCCATTTCTTTCTTTTTTTCTTCAGTACTAAAGACTGAAAACATGACCACATATATTCTAATCAGATTTTTTTATGATCAACTTTACCAGTAGCTAGGAGTATCTTTATTTTATAACATGATAGATCTTGCCCATCAGAAAGGAAGCTTTATGCTTAGATAGTACATAGATAGTAGGTCCCAAAGTTAAAGATTTTGAAATTATTTTGTGTATTATCTATATTGGTAACATAGGTAAATTAGCATTGATTCTAAAGTTGTAGGTTGTATTTCAAGTCATATCTGGGGCATGACTAGTTGCAACAGAGTTTGTTCAAAATGGGGACAACAATGGAAGAGGTGTGTCCAACCCTTTTCCACATAGGAATGGACATAGCTTATGGTTTACTTCCTTTGAATACTAGGTGTCACTATGGACAGACAGGGCTTATCAGCCCAGAACTGAAATCAAATTGGCTATTATTTATATAACCTCAATCTGTAGTGTCTAGCCTTGTACAATTGGACAAACCCATTATGTGGTTATAGATAGAAGATCTTTATATTGAGTTTTCACACTTGTCTTAAAATTATAGTATGATAGAGAGTATTTTTTAAAAAATGGCAGAGAGAAGGTACAGAGTCACAGTAAGTGGTACACTTCAGTGAAGAGGAGAAGCCTAGAAGACTGTGACCTTCGTTTAAAAGATTATCAAGTTATTTCACTAAAAGGTATCTTTAAGAACCTCTGTTTTATTTTCTTGGAGGGGAATGAACAGTTAGGAGGGAAGTAAGAAAGCACTGATTGTTATGAAGAGAGAGGTGTAATGCTGTTGTAGGAAAGAAGACACATTATTTCTGTTTATTTCTTTGTTTCTTATCACTAAACACTAAAGATTAAGCATGACCTGAGATGGTGATTAATGATTGAATTTCCCTTTGGAGAATAGCTTATTCTGGCTAAAATTATCAACTTGGTAGAATATGACAGATTTTATTGAAGCCATTTCAGCCAAGTTTCCAGTAGAGTATAAGCAGAGATATTCAAAGAAAAGGAGTATGTGTTTTATTAATGATTCTTTTTTTTAACAACTTTATTTTAAAAAACAAAGATAAATGTACAGATTTTAAGCATTTTTGCATAAAAGTATATGAATACATTTTTGTCAGTGCTTGGTATTTTTAAAGGTTGGATAGTGTGTGTGCATTAAGGTCTTACTAGTCACAATGAGCATAAAGTACATGTAAAACAAAATGTAACCTGGAATTAGTCAAAGTTTTCATGGTGTGTAAAGATTAAGCATAATGGTTTTTCATTTTCTTTTTCTTTTTTTTTTTTTCTTGAACTTCATATAGTCTGTGAGTTGTTTCTGGGGTGTTCCGAGCTTTCTGGTGTTAGTATCCAATTAACAGTGACTGCATATTATATCTGTTCTTTTGTGACTGAGTCATCTCACTCAGGATGATATTCTCTAGATGCATCAATTTTCTTAAGATTTTCATAAAGTCATTGTTTCTGATAGCTGAGTCGTACTTCATTGTGTAAATATACCACAATTTTTTTATTCATTCATCTACTGAAGGACATCTGGATTCTTTAGCAGAATCATTTGGAAAAGGTTGGGCAACACTGCCTACTTTAAGTATTATATAAATGCTATGCATTTTACTATCCATAATTTCTCATTATAATAAGATTTTTAATTTACCATAATAATTTCACACTCCAGGATAGAAATTAAAATTAATGAAAAAAACCCAAAATAAACAAAACAAAACACTGAGGATATGGGGGTTGAGAGAGTGTTTCTTATAGGAGAGGCTTGCCTCAAACTTAACAATTTAGGTAAGGCTAACCTTGTACTTCTCAGTCCCTTGCCTTAGGTTCTCCAATAGTGATATTATAGACATGTGTTACTATAACTCACTTTAAAATTTCTATTATTATATTTGTTTGGTGAGGCATGGTGACTCAGCTATAATTCTAGTTCTAGAGTATCTAACACAGGCTCAAGGTTCTACAAAGCTGAACTAGAAGACTATCCTATCTCAAACAAATTTGTTTTTCATTGTTGCAAAAATAGTCATAGTATAAGTCAGGAAACTGTGGTTTGTCACAGAGAAAGACTCATTACATATGCAAAAATGACTGTTATCCTCATGTTCTAACAATTTATTAATAAGTGTGTTACAATTACACTTAACCCTTCTCCTATGGCACTTCATTAATCTTTACATCAGACAACAGAGTAAACCCTGAATAAGGCATAGTGTCAGCATTTCTAACATATGTTATCCCTTATATAATATGACCTGAAAGTCAAAAGGTCACCCTACACCCTGAAGCTCTTCTCTACCTAATTTCATCTCTACTTGTCCCACCTAATATATTCTTCCCATTGAGTTGTATTCCTACCATGGGGTGGGCCCTCTGTAAGTATAAACAGTGGCTTTTTAGACAGTTAGTGAGTTAGCATGGTAGAGCTAATGTCTATGACAAGTTCAATCATGATAATGCAAAGCCAATCTAGAACAACCTTGTGAGATGATGTTCACAGGGATGGCTCTTATTTTCTCCATCTTGTGTTTATTCGCCCTCCCATAAAAAGGTTGACCGTGGCCCTTTAATAATCATTCTCTGAGTTGTTGTGTGTAATTAATCACAGCAACATATGCAAAGTGTATTGTTTCCTTGCTGAGATTAGCAGGTTTTCTTTCCTTATGAATTTATCCCTTTAAAATTCCTCATGGGAACACATTTCTTTTTTCCTTCTCATGCAACCTGCCTTTTAACTACAGATGTGCTAATCTGTCTGTAGGAAGTTCCAAAACTCACTTGTGGGATGCACCTAATTGAGATGAAACAGAAAGAAGAGTCAAGTCATTTGGAATTTGGTTTTCAATATCAGACTAGAAGCGGAGATGGAAAAATTTCCAAGTCTTTGGAGATCGAGATTTGGGTTAGATAAACATTTGATCTCTAGTAGGTTATGTTGATTTAATTAGGGATAAAATTGTTTTGCATTAAAGACTATAAATACTCTACTTCTTATGTGGAATTTGTAACACTTGTTTATCCTTCAATTTATGGCAAGTGTTATAAGTATATCCGTTTTTGGATAGGCATGTGGGGAGTATGTGGTGTTGGGTTGCTAATCTTAGGACTGATATAATATCATCTTGCTATTAATTATCATGTTAAACATAGTTCATTTTAGTTTTCAGTTTTATTTCATTTTGTTAGATACTCAAACTAAAGAAGTTCACATTTATTTTCGATCCATGCCATATTTTCGCTTCTCTGGGTACCAGGCATATACACAAACATGCAAAAAACATGCATAGATATAAAATAAATAGATGACAACTATAACATCACCAACACTACTACTACTACCATTAACAACAACAATAACTTTATGCTTGGGAAGTTTTATAGAAGGTATTAATAATGTGGGTAGGTACGTAGGTCATAATATAAATTTATTCTTGCTTCAATTTCTATGCTGTACCTAATGCTGGTCACTTATTGATCAATTTCCCTTAAAAAGAAGCATATTGCTGGTTTTTGTTGTATTGATATCGGCTTTAAGTTTGATTGTTTGTAAACCTACTTATTGACCAGTTTCCCTAAAAAGAAGCATATTACTGGTTTTTATTGTATTGATATTGGCTTTAAGTTTGATTGTTTGTAAACCAATTTAAATTTAGTTTGCTGTTCTATTTCTAGATTCTTTGGGTAAAAATTAATTATGTTTTACCTTCTGAAAGTAAAAAAATAGTCACAAAAGAGAATAAATATAAAACTCTTTATCCTAACTTTCTTGAAGACTTATTAGATAATACATCAAAATTATAAGAAGAAAATACATAAAATTAATGTATCAGAATTAGAACTTTTTTGTTGTGAACACCATCAATATTTTCAGTTTTTTATGTGATTGAAATTTAATTACATTTTTTTCTATCTGCACCCCCTCCAAACACTCCAATACACCCTCCATTGTCTTATCCCTGTCTGATTTTCATTATAGAGCAATATTGATATTGTAAAGTGACTTTAGAAATTGTTCTTGTCTTTAACTTTTAGACAAAGATTGGTTCTATGAGGGATATACTCCTCTATAATTCAAAAATATAATATTCAAGTCTAGATTTTTCTTTTTTTTATTTTTTAAACGACTTTATTTTGCAAAACAAAGATAAATGTACAGATTTTAAACATTTTTTTGCTTAAAATTATACATTTTTGTCAGTACTGTTTTTTCAGACATTAAAATAAATTTTACATAAAACCATGTGAATATGTTTTTTAGTCGGTACTTGATTTTTTTCAAGGGCTTGACAGTATGCATTGAAAACCTACTAGTTGCAGTAAGCGTAAAGTACATGCAAAACAAAACGCAACATGGAAATAGTCAAAGTCTTCTTGTTTTGTGAATATATGTATAGTTTTTGTTTTTTTTATTTCTTGGACTTCATACAGTCTGTGAGTTGTTTCTGGGGGAGTGTAAGCCTCTGGGGTTAGCATCCCACTATCAGTGACTGCATATTATGTCTGTTCTTTTGTGATTGGGTTATCTCACTCAGGATGATCTTCTCTAGATGCAGCCATTTTCTTAAGAATTTGGTTAAGTCTTTGTTTCTGGTGGCTGAGTAGTATTCCATTGTGTATATGTACCACAATTTTTGTATCCATTCGTCTTCTGAAGGACATCTGGGTTCCTTCCAGCTTCTGGCTATTATAAATAGAGCCGCTATGAACATTGTGGTACATATATCTTTGTTGTGTATTAAAGTGTCTCTGGGGTGTATGCCCAGAGGTGGAATAGCTGGGTCTTCAGGTAGTACTATATCCAATTTTTTGTGGTATCGCCAGACAGATTTCCAGAGTGGTTGTATTAGCTTGCAACCCCACCAACAGTGGAGAAGTGTTCCTCTTCCTCCGCAGCCTCGCCAGCATCTGCTGTCATCTGAGTTTTGGATCTTGGCCAATCTGACTGGTGTGAGGTGGAATCTTAGGGTTGTTTTGATTTGCATTTCCATGATGGCTAAGGATGTCGAGCACTTCCTCAGATCTTTCTCGGCCATTCGGTGTTCCTCAACTGAAAATGATTTGTTTAGCTCTGTACCCCATTTTTTAATAGGGTTATTTGATTCTCTGGTGTCTAGCTTTTTGAGTTCCTTGTACACCTTGGATATTAGGCCTCTATCTGATGTGGTGTTGGTAAAGATCTTTTCCCATTCTGTTGGTTGCCGTTTTGTTTTCTTGACGATGTCCTTAGCCTTACAGAAACTTTGCAATCTCATTAAGTCCCATTTGTTAATCTTTGACCTTAGAGCTTGAGCCATTGGTGTTTTGTTCAGGAAATTTTCTCCTGTGCCTATGTGTTCTAAGGTTTTCCCTACTTTCTCATCTAATAGTTTCAGTGTATCTGGTTTAATGTGGAGATCTTTAATCCACTTACACTTGAGCTTTGCACAAGAGATAAGAACGGGTCTATTTTCATTCTTTTGCATGTTGAGTGCCAGTTGGACCAGCACCATTTGTTGAATAGGCTGTCCTTTTTCCATTGAATGTTTACTGCTCCTTTGTCATATATCAGGTGACGTATTTTGTCAAATACGTGAGGGCTCATTTCTGGATCTTCTATTATATTCCATTGATCCACCTGCCTATTTCTGTACCAGTACCATGCAGTTTTCAGCACAATTGCCTTGTAATATAGCTTGAGGTCAGGGATAGTGATTCCCGCAGATGTTTTTTTGTTGTTGAGGATGGATTTCGCTATTCTAGGTCTTTTGTTATTCCATATGAAATTGCACATTGATCTTTCCAATTCCATGAAGAACTGGGTTGGAATTTTGATGGGGATTGCATTGAATCTGTGGATTGCTTTTGGTAGGATGGCCATTTTTAAGATGTTGATCTTTCCAATCCATGAGCATGGGAGATCTTTCCATTTTCTGAGATCCTCCTCAATTTCTTTCTTTAGAGGTTTGAAGTTCTTGTCATACAGGTTTTTCACTTCCTTAGTTAGAGTCACACCAAGGTATTTCATAGTTTTTGTAACAATTGTGAAGGGTACCTTTTCCCTAATTTCTTTCTCCACATGTTTGTCCTTTGAGTATAGGAAGGCTACTGATTTGTTTGAGTTAAATTTGTATCCGGCCACTTTGCTGAACTTGTTTATCAGCTGTAGGAGTTCTCTGGTGGAATTTTTGGGGTCACTCAAGTACACTATCATGTCATCGGCAAAGAGTGATGTTTTTATCTCTTCCTTTCAGATTTGTATCCCCTTGATCTCCTTTTGCTGTCTAATTGCTCCATTCAGGACTCCCAGTACTATGTTGAATAGGTTGGGGGAGAGTGGTCAGCCGTGTAGAGTTCCTGATTTTAGTGGGATTGCTTCAAGTTTCTCACTGTTAAGTTTGATGTTGGCTGTTGGTTTGCTGTATATTGCTTTCATTATGTTTAGGTAAGGACCTTGGACTCCTGTTCTTTCCAGGACTTTTAACATGAAGGGGTGTTGAATTTTGTCAAATGCTTTTTCAGCATCTAGTGATATGACCATGTGATTTTGTTTTTTGAGTTTGTTTATATGGTGGATTTCATTGATCGATTTCCATATATTAAACTATCCCTGCATCCCAGGGATGAAGCCTTCTTGGTCATGGGGAATGATCGTTTTGATGTGTTCCTGGATTCAGTTTGCAAGAATTTTGTTGAGTATTTTTGCATCAATGTTCATAAGTGAGATTGGTCTGAAGTTCTCTTTCCTTGTAGGGTCTTTGTGTGGTTTAGGTACGAGGGTTATTGTAGCCTCAAAAAATGAGTTAGGTAGTATTGTATCTGATTCTATCTTGTGGAATATTTTGGAGAGTATTGGTGTTATGTCCGCAATAAATGTCTGATAAAATTCTGCACTGAACCTGTCTGGACCTGGGCTTTTTTTGGTTGGGAGGCTTTTGATGACTTCTTCTATTTCTTTAGGGGTTATGGGATTATTTAGATGGTTTACTTGGTCCTGGTTTAACTTTGGGATCTTGAATCTGTCTAGGAATTCATCCATTTGCTCCAGATTTTCCAACTTTGTGGAGTATAGGTTTTTGTAGTAGGATCTGATGATTTTTTTAATTTCCTCAGTTTCAGTTGTTATGTCTCCACTTTTCTTTCTGATTTTGTTAATTTGTATACTCTCTCTTTGCCCTCTAGTTAGTCTGGCTAGGGTTTTATCAATCTTGTTGATTTTCTCAAAGAACCAACTTTCGGTTTTGTTTATTTTTTTAATGGTTCTTTTTGTTTCTATTTGGTCTATTTCTGCCCTAATTTTGATTACTTCTTGCTGTCTACTCCCAAAATGCTTAGGTAAAATTAATATGTCCTTGCTATGTCATTTCTGTACATATATCCAAATGAAATAAAATCAATACCTTGAAATCATATCTGTGGATTTATGACCATTGCAGTTTTCTTACTGCCAGATGTTTTAGTGGAACATTTTTTAAATTTCTTTGATAATGTTTTTTAGTTTCATTTACATATTGTAAAATGTTAATACATATACTTTGCATGGTGGGACATTTGAGTAATGTGTTCTTTTTTATACTTTTTCTTGTTATAATACTTATTAATACTTAAATAGATTCTCCCTAACAAATATCTGAACTACCTTGATTTTCTTTATTATTTACATTTTTAAAGAAAAAATGATAATTTTATTATGACATAAAAGAGTGGTCTTCTTTAATTATTGTTAAGATAAATATCTGATTTTAATCTTCAGTAATATTTCTATACAAATCATTTTCCTTTACCGCAGTGAAAATTAGTAATAGGTAGCTCGTGTATTAAACGTGTATGTAGGCCACATTGGGGTCTTTTCTCTAATTACACTGATATATTCTCTCTTTCTTGGTCTCCCTCACTTGGGTTTTCAGACTTGTCAGTGAGTAATTCTATTTTTTTATTAAAAAAATCCACTTTATTACAAAGACTGAAATATCTCAATTAATACTTCATAATTCCATTTAAAATCCTGCCATTATAAATTGTATCTCACCCCCAGAAGCTGAGAAAACTGTTTAACTTCACCTAAATCAGTAGTTCTCAACCTGGAGTTCATGACTCTACACATCAGATATTTACATTATAATTCATAACAGTAGCAAAATTCCAGATATGAAGTAGTAGAGAAATAATCTTGTGGTCACCTCACCATGAGAAACTATAATAAAGTTTATTATAGAAAATTATAATAAAGGACTTCAGCATAGGGAGATCAGAAACTATTGACCTAAATGAAGGTACCAAAAGAAAAAAAAATGTGCTTCCTTTGATTAATATTCTTTATATAATAAGATTTAAAAGAAAATTGTCTTTCAAATTTTCATTGAAATAGTAAATAGTTGATTCTCCTGTAAGATTTTAATTGTAGAAATTAATATTTTTATTTTGAATTCATTACTTAGCAGCTATCACCATGATATACATATAAATATTTTGAAATATATAAAAATTTTCATTTATGTTGCATATATACCTTTATTAAATGACATACTACCATGGCAAAATTTTTGAATACTTATTCCAGATTTGGATATGTCTTACCTACATTTATGATGAAAATGATAATGAAAAACAAATATTTGCTTTTTCAGGAAAATGGCAAACATGGTCAATAGCATTTATCAGCCGTGTCGGATGATACGTGTCAAATATCCAATGATGGGTATTATTTATAAATGCTCAAGTAGTATGAAATGCATGAAAACTATTTAAAGAGACATGAAACATTACCATGTCTATTTAAAAAAAAATCAGTTACTCTTTTAAAACATTCTGTGACTAAGTATTAATATGTCAAATATATGGCTGAAGCAAGAAAACTTAGGAGAGAGTAGTTCAGAAGGCCTGAATACTTGGACCTCAGCTGGTTCTAATGGCTCATCAGTGGGAAAGGTTAATTTTATGGGACTTAATTGGAAATCAGGGTCAGTGTAGGTATAATCAGCTAAAGTGGGTTCATAGGGAAAGACCGTTTTCTTACCCAATATGTCTATTGTCCTCATGAGGACACAGCTGTGCAAATACAGAAGAATATAGAAAGATCTCTGGGTGAAAAGGAATAAGGGGGTTGTAACCAAGAGACATCAGAGTGCTTCCAGAAATCAGAGATTGCAGGGTTCCCTTACAGAGTCCACAAGCACTTGTGTGTTGACACCTTAATTTTAGACTTTCGGCTTCTGGAACGCAGAGATAAATTTCTGTTGGTGGTGGTTGAAACCACTCATTTTGTAGCTCTTTGTTGCAGTAGCTCTTGAAGATTAATTTAGCAACTCCCTAAGGAGGACACAGTGAGATGTGAACTCACAGACTGTCCACTTCAGGTGAGCACAACGGAAGGTGCTAGTTAACAACCAGATCCCCGTAGTCCTCTAACACTGGGCCATGGATTAGAACACAGCAGCACATTCTTACCTTATAGAACTATTCTCAACAATGGTGATTACAAAATAAAAATACTCCAGACAAGTGCTAATCTAGCTACCAATAGTTAAAAGCACTAAAAATAATCCTTTTCCTTGCATTTAGGAAGAGAAAAGTGGATTCCAACAGGACTCATTATTTATTATAAGGCTGGTGGCCATGCAGAAGCGTGGTAGCAAATCTAGCTATGTTTTGTAAGCATTTGTTCATTTTTTTTAACTGAAACATTAAAGTATTTTATTACCTATTGAAGGCAGATATGGAAATTAAAAATTTAATGAGCCCAATATGTATTACCTTCTAATTTGAAACATTGCAGAGAGTGTTAAACGGGTTTATTTCTTTGTATCATGACTCATTCAAACACTACTTTCATCATGTTGCACAACCTGAAATATGGGATGAACATCGTTCATATGCCTTGGCAAATGGCTACTCACTTTCCTAGGGATGGGTCCCCTTTTCTTGAATCCTTTTGTGAATTTCTTTAGGGTAAAGAGTATATCAAAATTCAGACATTTATTTTGCCATATATAATTGATTTAAGTTCTACTTCCAGGGATTTCACCTCTTCATTTCTTTATCATCCTTTTTTCTTTAGTTAGTCAGCTATGGTCTTTAGGTATTTATTTCAGCAAAATGCTAAGTGGTAAAAATGGAATTTTATTTGTGCTTATGTTATTTAAAGTTCCTGTGTTGAAGCCTAAGTACTCAGGGTAATGAAATTAGTTGATAATGATGATGTTGGAAAGTGATGTTATCATAATCACAGGTAATTAATGAGTGGTATCCATACCTTTATCTGAAATCACACATGATACATTAATTCTTTTCTCTGCAGTGAGCATGAGAATTCTAGAAGGGAGTTGTACAAATGAGAAGGAAAGCTTTGATCCGATATTAGATGCTCATGCATCTTAACCTTGGACTTCCCTGGCTTTCTAGAATCCAGAGATCTACTGTTGTGTGGTTTATATCTTCCAAGCTATGCTTTTGTGATCTGGCAGCCTACAAAGACAGCCCCATCATTAGTGAGAGTCACTGAGGCAAAATGAATGCATGCTTTGTATTTGCAGGTACACTGACCAACCATATGCACAGAAACAATCACTAGAAGAATTTGTAAGCTGTAAAATGATTGGTCAGAGACCATTATGCACATTTGTTGCTTATAGAATAATTTGTAGACTGAAAAGCATGTATGCTGATCTGTTCTACAATTACTTGTGGTTAATGTGCCATGATAACTGAAATTTAAACCTCATGAGCAAGAATTTTCTTTTTGTTTCTTAGTTTTGAAATTGTAATTTAATTAGATTTTCCCTATCCTTTCCTTTCTTCAAACACTCACATGTACTTCTGCTTTTTGTCCAAATTCATCATATTTTTCATTATTTATTATTGTATGCTTTGTATATGTCTTTGTATATACATATATATTCTTCTATTGGCTACGCATGGGTGCAACATTCCAAGAGCAATTCTGTGTTTTGAGAAAGCTGAGATCACAAGACTCTTGTCTTGATGTCTTGGCATTTTCTCACAAGCACTCCAAATTCTCACATGACTCCATTCTTGTACCAAGTTTCAACAGCTTTTGATGTTTCTAGAAAACATTTTCTCACAAGAATACACTGGTTCTTTGACCCTTGATGTAGCATTCCCCATGCTTTAGGTGCAAGAGTATGGAAATAATTATTGGGTCTGGTATCTTTAACACTGCATTTTGATTGGTGATTTTCTGTAATGGCCTCTATCATTTGCAAACAGGGATTTTCTTGATGATGTGTAAAAAGTCCAATAAAGTATAAGGATAAATGTTTGAAGATTGCTTTTAGGAATTATGCTGATTTAATAAAGTAGCTGTAGATTCTCCAGTGCTTCTCCTAGAGCAGAAAACCACCTATCAAATCCCCCAACACAAGACAAGGGGATTCCTACTTCAAGCTTGTTTGTCAGAGATATCTAAGTGACCCTAAAACGTAAAGCTGATTGTTTTTGTCCTTGGCTATGCCTCCTGGCCAAAGGTGGAAAGTAAGCCCTTACTGCCAAAGACAACATACACTTCAGGAGTAGTACCTCAGAACTTGAACTGGACATAATTCCCTCTCTCTAAAGTCTAGCTTTCATGGTACCAGATGGTGGCTTATTATCCTTGAAAGAAGGGAGGCAATCAACAGTGTTACACAATTCTGACATGTATGAACTATATCAATAATCTGCATGGCATGATGACCCAGTGGGTACAGTGTAGGCACACATGCTTTGGGCTACTCTACTTGGACTTAAGACTCACTTAACCAAAAGGATGCCATGCTTGATTTTAGAAACTCTTCAGTGGCAGTAAAATTGTGGTCTTTGGAGAAGAATTTTATTTTTAACAACAGTAAGAAGAAATCGATATAATTTGGCCCCATCAAAGAGATGAATATTGCATACAATAAATTATACACAAATATTTACTGATTATGTATTGATGAATAAAGAAAGAAATAAATGGAAATATGAAATGCAGTAGTTCTCAAAGTTGGGCCATTATAGTAGAGGAATAAACATTATCTAAGAACTTCTTATAACCACAGAACCAAACCCAAGCAAATGAACAAAATCAAACATACTAGGAAGGGATGATGAGACATCATTATTCTAACAGTTTCTGGGTGGTTCTCATTCTACATACCAAAAATGTCCTGATATAATAAACATGGGATGTTTTAAGGGAAAGTGAAGTTACAATGGGGCATTCTTTACATTCAACAATAAGGAAGAGTGTTGAAAAAATCAATAATATTTTAAGTCAAAAATCAATAATATTCTAAGTCAAAATTATCTCTTAAAATGAGTGGGCTGCTATGTAGTTCTGCTTATAAAATGTATGTCAAACAGATAGAGAGGTATTTGGGTTGGAGATACATGTTGTTTAAAGCATGGAGGATCTTAACAGAATTGGCAGAGCAAAGATTTGGACTCAGCTCATTTTGCCTCAAAAGTTCATGCTCCTTAGTTTTTATCACATTATATATAGTTTCAGAACCCCTACTCTATAATTAAGGGTGTGTGTATTCATGCCTGTGTGGGGCAGAGGTGGGTGCTTTTCAATAATACAATATTTTTCGCTTCATTATTATCAGGGTTAAGAGAGAGAATGAAAGTTAAGTTTGCATTCTAATGAGTTCTCCTTTCTCAGATTTCCATCCTCTTACAAGCTCCCATTTCTTGCTATTGAAAGAGTTAAAATTTTATGTTGGCCCTACTAACCCTGTCATGAGGACAAGTATGTTTTAAAGCTAAGAACAAAATAACATGTTCCAAGAAATGGCTCAACCTCAGACCATCTGGTCTCGAAAAGATCTGGCTCTGCAGTTCTGAGAAAAACAGGGATGAAGGTCATCTGTCATACCCCGAAAATAGGGTAGCCTAGAGTTGAACCCTGTCCAAAATATACAGAGTATGCAAATTTAAATGAACCAATAAAATTGGTACAAGCCTGTTGCTAACTGCTTATGTGGTTTTCCCTATAAATATTTCTCCCCATTGGAGTTCTGGGTAGACTCCTCTATCTCCTGTATGAGATACATGTTGTCCTTAGAGCTCTGGTCTCCTGAATAAACCTCTTGCCTAATTGCATCAAGACAGGCTCTTTGTGAGTTCTTGGGTTCATGTTTTCCTGGTACTTGAGTGAGGTGCTTCCCCAATTCGGGGATATTTCAGTCTTTCACTATCAACTTTCTAATTCTTATATAACTCTAACTATTATATTTTAACAATTTAAGATAATAAAAATCTTTTAATATTTTCACTGTAATGCCCCAAGTTCTAAAATAACTCCAAGAACACAGTAGGTACTTTATTAAAATTTGTTGAATGAGTCTTATCACAACCATAACAAGCACAGTGTTGATCCCATGATCATATCCTAATGGCTAGGTGTCTGCCAGAATTTTTTTCCTGCCTTGTCTAAAGTAGAAAATCACTGTATCTATCTTTCTTAGTCCAGGAGTGCTGCAAAACAACACAAACACCCACCCACACACACACACACACACACACACACACACACACACACACACACACACACACACACAGCTGACATACAATAGCTTATAAATTCCACTTTCATAGTTCTTTGACCTAAAAGTAAAATAACAGTCATGTTTCCATGGCTTCACTAATCATATGAGTTAAGCACATTACAAGTAAGATAAAGCACCATATTTTATGTGCTAGAAGGCAGAAGGGCTAGAAAACCTATACTATGAACCTTTGTCTTAGTCACATTCATACACTGACCCCTAGGAGCTCATTACTTCTGTAATTTTGTATTGAAAATCACTTGTTTGTTTTTCTACCATAGGGATTATTCTGATAACAGTTTACCCTCTCCCATCTTCTTACAGATTCTTCCCATTTCTCAACCCACCCACATCTACACTTTCTCTCTTTCTCATTTAGAACACAGACAGGTTCATAACTCATTAAAGACCTCATATTTTAATATAATCACATAAGTGATAAAAAACAACATATCTGAACACATTAAGTCATAGCAGTCCATAGTACCTACATAATTCAAATAACAGAATTTTGAGCACTGATAACATGGATTATATTTGTATTGGCAACCCCTGGGCCATGTTGCTATCTTGGTCTTGCATAGTAGTGAAATATGGCATTGATGAGACACCAATTACAGCATAAGGAGTATATACTCTCTTATAGCACATTGTGTGGATAATCTATAAGATAGGAGAGTTCTGAGTACATGATTTTATTTTTTCGGAGCACAAAAATAATTATTCTGTTTTTTATGTATAAATAAGTATTATTGCAGAACAGTTAAAACTATTGTTGGTCATGTTCTGATGGATCTAAATTTAGTCATGAAAGAACATGGTTATCTTAAAACTTCATCAATATAGCCTCTTAGTTTACTTTCCCCCCTTTTTGGTTGATTATTTCTATTTTTTACATTGCACACCCCTTCATGGTTACCCATCCACAAAACCTCCATCCCACATCTTCCATCTTCCCCTTCCACTTTGCTTCTGTTTCAGTGCTTCCTCACTCACTCTTCCTTCGCTACTTCCCTGATCCAAAACCCCTCTATGCTGGGGCATCTACAGGTCCAAGGGGACTCCCCTCTCAATGATGTCAGACAAGGACATCCGCAGCTACATATTTATCTAGAGCCATGGTACCTTCCCTCTATTCTTCTTGGTTGATAGTCTAGTCCCTAAGAATATTGGGTGATCTTACAAAACTACATTGTTCTTCCTATGGGGTGGCAATCCCCCTCCTCTCCTGTAATCCTTATGCCAGATTCCCCACCAGGTCTCCAAGTTCAGTCTGATGGCTGGCTCTAAACATGCACATCTGCATTGATCAAGTACTGGCAGAACTTCCCAAGAAACAGCCACACCAGGTTCCTGTCAGTAAGCACCTCTTGGCAACAGAAAAAGAGAGTGTGTATCAGGTGTGTGTGTGGGTTTGGGGGTTATGCCTGCAAACAGGATGGATCACCAGGTGGGATGGTTACCAGATGGCCCTTCCTTCAGTCTCTGCTCCATTTTTTTTTGTCACAGTCCTTCCTTTAGACAGGAACATTTCTGGGTTAAAAACTTTGCCTTGGTGGTGCCCTATCCCTCCATTGGGGCCACCCCTATCTACTGGAGGTGGTCTCTACAAATTCTAACACTGCTTTGCTGTATATTTCAGCTAGAGTCATCCCAATTGAGTCTTGGACCCTCGAGTGGCTACCCCCAGTTCGCCATTCCCACTGCTACATGAAACAGTCTTTACTGCCATGTTTTAAGTCCCTTTTCAGAGTCTTTCTTTATTCTTCACAACAAAGACAACTTCCACAATACCAAAATAACTGAGAAGTAGGGTGGTGTTTCAAAGAGTATAATAATGACTAAATTTGTATCTAGCCTGTTCAAGTCACTAGGATGAACTCAATAGAAGTGTTCCTCACAAAGAAGGTAGCATTCATATAGAAGGCAACATTCAATATGGGATAAAGTAAAAGCAGAATATTTGGACTGGAGGAAGTGTAAATCATATTCAAAAATGGAAGTAAAGGCTGTAATAAAAATATATGTGAAAAGGTCAGAAGTTGGGATAATCAGTGCAAATTTAGGACTGGGAACAGAGGCAGATCCAAGAAAGTAGTACTGGACCAGCACTTTAAAAATGTGATGCCCCATGGTGCTCTCTGCATGATGCTAAGTCTTGCAGGATTAAAAACTTTTCCTTGCATGCATTTTAAATCCTTTGATTTGTACTTAATGACAGGGAACTTGTATATGCCACTCAGTAGAGGTGGATTTGTCTGAGGCCCTGCTAAATCAATTCATATTCACTGAAATCTCCTGTCATTGTTCTGTCAGAGAAAGCGCTGTATCCATTCCACCACATGGAGATCTGGCTAGTCCTTATCTGTGTTTGTAACCAGCTGGGACTTTCACTGGCTTCGTTATGCCATTTATTTATCAGGAGACAGTTTTCTTGTTGTCTTTGTTTTCCTCAGTGGAAGTTATGCTGCTTTTCTTTGTGTTATAATAGAGAACAAGTCATTTCCTTTCCAACATTAGCAGGCCCATCAGTCACACACTTTGACTTATAATTTTGAATGCCTTTCAGCACTTCTAGGACCAAGAAAAGATGATATTATTCTGAGCCACAATATTATGGGAGCAAGAAATTCCCTCAAGAGGCCATATAATCCAATCCTCTGACTCCAATTGAACATCAAGTTTTGAAGAGGCCATCACTTACAGATAAAATCGTTCTCTTCACTTTATATTCACATGACATTGATGGGGACTACATTTTCTATGAGACTAGACAAGAAAATAGCTCTCTTGAATACAAAGAATACCTCCTTCCCCCTTCTACCAAAATTTACAGCTGGGCAAAGCAATCTATAAACTAATAATCTCAGTATGCCACAGTTAGAACTCTGTGATAGTTAAAGTTCATGGGTGGTATCTTTTCTTTTTTTTCTTTTTTTTTGCAATATAAATCTATAAGAATTAAGCTTAAAATAATACACATTGTCCTGTAGTTCTACAAGTCAGGAGTCTAGACACAGGTGAGCTTGATATTCTGAGTGGGTTGTACAAGGCTGAGGTTTAGGAAGCAGAAAGGAATTATATGATCTAGATTTCAGAATCTTCTTTAAAGCTTTTGATGGTGAATAAAATCATTAAGTTTGATGGAAAATGGCTAGACTTGAAATATATAGTATTAAGACAAGTCACATTGAGAAAGAAAAACACAATCTATCTTCTTCCTCAAGTACAGATCCTAGTATAGAATGTTTACATGTCTACGTATCAGCAGTTGTTAAGTATAGGTATGGTAAACCACCTAGAAAGAAGACAAAGAAAAGGTAGTATTAATTAACAAAGGAGGGAATTTGTTTAAAGGAAATATGAGATGATTTAATAGAAAACTAATTGTTTTTCAAGTTTCACCTCTGTCGTGTTTTTTGAATGGGCTTAATCCATAAAAATATACTTGATATTGAAAGTATAAAGCTCTAAGCAAAGCTCCATGGTTTTAGAATTGCCATCGTAATCGTTAAGATGTTTGTTGGGAACAGTAGAGTTTAGGAATGGGAACATGGACGAGTTAGCATTATCTAGCTGTATGATGGTTTTAAGCTATGTGTTTGATTACAATAAAGTGAGTACAGAACCGAGTTGCTTCCATTGCATAGAGTCTCATCAGCTCCACATTATGTTCCCAAGACAAAAAGAACGTATTATAGGCAGACACAGAAGAATCATAACTTCAAAGTCATCTTTGGCTGTAGTAACATACAGCTAGCATGGGAAACATAAGACTGTTTGGATTTTCTAGATCAATCTATTTGATCTATATAATAAATATATAATATGTGTTATAAATATGTATTATAAATCTATATAATATATAACATATATAATACATTAATGTATAATCTATATAACATAATATATGTAATACATATTATATTTAAGTAACTATGATTATTATGTAATATATTTAAATAAGCATATTTGCTTAATATATAATATATTATATATATTTCTCATATACATTTAATATATAAATATATAATTAAAAATATTATATTACAACATATTATATATTTATATATTAAGTAAATATATTATTATATATAATTAGTTATCTTTATGTTATGCTATTAAATATTATTATATTGTATAATATATTTATATATAGTAATATAATACATGGTATATAATATTAAATATGTATATCTAATTAATGTAATATAAATAATGTATATTTATTTAGATGTATGTAATATATACTAGTATATACAATTAGAATATATAATTTAATTTCATTATTTTTAAAACTCTAACCAGACTCATACCTCTTCCCTTCGGATACTCTGAAGCTCTCCGAATTCAGAGTAAATAACAAACTATTCAGTCATTTGACTGTACTATGCAGACAACTCTGTTTTCTGATCAAAGAACACAGTGAAAAGTGGAAAAACACTTTAAGATAAATGAAGAGATGAAGATTTTTCTTATCAAGCCTTATAAATTGTGAATGGAAACAAAACATTAAGAAGAAAATCCTCTAGGTCAGTTTCTATTTAAGAAAGAGAATTGCCAAATCATCGTGGAATGGCAGTATAAACTTGTGGTATTCTAAAACCAGCAGATTGGGAAAAGATCTTTACTAATCCTGTTTTGGTAGATATTAAAAAAGTGACCTGACAAGTTCTTGTGCATACTACTCTGTGCTGTCCCTGGCTTTCTCTGACCCTGGCAGTCTGTGAGCCATTCCAGCACAGACTGAGTGTGGGGACTGCAATAGAGAAGTTAGAGAAAGGACTGATGGTGCTGAAGTAGTTTGAACCTCATAGGAAGCATAACAATATTTCTCAACCAAACGCCTCAGAGTTAGTAGGGAATAAACCACCAACCAAAGCATACACATGCGGGAACCCATGGCTCCAGACACATATGTAGCAGAGGATGGTATTGTCTGGCATCAATGAAAGAAGCTGTTGGTCCTGTGAGGGCTTGTTTCTAAAGTATAGAGGAATACCAGGGTATTAAGGTGGGAGTGAGTGGTTGGGAGGGGGAGCATCTTTATATGGAGGGGGAAGGGAGATAGGAGACGGAGAAACCTACAAAGGGTATAACATTTGAAATTTAAATACCCAAACTGTCCAATAAAAAATGCTGGAAAAAGAAAACAACATTGAAATATATACATCTCGCCTATCTTCTTCCCTTGCTCATGAACCAGATAGGCCCAGACATTATAATGAATTAATTTCCCTGAAGAGAGCCAGCAGAATTACATTTTAAACACAAGTCTTCTTGTATCACTTACCTGCCTTACAGCAAAACCAAAAGCAATGATTGTACCTAGATTTTCAAGTAACCTTGCCAGAATCTAATGGATAAAAAGCAGTGTACACAACTATGCCATGTAGGCTCACCTGTTTAATCTGAGTCCATGTCATTCTCTCCCCTCTACCAGGGCAAAACCTCATTGTATTTACTACGGAATTGAAGTTGAGTTTTGTTTTGTTTTATTCTTTCTTTTGTTAATTCTATCCTTGCTTGCTCCCTTCCTATCTGTTCCTCAAATCAGAGTTTATTATAGATTCCATTAACTCCTCTTTATATCAAATATTTATTTCTTAATTGTCTTCACTGTGTTCAGAAAAACTACAGAACAAAAACTATATTTGAGTTGCTTATATTCATATAGCACTATCCCTTGTCTTTCTTTTGTATAAATGTGCAAACCAATCAGTTGATAGTCAGTGAAGTTTCTGATAAGGCTCATGAGAATTACTCTCTCTAGTACTCAAAGTCACTTGTTCTATTGTTCTATGGTATCCTCTGGAAATTGACTGCTTATGTCTCTCACCTGTCATCCAGTGATCACCCCTAACCCACTGTAAGTAAAGAGAAGGACATAGAGTTTTATGGTATGACAGGCAATCGCATCTGGAGTTTGACTCTAATAAGCATTATGGGCTACCTGCTAAATAGTGTTTGATTGCACTGAGATGTAGATGACTAGTGCCCTCTGGATCTAATGGAACAAATCTGCTATGTAACTATATTTGTCCCCTTTGACTGTCACAGATGGTTTTGTTTGAATGACAGATTATATAATACTGATATATGATTTTAGATATAATCTAATATATAATGTTTCTAATCCATGGGAGTCTTTAGGGGTTATAGAATCAACTGAATTGGAGACTACAAATGAAGCATACAGAATATTCATCTTCTCACTTGGAGCCTCGTTCCTGACTTGATATAATATGTTTACAAATACAACTACCAATTTTCTTTGGTTTTGTTTTATGGAACATAAGATTAAAAGGGGGAGGGCAATTATATAATGTTAAATATAGAAAAAGCACTATTCCTGGTGAATTTTTATATAAAGCTAGTGGAAGAAAATATAGCCCATGCAAATGAAATATACAAACCATCTCTACACTGTATTTTTTATTTATTACAGGATTCCCCTCCACAAACTTTTTACATGAGTTGACTCTGTTTTTTTTTTCTCTTTAGTTGCGGTACAAACAAGGAACACAATAGTCTAGCAGAAGAGAAATAATAAAAGTGGTAGAGAAACAAAGCACATAATAAATGGGAAACCACTGTCTGGAATTATTTGATAGAATATGTAATTAAATATCAACTTCTTTGATAGAAGAAAAGAGGAATAAAATCAGGTACAAATATTATATGACAGGGACTTTAAAGACTTGATTCCATAAAATCCTGCAGAAGTATAGTTTCTTCCAAGTGTAGTGTCTTGTTCAAAGTCACAGTATTAGAAAAATAAATGGCTTGGAGAGCTTAGGCTTATTTATTTTCCCAACATTTTGCCAAAGTATCCCATACATATTTTTGGAGCATGATGTGAAGAGTAATATTGTCAACTTCATAGAATTTAGAATTATCTAGACATGAGACTCTGAGCATGCCTGTGGGAAATGATCTTGATTGGGAAGATGAACTTTAACTGTGGGCAAAGTGAGTTCCTTGGCCAAATACCCTAACTCTTTACAGTGGGGAAGGCCAGATGAGTGCTGGCTGATATTCATCTAGTTCTGTTTCTGTTTGTGGTTAAGAAATGACCAGTTGCTTCAAGACCCTGCTGTCTTGAGTTTCTCGCCATGATAGAATATACCTTTGGATTGTCAGCAGACATTAACCCTTTCCCTCTTAAGTTGCCTTTAGCATAACACATTTTCATAGCAACCAAATGAGAACTAAGGCACACAATGTGGCAGAATCACTAAGGGAAAGAAAAATTATAAAAACACATGGTCATCAAAATCTTTCCTCAACACTAATGTTGTCAGTGTTGTATAAAATATAATATTTTATAATGGGATCTTTACATGTGCCCATGCCTCACAGTTTAAACACTTTAATAAGAGGATCCTTTAAGACAACAGCTGCCCTTTATAAAAAAAAGAAAAAAACAAAAACAAACAAAAAATCTTTTCACTTTGCATTTTCCAGATTCTTACCATGTGTATCATTATGAAACCATAGTCACAGCTGACTATCCCTACATGATGAACAGGACATGCCTCTTTAGAACATATAATTATACCTGATGACCTTTCCTTTCAAAACCCAGTTGGGTTTTCACCTCCTGCTCCTCTTCTGCTGCAGTTTATCACCACATATCTGCTGTTCTCACTGAGTAGGTCGGACAGTTTTGCTCTTACCTGAAGCCTGGCCGAGTGGTTTGCATTCTCCCATTGACACACATATTAACACACACGGCTGCATTGTTAGAGACAAGTAACATCAAGTCTATGGAATGTTGGATTGAGCCATGTCAAATGACACATGTTTAATGACCATTAACAGATTTTTTTCATTTGTTTGTTTTCTTGGACTAAATCAAAACAACAGCAATAACACAAATAAAATGAAACAGATATGGAATATAAATTAAATAATACTACAGGGTTATTTTGAGAATTAAGTAAAAAAAAAAAAAGTTCCAGAAAATATTTTACCTCCATGTACAGAAGTCAAGGAAATGAGTTATAAGAACACTTTTTTTTCAATAAAATTTAGGAAAAAGTTTGCATGTCTAAAACTTGCATGGAACTGGTCACAAGACCAAAGAATTTTAATTACCTAACTCATTTCCATTTTCTGTGTAAATTCAACCCCCCAAACAGATGCAAAAATGCATAGATCATTTTAGAATACATGCTAGTAATTATGTATTGCTTTTTTTCTTCATGGTTGATCTAGAAATTGACTGGGTAAGACCTAGGAGAACTGTCTTACCATCAAAGAAAAGCAGAACCTGGAACTCTGTCATGAGCTTGTCACATGTGAACAATGTTTTAGAAGGAAAGCAATCAAATCTTACACATGGAAAACATTGTTATCTACATCAAAAGAGTTTATTTGGGGCTTCCTCTATTCTATACGCATATCACTTCTAGGTAATATCTGTTGCATGGAGGTTGCTACCCCACTATACCTCTGGGGGTGGGCAACAACAATAGCAACCCTCACCTAGCTTCCCTTGAATCCATAGGTAAAAGACAAACCTACACACACACACACACACACACATACACACACACACACACACACACACACACACACACACACAGAGAGAGAGAGAGAGAGACAGAGAGACAGAGAGACAGAGAGACAGAGAGACAGAGAGAGACAGAAAGAGACAGTGAGAGAGACAGAGAGAGAGAGAGAGTGAGAGAGAGAGAGAGAGAGTTGTTCAACTTCAACTTGCCTTTTGATACAATTGCTCCCACCTGGAAACGTGTGTCTTTGTCAATATTCTTCATCTGCACATCCTACCTGCCCTAAATTTTAGTTGCTTAGTTACATCTTCGATTATCTGCCTGTAGGAGTGGCCACGGGCTGCTACTTTGCCTGAGATCTTACATGACTGGCCACCTTTTCTCCCTCAGAAACATGACAAATTCTCTTCTCCTTGCCTCTCTCTGCTTGCCTCCAGGGACCTGGAAGACCTGTCTGCCTCTCTTCTGCCCAGCAACTTGCCCACAGCATCTTTACTGACAGCTGGAAAACAAATTCGGGAAAGAATAACCCCTAAAATACCCTTTCCTCTCTCTACCCTCATTTCAGTTTTCATGTAATCTATTACCCATAAAATTATTTCATTCATCATCTTCCTCTCATTTCTTGAGAGAAATTTCAGTTAAGCTACTAGTTAAGCTAGAGATTTGAAATGACATTTCAGAACTACAGGCTACATTAATTCGCAATTCTTTGCTAGTCACTTACATCCAAAGGTGTTTCCAAGAAGCCATCTCTCTGTCAGAGCCCAGCCTTCTACCTTTACTCACGGTGGAGAAGACTGTAGTAGGAAAAGTCTTAAGATGTGTTCTAACAACAATCTGCTCTGCTTTGGGGATGAGAAAAACAGACTTTTGGGTCAGAAGTTTTGGAAATGGAAAAACTTTAGGTTTGAAACAGAAATAGTAGAAAAGTGACTATAGGGTACTAATCATAAAATAAAAGGCACCAGGAAGGAACCTACAAACCAGACATATAACCAGATCAGCCTTGAACTACTTAAGCTTTGATCTTATATGACTGATATTTTTTTAACTTCTTCAAATCCCCATGAGCAACAATAAATATTATTGAGGAATATCAGTCATCCTAATAGAAAATACATAAATTTGTGTCTGTGTGTGTGTGTGTGTGTGTGTGTATGCTCTGAAACACTAGGCCTTTTTCTATTGTGATCTTATGGTTGTTCTTCTGTCTCTCTGAACCTTAATTTCTTCATTTGTGTGTAAGCATGCATGCATGTGTGTGTTTGTGTATGTGTGTGAAATATAAGGCTAGATAGCATCTAATTAATTTTTCCATGCTTCTACCAACTAAACTAATAAATACATTTTGAAACATTCATGTCCTTGGACAGAATTCATTCACATTTGTACCCATAAACACAAATTCAGACCTGAACATTTCTGTACTTTTCAAAGTCCTCACAAACACTGAACTTTAATAACTCCATGCTGTCATTTTAATTCACATATTCCTCTAATGCTTAAGCCATAAAATCTTAGTATGTTGAACTCTAATTTCTTATAAGCAAACACTGACCATGAAAGATGATAGCTACTCACATTATCTTTGTATAAATTAATGAGCTAGTGAAAACAACGTTAATACTCAACGTTTACCTAACATGGGCTCCCATGGAGGTTACAACCCTGCAAAAATGCTTTCTGCTGACAGACATCATATTAACAGTAATATCAAATAAACCAGTGCCAGGATATTTGTACTGATGATCAGCAGTCATATGCTCCGTGCTGAGAGGCTCTTTCCAGAGGGACAAAGAAGCTGTATAATTCTTGTGACTCTTCTAGATAACAGCCCCCACTTTGTCCCATGTGGTTTATGTCCTAGGAACAAACACCAGCAGAAGTGATCAAGACAAGGTCATTTAGCTGAACAGCCATATGACCAGAGAACACTCCATAATCTGAGAAGTGGCAGGACAGGCATAGGATTGTCCCAATTCTGTAGTATGGACTATGTTTGGAGTTAAAGTGTTAAATATCTAACAAACTATTCTTCATATCCCATAATATGGTGTGTAGTTATGGTTGCATTAAAATATATGAGGGTAGTTGGTTTTTTCACTAAAAGTTATGAAAACAAATTATGTTAGTTGTACAATTTGTGTTTGAAAAGATATAAGCCACTCATATATGACTTTGATGGAAGCAAAGCAATTGTTTTAGGGATCTATATGTCATACATTAACTAAGAACCTTCATAACACTAACCTGTATACACACACACACACGCGCACACACACACACACACACACACACACACACACACACACACATATGCTTCTTATATATTAGTAGTATATTTGATTTGGATACTTTCCCATATTAGTTATAGAAATAGGTAGATGATAAAAAGATAATAGATATGTATATATAGAGATGATAGATAGATAATAGATAATAGAGAGATGATAGGTAGATAGACATATAGATAGATAGATAGATAGATAGATAGATAGATAGATAGATAGATACTAGGCAGATAGAGAGATAGACAGACAGACAGATAAATGATAGACAAACTGATTGATAATTCTGACTCAGGTTTGTAGCATTGCAGAAGACCCTGTGAGGTACAGTGGATAATATTAGCAACTGCAGATACAGTCTTATTTTCCTGTTATTGTTATATATCAATACCATTATCTTCCCTAAGACTTCATAAGGTAATGAAATAAAAATTATTCCTTGGTAGCTTTAGCCTCTACAGTTGATGTAAAAATTAAATAGAATTTCTTTCAATTTTTTGAGAATTATTCAGGAAGACTATCACTTGTGATAAGACTTGAAGATCCCTTTCACAAACTCTAAGCTGTTGAAAACTGGGAGCATAAAAACAGATGAGACTGTGCCCACTTTAATTTTTAATTTATGTAATAGTTAAACAAGATTAATCATGTTTATTTCTGATTACAAATGTAATCTTCATTACAAAAGCATTTGAAATTATGGATAATAACAGATAAAAATTACAAATTACTAAAGCATAAATGAGCATTTGAATTTTCATAATTGAAGTTTCTAGATTTCTTTCATTCCAACGGTTGAATATCTATTTTTGTGTTTTATTTTATAAAGGGCATTCATGTGTGTATCAGTGTGTTTTTGTCAGTGTGTGGGCACTTGTGTGCTGGGGCCAGACAACACTCTAATGTCTTCGCTACAATCTCTTGGAGCTGGAATCACAGGCATTTGTGAGGTAGCAGACTTGGGTGCTGAGATCTGAACTCTAGTTCTCATGAGAGAACAGCAAACAATCTTAACCATGGCCTCATCTCTGTGGTCCACACAGGATTATCTTTATAAAAGTGAGTTGTTCTAATGTTCTGAATCTGACCTTATCATTTGTAATTCACCTTGAATCTGTTCTATACCATTAAATATTTTCTCAGCAATAAGAATTCATAAACTATAATTTATGTGCACAATATCTTTTTATTATTAAGTTGATTTTTTTCTCTGAATTTATAGTACCACAAATAATGCTGAAGCAAAGTTTCAAAAAGAAAAAAATCCTTTTGCAAATATCTCATTATTTTTTTATGTAGATTTCCAAAAGTAAAATTACTAGGCCCAATGCCAAAACTGGTTTTTAAGACTTTGGTACATGAATACTTGGAAATATTCTTAGAATATATTTAACATTTCTTTGGAAAATAAATGACTTTTGTGGGTAAATAGCATTATGGAGAACAGACAAAGATCTAATTCTTATTTCCTCCAGAGAAAGTTACTAATCTTCCCAA
Source organism: Micromys minutus (assembly GCF_963924665.1). Lineage (NCBI taxonomy): Eukaryota > Metazoa > Chordata > Mammalia > Rodentia > Muridae > Micromys > Micromys minutus. The sequence continues at coordinate 11,083,055 of NC_137969.1, forward strand.
GGACTCTTAGACAGTGAGACAAAGATTGAGATTCCTGAGCTTCCTATACTTATTCTTTATCTTTCTAGTTGCAGAGTCCTGCTTTAACAATTAGATGTAGCATGGTAATGAGGGAAGTCTACAGAAAACACAAGCATTGCCTCTGTTCCTCTAAGGACAATCCAATGAGTCCACTCACTGTACACCTCTGTACAGCAGCATGAGAAAAACAGACCCAACTCAGCACTATTCATACTTTCTGAAGAGAGCCAGTGAGGTGAGACAATTCTTTCCTCCCTTTGATGCTATCTTATCAGTTTCTGCTCCTGTGGATGCAGAAGAACTGTTAGCATAAACCCTTTGACAAACAACTCAGCTGAACTGCCAAAATTAAGCTTCTTAATTTAGCACTTTGTTCAAACCTTTCTTCTCCCTTAGTTCCAAGACAAGTATTTATAAAAGTGATCATTTATTCCATCTAACTGCTTCTAAATCATGTTTTCTACTCTCTGGGAAAAAGTTCTTCAGTAGACTTCAGATTGCTTTGGTGCTGGGTAACAAAGAACTTGAGAAATTTCTTTAAACACAGACTCCGAAGAGTAGGAGCCTTATTTTATCATAAAACTTATGCTCTCCTAGAAGGCTTTTAAAAATCACCAAGAGCCCCCTATTCTTTGAATATCTGTTGTGGTGTGTCTGGAGGCTGTAAAAAATCATTTAAATCATAAAAATCGTTTGGAATATCACAAATGTTGCTCATTCATGATTTCTATATAAATGAATATTGAATGAGGTTAGAGCTAAATGTCTTCAGTCTTTCAAAACTATCAATGCACTGGAAACATCAACTGTGTTCTGTTAGTCTCACTAAGAATGAATAAGGCCGCTACCATATTTGAAGCAAATGTGAAGCAAGCTTTCTTAAATACTAATCAGGACCATAAATATTGGGCATGCCCATATCCAGATTACATTAGTCCGGGGCCCAGAGGCAAAACTCCCATGGCTAGATAGTCTCCAGCTTTGCCCAGTCAGAAGTAAGCACACTTCCTAATGTGCTTCCTGCTTATCTGTGAAGTTAAGCTAACCAAGCTTGTTTACAGATATCTTGTAATGTTATGTGAACAACAGCCTACTGCACATGTTCCCACTACAGTCTTAGATATATAGTGTGCATTTCATAGCCTAGTAAAATTCCATAGTTCCCTTTCAATGACATCAGAATCTTGTAATGTAATCAGGTAGAGGAAGCACCTCAAAGCAGAGTTTTGTGAGCTTGCTTGCTTGGGACCATGAAGTTCAAAAGAAAGTTTCACTTTCTTATCCCTATTGTCATCTATCTGGAAGCTGTAAACTGAAAGTCAGTGGAAGCTACTAGACACCCCATGGTTGGGTCAATATGACTACGCCATCATCTATGTCTTCATGCCTTACCCATAAGAATGTTCCCTCATTACTACCCATCAAGTCACCATATTATTCTCTCCTTACCATCATTTTGTTAAGATTGTAAAGTGGTCTTATTGGAAAAATAACTGGAGTGGTAAATGTCCATTCCATAAAAAATAAATATTTTCAATAAAATCAGTGCAAAACAACATGTCTTGTAAGTGTATGCCTTACTATTTCAATTGTATGATTTATAATATAAGGACCAATGATGATTGTGAGCATTCAAAGTCATTAATATCCAACCATTGCTGACTGCACATATGAAACATTATAGTAAAATGATACCTGTGCAGGACGCATTGTCACTGCCAGATACTTCCTTTGAAAATGACATAGAGAGGGGTGACTCAGCAGCCAATGGAGGGGAAGGCTGCTTGGATGACAACATTCTTGAACAGTTGCAATTGGTATTAAACGGCCAAAGAGAAAAACAACGGCAAAGATCCCATCCAAACCTTTAAGAAAACAAGACAACCCTAAGTGCCCCATGGTGTAAAAAATAAATTTGATTAAAGACTTGATGCAAGTTAAAGACAAAGTAGCTGTCCTCTGCAGATTTCTGAGTGACAGGCTCTGTGGGTGGCCCTGCTGGCCCTGAAAAGACAAACTGTATTTTCAGTCAGTGTGGAACAGACTGTAGGTCAGAAATGAGCCCCTTTAGCCACAGTCGAATGAGTGGAAACAGGCTTGTCAGATGTGTCTGCTTTTAGGGCTGAGAACTTGGATGAGCATACACTGGCCATCTTCTGTTCGTTAATATTCTAGACATACAGGAAGAAAATCTGTAGCTCCCGGATTTAGAAGTCAGTCTCTGGATGTACTTGTTTCCTGAGGAAGAATGCAAAGGTCCTCCAATTTTTTGTGGAAAGATTCTGCGTGTCTTGCCTTGTTCTTGACAATACATATGTCAGCAAGTCTCTGAAACGTCTTTGTCAGGTTTTGCCCTGAAGCTCTTTATTATCATTTAGTAGTCTTTTATACAAAATATAGTTTACTGTAAATTAATTCTCAGAGGAAGCATAACTGACCTGTAATCCCCTATGACTGATTTCAATGCATTGGTTTTGTATTTGGCATCGATAATAATGACTTATTCTCTTTCATAAAAGACTGATTTTAAAGAGATCTAAATCTTCTCTTAATTAAATATTGCCTTTTTTATATCCCCTGTCTAATACAACAATATTTGGAGTGAAACTTTAATGGGAACTTAAAAGACAGAGTGTTTGTAAATCATCACAAACACAAACATGAGGATGAGAAAATTAACAATTGTGATCAAACATGACAACTGCAACTTTGGGATTAGCAATAGACAGACTGGAGTACATCTAATTCCCCACAATTACACACTTCTGAATCTGACGAGTAAAATGGGTCTACCCCTATTTTCTGTTATGACAACAGCAGTTCAAGGCTGAGGATAATAAAGTAACTGGCCCATATTTATCCAGCTACTCTGAAGCAAAAAACAAACACCAGGTCCCAGGTTTGTAGAGTTGAGTTAGATTGCATGAACTTACCAAAGTTATGAAACAGAATCTATGCCTTTTTCCAAGCTATGATACTTTTCAAATACTTTTAGAAAAATTCACACGCTATCCTTTGGGGCAGAAATATGTCACCTCATACTAATTTTAAGAAAGTGGATTTTAAAGATGAATACCTACAATGTTCCTTAAAGAATATATTTTCTCCCCAGTGGACTTGTATAATGAGAGGTTCTCATAATTAAAACTTCTTTGGCAGGTATCATAAAAAAAGCCATCTGCTACCTGAAACCACGAACCAGGACCCTGAACAGTCTTTTCTCCAGAGAGCTCAAAGTGAGTACAAGTAGCATTAAAGGAAAGCGGCTCAAGGGTTAGAATTTAACAGGGCTCATGGTAACAAGAATAAGGATGCCAAAAAAGATTCTGTGAGGACGTATTCAGATTGGATAAGTATAACCTGGCTTGGCATCTCAAACTTTTTTCAGAGAACTGGAGCAACAATGTGAATGAATCACTACAAATCCATCACTACAAGTGAAAAATTAACTTCAAATTTTACCTAGAAGAATTCAACTTATACTCACCATATCCAGACCTCTCCCAGATATATGTCAGCTTATATAGGACAAAATTGACTATGGAGATTGATATAAATGCTGAGTGTTAACAAAAAATATAGACTATAGAAAAGAAGAGAGTAAAGGAAAAATCAGCATTTGAGTAGGGTTTTCTGTAAGTCAGGATATTTCTGTATAATTACATTAGAGTTCTTCAAGAAACATGTGAGGCAAATATCATAATTCTCCCTTTGCCCATAAAACAACCTAAATTCAGAATAATTAAATAACTTTCCTTAGGTCATAAAACCAGCAAGTGTCCAGGATCAATATAAAATCTATACAGATATGAGTTGAAGAAGTGCCTCTGAACCAGTAGAAGAAAGACTGGCAGCTACTATAGAAATAACACATTCTCAGGCTTTGCTTTTAAAGATCAGGGATAAATAAATATACAGGATAACTGACATATAGATGCAGATATACAATGATAGGTCAATTGAGGGTATAAGATATAAAAGATAAACATCTTTCATAGATTGATAAAGTGACAAAAATTCTGGGAAATAATTATGGTAATTTTACATTATAATAAATAGGTAAACTATCTACCCTGATCAATTTTTTTAGAACATGTTATTGTTATCTCAAAAATGGTACATTGATAACTTAGTAACTTTTAGAGTTCATAATAGTCATACTGAATGCAGAAAAAAAAAAAACACAATTTAAGATGACAACAACTGTCCCAATATCCTTGCATTTGTTGCTTTCTTTACTATTGTCCCTTGTTTGTGTAAAATGCTTTCTGATAGACTTCTAACTGCTATACCATAATGGAAATATAGTCATAGTTTTATAGTCATACTAAAGCACAGGATATAAAAGAATTTTGATGTATACCTACCACTCCTTTCTCTGTTGCTCTTAAAGAAGCAAGCTACCATAGTGTAAGTTGCCTGTCAAGATGATCCCAAGACAACAATTAGCATAATAACTAGCAGTAGAGGGCTGTCTTCTGTGAACAGCCAGAAATAGCCTAAACTACAAGACCTATAGCTACAAGCAAAGTCATTCTGCTACTACAATGAACATCTATGAAATAGCTCTTCTAGTAGAGTCTTCACTTTCCTACGATGATTGTAATGGAATGAGACTCTGAGGCAAAGAATAAGTCTTTTTCCAGTCTTTGAAGTCATAAAGCTAAAACAATACTATGTTGTTTTAAGCTGCTGCTATTTTGGAATTCTATTATATTACAGACCCAACTTTGCTTAGCCATGTGAGAGAATCACAAGAAGATTTAGTTAGGAAGGCATCTCACAATTGTTGGACTTGATTTTCTCCAGTGGCATTTCCAAGAGTTATGGCATTTAGTGACATGTATGAGTTAGTGTGCGTTTTGAACGGTTAATAAGACAAGTGACTTCCATCTGAGACAGATGCTCTAAACAGTTCCTCTCATAGTATATTGATATTATATGCCCTTCCACCTAATTTCCCTTCCATTCTCTATAATAGCTCAGGTACTACCACCATGATCTGGGCATTTGAAACAGCTTCCAGTTAACTAGGATGAGTGTGCAATTTGTGTCCCAGTTCAAACATTCTTAAGACGCAAAGAGAACTAAAAAGATGGTAGGAAAACTATATAGCCTGAGTTTTAAAAATTAAACCCACATGCATATCCATTACTTTTTAGGCCTATATCAGCCTCACTAATAAGAGCCGTGAGTACAAGACTTTGTTTTACAGTTCCAATGTAACATATTATGATGCATCCACCCACTACAGCTACAATAATAATATTCTTCCTACTGGACTACTTATCAATTGAATCTCAGTGTGGAGCTAAATACCTGAGATGCATTTGGCCCTGCCCTGTGAGTTTATATTGAAGGAATAAAAATATAATTAAGCTTTTCCCATAAAAATATTGATTACCAGTCACTGATCAGGATGAGAAAATAAAAGATTTACAATATTACATACTCATGAGATTGAGATCCTGGGGGCTACTCTTTTGCTGCTGGAAAGAATATACTCTCCTGTGATCAAAATTAAACCAAAACAATGGGAACAATTAACATATCCACAAATGTCAATGTGTTGGAAGTAGTAATAATAAAAGCTCCAAAGAAAAAAGCAAATCCCCAAACTGGGTATATTCACTATTAAGTTTCACCCAACCCACCGAACCCTTAAAGAAGAGATAATACTAATGTTCCTCAAACTGTTTCACAAGGTATAAAGGAACTAAATACTGATACATTCATTTTACAGAGTCTGCATTACCCTATATGACAAAACCTGATATGGATATAGCAGATATGTATAGTTTTCTTTGATAACCTGACATAAGTGATAGCTATAAAATTTTGGCAAGGCAAATTTAAGACAATATCAGATCATACAGGCAGAATTAATTAGTATACGTACAGAAAAATAAGGCTTGCTCAATAGATGCATATCAGTAACTGTAATACAGCACACAGGTTTAAATGTACATAGTCCATAGTCATCACAAACAATGCAGAGTAAGGCTGTGACATATTGCAATATGACTTCATAATACAACCACAAAGAAACTTGAAACAAAAGGAACAGGCTTCATCACAGTAAAGGCTATGTGACAACCTTATAGCCAAGAGCATAATAAATGTAGTAAATGTGAGCATTGGTTTTAACATCTGGACTTAGACAAGGATGTTCATTCTTTCCACTTTTTTTTGTATTATAGTGTTTAAACTCTTAGTTAAAGCAACATGACAAAACAAAGAAATAAAAACAATACAAATAGGAAATAGGAAGTTAAATTATTCCTATGTGTAGAATAAATAATTCTTCATTTAAAATACTCTGAAGTCATTATAAAAAACAAAAACAAAAAGCATGAGACTCTATAAGTACTTCAATCAATGTAGAATATCTTATCAACAGACAAAAATCAGTAGTCTTTTTTTTTTTAATTTGCTTTTCGTTATTGTCAGGTTGTTTTGTTTATCTTTCTATATCAGTAATGAACTTACTGAGCATTTAGTCATAGGGAAAAAATCTTATTCATAATAAAATAAAGCATGTTACAAATAAGCCTAAAAAATTAATAAAAACCCTGAAGACACTGAAAAAAATAAAGAGATGCTAGAAAATGAAAAAAATTCCCAATATTTATAGATGGCAAAATTAATATTGTGTCAATGTTTATAGTCTTAAATGTAATCTTTACATTCAACAAAATCCCCCCACTAAAATTTAATGTAACTCTTCTTAGAATTACATTAAAAACTATTATAAAATTATTCAGAAATACAGGAGTTACAAAAAGTTTTTAAGAAATCCTTATCAAAAAGAGCTCAACAATCATATCACTGATAATAAGATAGAGAAACCAGGTTCAATTTCAGCATTCACACAGAGGCTCACAATCATGTGTTAGTTCTCTTCTAGGGCATATGATGCCCACATTTACCCATATATAAAATAAAATAAAATAAAATAAAATAAAATAAAATAAAATAAAATAAAATAATAAAATAAAATATAAACAACGACAACCCTGAGAAGAATAGTTTGTACCTATAGAAGTATAAACTGTGATCCATACATTTCATCTTACATATTTTGCCATAAGACCTGAAATATTGTAATGTGTTTCCTTATATTAATATAAGGACAGAAACTTTAAAATTTCTAATGGAAAACTTGTTCAAGATAAAGTGATACGTAAGGGTTTACCGTTTATAAGTGTTTAACCTAATAATATAAGGAATGTTCTCCAGAATTGACAAATGGGATTACATAGAGGTCAAATGCTTCAGAAACTCTAGGAAACAATTGTAAAAGCAGAGACTTCCCATGGACTGAAAGGCAGCCTCCTTTAATTCCACATCATACAGGTTTTTGATATGTAGAATATACAAAGAATTGCAAAAGGAGGTATCACAAAGCAAAACCAAATCATCCAGCAATCAGTGAGATAAGGACCTGAGTAGATATTCTCAAAGTAGAAAACCTAAATGGCCAATAAATACTTTTAAAAGAATTCAACATTCTTAGCCATTAGAGAAATGTGAATTAAACCTACTTTGAGATTCCATCTCTTCTCAGTGAGAATGGTTATCACAAGGTAAACAGATGAGAACAAAATCTAGATGAGGGTGTGAAGAAACAAGAAAACCAGTTCCCTGGTAGTGGAAGTAAATACTTATGTATCCATTATAAAAATTGCTGTGGATGTTTCTAAGAAAACATAAAAAAAAAAAAAAAAACACACAGCTACCTTTTGGACACAAATATATCATTCCTGAATATAGAACCAAAAGATTCCTAGCCAACATGGCACAAAATGTTTGTGCATCAAGAATTACTGCTACACTTTCCTCAACAGACTGGGAAGAGGACCGAGTTAGATGTCTCCAGCAATATATAAATGGGTAATGAAACTTAGAACATACACAATGGAATGGAGTTTACAAATAGAACTTACATCATGATATTTGTAGTAAATTGGATGTACATGAAGATGATTATGTCAGTCAACATAAACAGTCTCTGAAATGCAAATATGGCATCTTTTTTCTCATATGGGAAAACTGAACAGGAATATATATATATGTGTGTGTATGTATGTATCCTACATATATGTGGGTATACATATATAATATCTGTATAATATGTATATATGTATATACTGTATATGTATACATAAATATATAGTATGCATATACATATCTATACATATTAATATATAAAAATATAGCATGTGTGATATAGTGTGTTTGATATGGCATGGTGCATGTGTGAGTGTGTGTAAGTTAAAGAGAAAGGGAACCAGTACTATGGGAGAGGGAAAAAGAGTTTAAAGTGAATTATAATGGGTAATATAGAATATCTACAATAAATCAGCAGAAGGGGGCAATCATTAGGGCAAGAAAGGGGACAAAGTTAAAATAAGAGGTCAGAGAGTATGAGGAGTTAATGAGAACACAATATAACCACACATTATGTGTGAAGATGCCATGATGGAGCCAATTACTTTGAATTTGCATAGCAACCCAATAAATTGTTTAAAGAAATGAATAGTATACCTGGCTTGAAGAACAGTTTGCTCCCTTCTTATGTGGTGAATACATGATTCATATGCTACCAGGGAGATCTACCTTCATATATTCATGTCTACCCAAGGACTTTAACATAAAAATCACATCAGTTGTACAATACGACCAAAAAGCCAAAAATATGCAATGGAAAAAAGAGGCCATATCCAGAGTTTAGGCATGGCCTCCTGGATGAGGGATGAGGCCACCCAACCATTTCTAATTTTTTTTTTCCCAGAGTTGCTCCCATCTAAAGGAGACACAGGGAAAAAGTCTGGAGCAGAGACTGAAAAAAACAAGCCATCCAGAGACTGCCCAACCTGGGCATCTATCCCACATGCAGACACCAAACCGAGATACTATTGCAGATGCAAAGAAGTACTTGTTGACAGGAGCCTGATACAGCTCTTTAACAAATGAGAGCCTCTGCCAGATCTTTACCAAATCAGATGTGGATGCTAGCATCCAACCATCTAACTGAGCACAGGGACCCCAATGGAGGAGTTAGCGAAAGGACTGAAAGAGCTGAAGGACCTCTATTTTAAATCAATAGGAGGGAGGCCTTTGGCTCTAGAAAGAGCTGATGACCTGGTGGAGAAAAATGCTAGTGTGGTGAAGATGGAATGGCTGGGAAGGCAGGGAGTACATTTATAAATGCAGGGTATGGAGGGATGAGATATGGGAATTCCAAAGGAGAAACCAGGAAAAAAGAAAATATTTAAAATGTAAATATATAAAATATCCAGTTGAAAATGGGGGATAGAATTAAAGAGAGAATTTACAACAAAGGAATCTTGATTGGATGGGAAGCACTTAAAGAAATGTCCAAAGTCATTAGTAATCAGAAAAATGCAAATAAAAATGACCTCAAGCTATACTACAAGGCAATTGTGCTGAAAACTGCATGGTACTGGTACAGAAATAGGCATGTGGATCAATGGAATAGAATAGAAGATCCAGAAATGAGCCCTCACATATATGGTCACCTGATTTTTGACAAAGGAACCATAAACATTCAATGGAAAAAGGACAGCCTATTCAACAAATGGTGCTGGTCCAACTGGCACTCAACATGCAAAAGAATGAAAATAGACCCTTTCTTATCTCCTTGTACAAAGCTCAAGTGTAAATGGGTCAAAGATCTCCACATTAAACCAGATACACTGAAACTATTAGATGAGAAAGTAGGGAAAACTTTAGAACATATAGGCACAGGAGAAAATTTTGTGAACAAAACACCAATGGCTCAAGCTCTAAGGTCAAAGATTAACAAATGGGACTTAATGAGATTGCAAAGTTTCTGTAAGGCTAAGGACATCATCAAGAAAACAAAACAGCAACCAACAGAATGGGAAAAGATCTTTACCAACACCACATCAGATAGAGGCCTAATATCCAAGGTGTACAAGGAACTCAAAAAGCTAGACACCAGAGAATCAAATAACCCTATTAAAAAATGAGGTACAGAGCTAAACAAAATGTTCTCAGTTGAGGAACACTGAATGGCCGAGAAACATCTGAGGAAGTGCTCGACATCCTTAGCCATCAGGGAAATGCAAATCAGAACAACCCTGAGATTCCACCTCACACCAGTCAGATTGGCCAAGATCCAAAACTCAGATGACAGCAGATGCTGGCGAGGCTGCGGAGAAAGAAAAACACTTCTCCACTGTTGGTGGGGTTGCAAACTAATACAACCACTCTGGAAATTAGTCTGGCGATACCTCAGAAAATTGGATATAGTACTACCTGAAGACCCAGCTATTCCACTTCTGGGCATATGCCCCAGAGACACTTTAATACACAACAAAGATATATGCACCACAATGTTCATAGCGGCTTTCTTTTATAATAGCCAGAAGCTGGAAAGAACCCAGATGTCCTTCAGAAGATGAATGGATACAAAAATTGTGGTACATTTACACAATGGAATACTACTCAGCCACCAGAAACAATGACTTAACCAAATTCTTAAAAAAATGGCTGCATCTAGAGAATATCATCCTGAGTGAGATAACCCAGTCACAAAAAACAGGTATAATATGCAGTCACTGATAGTGGGATGCTAACCCCAGAGGCTTGCACTCCCCCAGAAACAACTCACAGACTGTATGAAGTCCAAGAAATAAAGAAAACAAAACAAAAAAAAATATTTACACAACAAGAAAACTTTGACTATATCCATGTTACATTTTGTTTTACATGTACTTTACGCTCATTGTAACTATTAAGTTTTCAATGCATACTATCAAACCTTTCAAAAAAATCAAGTACTGACTAAAAAATATATTCATATAGTTTTATGTAAAAATTATTTTAAAATCTGAAAAAAAGTACTGACAAAAATGTAAAATTTTAAGCAAAAAATGTTTAAAATCTGTACATTTATCTTTGCTTTGTAAAATAAAGTTGTTTTAAAAAAAAAAAGAACGAAAGAGAGATCAGAAGGTAACATGGAACAAAAAAAAAAAAAAAAAAAAAAAATGACCCTAAGATTCTACCTGATACCAATCAGAATTCACAAATCAAAACCTCAGGTGACATCTTATGTTTGCTAGAATGTGGAGAAAGGGGAACTCTCCTCCATTACTGGTGGGATTGCAAAGTGACACAAGTACCCTGGAAATAAAACTGGAGAATCCTTAGAAAATGTGAAATATATTTACTTAAAGACACAGCTATATCACTTTCTATAAGCAAATGATGCCCCCCATGCCACAGAGACACATGTTCAACTATGTACATAGCAGACTTCTTTGTAATAGCCAGAAGGTAGAAACAACACAAATGTCCCATAACAGAAGAATGTATATAAAAAAAATGTGATTCATTTACAAAATGGAATACTACTCAGCTATAAAGGACCAGGATAACTTGCGTTTTGTAGGCAAATGGATGGAACCAGAAAACACCATCTTGAGTAAGGTAACTCAGACCCAAAAGAATATAAATGTATGTACTCACTAATAAGTGGATATTAGCTAAAAATTATACAGAATATACAGGATACATTCCACATAACTCAAGAAGGTTAACAATTTGAAAGGCCCAAGTAAGGACACCTCAGTCCCACTTGTAAGGGGTAAGAAAGCAATCACAGGAGGGGATATGGGGAGGAACCTGAATGAGAAAGGGGACAGGGATGGGAAGAGAGGAACATGATCAGGTAGTGAGGGAGGGAGGACTGAAGCCCTGAGGGCCAGCAGAAAAAAATGGAAGCAGGCAACCTAGGAAGGTAGGAGGTCTCTCCAGAATGTACCAGAGACCTGGGAGGTAAGAGACTCTCGGGAATCAATGGGAGGAACCTTAAATGAAATGTCCTACAGTGGAAAGTAGAAACTTGTAGAGCTTACTTCCAGCAGAAAGGTTGGGCATCAAGTGAGGGATGGAGTTGTTATCCTACAGTCAAAAACTCTGTCTCATAATTGTTCCTGTCTGAAAGAGTTGTAGGGACAAAAATGAAGAGGAGCCTGAAGGAGGTAGAGAGTCTGGCCCAAAGTGAGGTCCAGTTCAATGGGAGTCCCCAGTGCCTTATGGTATTACTGAGACTCACAAAAGGCACTTATCCTGACTGTCCTCGAAATACCCAACAACAGCTCAAAGAGTCAGATGCAGATATTTACACCCATCCAATGGACTGAAACTGCTGACCCCTGTGGTTGAATTAGGAAAAAGCTGCAAGAAGCTGAGGAGGAGGGCCACTCTGTGGGAGGACCAGCAAAGATCTCTCAGACACTGGACCACAAACCAGGCAGCATACACCAGCTGAAATAAGGCCCCCAACACATATCAGAAGAACACTGCCTCTGCCAGGTTTGGGTACAGTCAGAAAGGACACACCTAACCCTCAAGGGACTGGATGCCCCAGGGAGTTGGGTGGTCTGGTCCAGTGGGAGTAGAATAGGGACATCCTTTGGAGACCAGGGGTTTGGAGGAGGCATGAGATCTGGAACAGTCAGAGGGTGGACCAGGAGGGGAATAAAATCTGGAGTGTAAAAAAAGAAAGAGATTAAATAAAATTTTCAAAATTACCAAAAAGAAACAAGAAAGCACAAAGTTAATTCATTTGCAATTTCAACAATGAAACAAATGTATTAAAAGTAATATACATCAGTACAAGGATTTTGGAAGAAGACATGATAGCACTTCCTGGGAGACACGGGATGGATGCATATAATGAGGGAAGTATAGTTAAAAACAAGAGTATTGTTTTGTTAACTTCTACAATTGATGTATTTAAGTGCATACTTACATTTTAGTCATACACACACACACACACAAACAAACACACACACACATTGATAGCAAGAGTGATGGAACCACAGCTAGGTTGTTCATCTGGCCATGATCTTGGGAGGGATGTTGCTGTACAGAAAGCAGGTCAAATTTAGAGAGAACTGTGAATGATTGGTTATCAGCAAATCATGTTTTATGTACAACCCTGAGAAGAACTCATCTTTTTCCATGAAAAGAGATAAAATGAACCATATTCTTTTACATTTGATAATTGAAAATCTGGAATTTGGAAACAAGGGCATACTTTTCTCAAGCCTCAGAGAGATCCATTGGATGGGTCATTACATCTGTATGAACATGACAATGTGTTCTGCAGCACATGTTTGGAGGATCAACGGACTTGGGGAAGTAGAAAATCCCCCATCAGTGAGACAGGTGAAGGTTTTCCTGAATGTTTTGAAAAGAACAATTTGAGTGATAGAAAGATAATTCTCTCAATGACATTGTGACACTTTGTTTTCAAGCGAAAATGCTTAGGTTCCATCTACTGATGGTCTCAAAGGGGATATATCACACCAATAAGCATGAGTAAATGCAATCGTCTATGGTTCTGTGAAGGGCTTTTATAGCCTACTCAACTGTTTTTAAGGATGCCCCACATTTCTGGTCCATGTAGGCATAATATTTCATAAAAAGGCCATTATTTATTTAGCTCTTCAGATAGAAATCACACTTCTAATTTCTAATAATTTATACTTAACATGAAAATATCTCTTTAAAATTATATCACAATATAATCAGAAAGAGAGTGTATTTTTCCAGCCATAAAACTTTCTCAGAAATGACATATTCAAATTTTAATAGTTGCTAAGTTCCAGAGTATTCAATAAAATTTACTTGGTCATACCTGTCTTTCCCTCCCAAACAAAACAAAACACAAACATTAGAACAAATAAGAAACTCAAATATCTACTTACCATAGTTTATGTGATAGCAAAGTAGATTTGTATTTCAATAGACCAAACATTGGCATTGACTTTTGTAAAATGAATTACTTTATATAATTTTATGTAGTATGTTAATCTGGCAGCTATATTTTTTTTCTAGATAACTGCACAAAGAAAACAAGTTTATTTCAAGTTTGATCTCAATAGTTGGGCAGTAAAATTATCTACTTTAACCGCCTATGCTAAACTTGTTAGCTCACAGCTCTGTACCATGATGCTTGAAATTTAATATTGTTCTAGCTCTCTCTGCTTTAGATGTATTGTTTTTTCCCTTATGGCATCTTTTCAGACCCTCTCCTCGCATCTCTTTTCTTCATGCTCATGGCAGGTCTGAATCCCCGCCACCCCTCCTTCTGGATAGTGAAAGCTTCATTAACCCAATTGGGTGATGAACGTCTGGTGACAAGGTAGGGAGTAAGTAGTAAATATTGTTTACATAAATAGGAAACTGGAGATTCTTGATATAGACACTAAAATCCCATGTCTGGATTGAAACAAGATAGTAGGCCAGAGAAACCAGTATTTGACTATCACAAGAGTAAGCTTCACATGGTATATAAAAACATTATACCTACAGACTTGGTGTATAGTTCAACTTTCAAGCTATAAACACTGTGTTCCTTTTCTTTCACTTTCTCTTTGATCATGTACATGTGATTGTTTGAAGGACCTTTAACAGACAATACATAGTAAAGAACAATGCAATTGTATAAATTGTAAGTTGATGGCACTAAATTTTAGTAGCAACATTTTAAACTACAAGGAATATATTTCATATCGCTACAGAGGTGAAAAATTTTCCATTCACATGTACAATGGAAATATTTTATATGAGTTGTAATGTTTAGAAATCATGATATGTAAATACACATGCATATTTAGAACGTTTTTTGTTTGAAAAACATTCCTTATTGTGAACTTAAACACTTAAATCATTGTGGGAAACTTTATGCTATTAGCAGCCAGTAGACAGTACTCTTTAGACACCACACATTTGTCTTTAGTGGTTGTAGACTTGATCTTGTAACAGTAAAAAAAATGGAATCAAACTTAACCACCTTCAGGTAGGTTGTAGAACTGAAGTAAAGATGAGATAAGAAATAGTGGATAAGTATTCAGAAAACCCAAGGAATAAATGAAAAGTTATCAAGACATATTTTGATAGAGAATATATATGGCTTCATGACATATTTTACTTCTAGCATCAATTGTAAATGCTCATAAACCCATAAACCCAGTTGTCCTAGGAAAATGACTTAAAGTGTGCTCCTTTAAGTCCAGCATACAAGTGTTTTCTTTTATATGTAGGGAGATGACTTTATTTATATACGTATATATTTGTGTATGTATGTATTTGTTATTCACTATACATCCTCATTGCTGTCCCTGCTCCTGGTCTCCCTTCCCATAGTCCCTCCTTATTCCCCCTCCCCTCCTCTATCCCCCTCCCTTTCTCCATTAAGAGTAGTGCCCCCTCCTTTATCCCCCAACTCTGGCACATCAAGTGCCTGCCAGGGCTTAGCACTGCTTCTTTCACTGAAGACAGACAAGAAAGCCAAGTTAGGGGAACTTATTTCACAGACAGGCAACAGTGTTGTGGATAGCCCCCACTCCAGTTCTTTGGTAACCATATCAAAACCAAGCTGTACATCTGCTACATACATGTTGTGACGCCTGGGTCCAGCCTGTGTATGTTCTTTGGTAGGTGATTCAGTCTTTAAGAGTCTGCAAGGGTACAGTTTACTTGACAGTGTTGGTCTTCCTGTGGAGATTCTATCCCTTTTAGGATTCTCAATCCTTTCCCCAACTCTTCCATAAGAGTCTCCAGGCTCTATCCAATGTTTCCCTGTGGGTCTTTGCATGTCTGAGTCAGCTGCTGGGTGCAGTCTCTCAGAAAACGAACACGCTGGCCTCCTCTTTCCAAACATAATAGAGTATTATTAAAAGTGTCCGAGATTGATGATTGTAGATGGGATGGGTCTCAAGTTGGGCCAGTTTTTGGTTTACCATTCCCTCAGCCCCTGCTCCAACCCTGGCCCCTGCATTTCTTGCAGGCAGGATAAATTTTAGTTCCGAAGTTTTGTGGGTGTGTTGGTATTCATTCCTATTGCTCCACTGGGGTTCTTGCCTTGTTACAGGAAAAGGGATGTATTTCAAGTTTCATATCCCTACTGCAGTGAGTCTTAGCTAAGGTTACCCATTGACTCTTAGGAACCAGAATATCCCAAACTCCTCCACTCCAGTCAGCTGCAGATTTCCATTCATTCTCATAACCATTGGGCCATCTCTCCTATCTCTCTCAGTAGGAGATCCTGAACCCACCCCCCATTACCCCGCCACCTCCTCTCTCACCCAGTTTCCTCTCTCCATCTGCCTCCTGTGACTATTTTATTCTACCTTCCTAAGTGAGAATCAAGCATACTGGCTTGGACTGTTTCTCTGTTTAGCTTCTTTAGGTATGTGGAATGTAGCATGTGTGTCCCATATTTTTGGCTAATGTCTACTTATAGATAGCTATGTACTATGAGTGTCCTTTTGGATTGGAGTAACATCATTCAGAGATGATTTATCTGCAAAATTTATGAGGAGTTTTAAGCTTTATATGTTTATTTCAATACAAAGAACCATGAAGATTAGTTAGTTATTAAGGGAACATGAAGGAAGAGGGGATTTTACATGGGAAGGAAATAAAATAGAGTGTTATAAAGAGATAGAGGAAAAGCTAGAATAGAGAGATTAAGAGGGGTGGAGGATGAGAGAAAGGTAAATGAGAAAATATGAGGAGTGATTAACACTAAAGACCTTTTAAAATGCCACATGTGAATATATGAGCACATATATTCATATATGCATAAACATATATATGAAGTTTATTATATATGTATATATATATATATATATATATATATGAATATAAATTGATTCATTGTAAAATGGGGTAGAGAATGATCCAACAAGACATTCTATGCCACCAAATAAAACCTCCTTTGCTAGGAATGTATTTCATCTTGTTGGGTCATTGGCCCATGTGGCCTTATAGACACCCCCTATACATCATAGGCTAATGCCAATGCTATTTATTAACCTCCACAATATGACAGCGAGACCCAAAATATAAGTCCCACTTACTTACATCATCCAACCTGGAGAAACTGAGCTGGGCCCAACGAGAATCTTTACCTATTCTACCTAACATTTATGGTGCTAAAAGGTACTTTTCACACCACCAGTAAAGAAAACCCACCATAATTACACCCAGTTATAAACTCTATGACCTAAAATAGTAGACATCCTATAAAATAAACTAGTGTACTATTAAGAAGAACATTATTAGAATAATCAACCTCTTTCTAAAATTAGATTTAAAGCCTATGTCATGAGATGCAACCTATACCTTAAGACAGCTAAAGTGATCAAGAATCAGAGACTAGATATGCTATGAATGCTAGATGAAAACTCACTACTATTATTCTTCTAAGAGAACATGCAATAAGTAACTCCTAACGAAACTTTACTATACCCATAGATAGCCATCTTTATTAAGATTTTAGGAAAAAACCTTGTTCTTGCAGTAAATAGTGATTAACTGAGAGACCCACAATTTGACAATATTCAGAGAGTAAGAGAATTTGAAGTACAAGCCACTAAATGGGACTTTATCATCAAATACTTCCCTTCAAAGTTCAATACTCTATACCAAAAAAAAAGTAGAAAAATATTAAGAGGTAAGACCGTAGATGACTCCAAGGCAGTAGCATATTCTAGACACAGTAGTACTAGTATATCTATGAACACACAGGGGACTATGATAGTATTTACAAGACCTGCACAAGTTCAAACCAGAAAAATTATCCTAACATGGAGGACAATAAGTCACCCCAACTAACAAACTATTTGCAATTCATATTCACTGGGAAAGAAAAAGTCAGTTTTCTCAATAGAATGAATATGTCATTATAAATGAATTTATCACATTCCCAGATAGGTCTCATATCCAGGACTATGCAATACAAAATTGGCTGTATACTGTACTTTTTTCCATTTTGTGTACTTTTTCTTTATTTTTTCCAATTGTTCTTAGCATTTTTCTTTATGTTTTGCTTGTTCTGATTTTGTTCTAGGGAGAGATCATGAAATTGAGTTGGTAGAGAGGTAGCAAAAATATGAAAGGTGTTGGTAATATGAAAAGTATGATCAAATATAGTATTTTAAAAAGTAAGCATAAAGTACATGTAAAACAAGATGCAACCTGGAAATAGTCAAAGTTTTCTCGGTGTGTAAAGATTTTTTTTTTTTTTTTTTTTTATAATGAGCAGACAGTACATGTAATACAGGGTACAACCCGGAATTTGTCAATGTGTTCTTGGTGGGTAAGGATTGAGCATGACTATTTTTTTTGTTTTGTTTTGTTTTCTTTATTTCTTGAACTTCATACATTGTTAGTGGTGGGATCTTTATCATACTATCAAACCTTTTAAAAAAAAGTACTGACAAAAATGTATTGTATAATTTTATGCAAAAAAAATGCTTAAAATCTGTACATTTATCTTTGTTCTGTTAAAAAAAAAAAGTAAGCATTATATGCCCAGGAGTGGTATAGCTGGGTCCACAAGTAGTACTGTGTCCAAGAACCACCAGACTGATTTCTAGAGTGGTTGTAATCCTACCAACAATGCAGGAGTGTTCCTATGTCGCCACATCATTGCCATCATCTGCTATCACCTGAGTTTTTTTATCTTAGCCATTCTGATAAGGTGTGAGGTGGAATCTCTGGGTTGTTTTGATTTGCATTTCTATGACTAAGGATGTTGATCATTTCTTTAGGTGCTTCTTGCCATTGATAGTTCCACCTGAGAATTCTCTTTTTAGCTCTGTATATTTTTAATAGTATTATTTGCTTCTCTGGAGTCTAACTTCTTGAGTTCTTTGTGTATATTGCATATTAGCCCTCTAACAGATTTAAAATTGGTAAAGATCTTTTCCTAATCTGTTGCTTGCCATTTTTTTCTAATGGCAGTGTTCTTTGCCTTACAGTGTCCTTTGCATTGCAGTTTTATGAGGCCCCATTTGTTGTTTCTTGTTCTTAGAGCAAGAAAATTCTCCCTTGTTTCCATGTGTTCGAGGCTCTTTCCCACTTTCTCTTCTATTAGTTTCAGTGTATCTGGCTTTATGTGGAGGTCCTTGAACCACTTGCACATAAACTTTGTATAAGGTGATCAGAATGGATTGATTTACATTCTTCCACATGCTGACTGACAGTTGAACCACACCATTTTTTGAAAATGCTGGGTTTTTTTTTTTCTGACTTTTGGACATCAATGGAAGGAGAGGCCCTTAGTACTGTTAAGGCTTAATGCCTTAGTGTAGAGAAATGCCAGGGAAGTATGGTGGGATGGAGAGAGTGAGTTGGGTACGTGGGTAAGGGACCACCCGCACAGAAGCAGGGTGTAGGAATGGGCTAGAGGGTTTCTGAAGGGAAGACCAGAAAAGGGGGTAACATTTGAAATGTAATTTTTAAAAAATCAATAAAATGGAAAATAACAGCACTATTCTGACATCAGCGCAGGAGGAGAGAACAAGATTAGAAGGAGAATGCAGAGTGGGATAAGTGAGAAACAATAAGGCACCTTAAGAAAACTAAGGGAGAAATATGCAGAGAGCAGAGGGAAAGAGGGAAAAGAAACTGCAGAGGGAGCAGAAGAAACAGAGAGGCTTCTTACATGGGTCAGAGCAGGTCTTTCCCTAATAGCAAGGGAGGGTTAGTCTTCTTAAAGGGAACAGTACTTGCTTCTTAAAGACTTGGATTTAATTCATTGAGCAATAAAAGGATAGAAGCTTTTATTTCTTAAAGCAATAAAAATTGGATCAGATTTTCATTCAAAAAAAAAAAAAGAAAGGGAAAAAGAATAAAGAAAGACTGAAGGAAGGAAATAGTAAACATTGTAGGCAGGGTATTGCCTCTGTCTTTTGGCAAAATATTTCCAATGTTAATGAGGATCCTTTTATGTTAGAAGTGATAGGAGACTACCAACAAGACTTCATAGTGTCCTCTACTCATAGTACAATTTTAAAGAAGGTTTCAACAAAACTCGTTCCAATGACATAGAAATAACTGGACAGCAATATTATGTAGCAGTTCTCGTCACAACAAAATCATCTTTCCCATGGCTACCGGTATCATTAAGTGTATTTAGTAACTTAGAAAGTAATATACGTACTGACAGTACACTGATATGCCTTTCATTTTCACAGAATTTCTATTGAAAACTTCACAAATAGACCTGGAGGAAAAAGTATTTATGACATAAGAAATTAGCAACATGGGTGCTGGAAGTAATTGAATGAACAAATTAATTTTCTAAAAGTTAATATGGATATAAATGTTGCCCCAATTCAAAGACAGATGGTATTTAATGTGTCCTCTTTCATAACCTGGTTCCTTTCCATGTTCACGCAGTTGTCCAGATCCTGACAGTCATTGTGAATGTCAGTAGATGTGCCATTCTCTATCGTTAATCAAGCTCTGTCTTTCCCAGGGCCTAAGGAGTTCTCATATTCTGGTTATTTATAGCCACTGCAATAAACTTGACTCTTATCCCAGACATCACCTTTGCATACATGTCTCCAATAGTCTACAATAATTCCTGTTTTCATTTCTCAATTCTTTTTTTCTTACAACAGCTGGATGTGACCTAAAAAAGTGACAAGACCAATACCTTTTTGTATACTTTAATAATGTATTGTTTCTTAGTAAATTTAATTTAGGTGTTATATACCTGCAAGATTGGCAAGATGTGGTATGTAGCTTTGCCTTCCTCTTTTATTCTTTTATGTGAAACTACTGTAGTTACAGTTTTAAGTGAAGATTGTTTGTCTGCTACTGTACCTGTATCACAGTAGTGGCTTATCTACCTTGACTCACCTTCCTAGACTGTACATGATGCTCCCCAGACTCTCTGCAAGTAAAGACTTAGCAGGCAACCATTCTCATTCCAACTTTGTAGTGTCCTTGAAGTGAAAGGTTAATAGTGGGGATTTGCTTATTTGGTCCATGTGTCTGTTTTCCAATTTTCTTTGTCATAATCCCAACTGGTATTTTCTTGCATATTCATGTATCTTCTGTGGATCATTCTGAAGGAGGTAGAAGCTTTAGAAAATCATTTTTCCCCAGACATTAGTGAGTCATCCAATGCGCAATGAAGACAAGTTATGAAGCTAACATACTCATGACCAAGCACCTTCCTTCGCTGCTGCTTTCTATTTGTTCTGAGCTCACATGAGAAGACAAGTATTCTATAAGTTGACAGCTGTATATTTACATGGGGCCTTTGTTCTTTTCGAAGTCTTCCTTCTTTCTCACTGTGCACGTTTATAAGGCATTTATTTTTCCCCTTATAATCATATCCAGTTTCTCTTGTGTTTCTTTCCAAGTTTTTTTTTCTCTCTCTCACAGAAGCAGCACATGCTTTTATGGATCTCCCAGTAGGGCCAAAAAATTGTATAGCGAATGTGGAATGTGATTAGTTTTGTAATGACTGGTATAATACCCATATTTTTCACTTTTCTAAAACTCATTGAGGTCAATGACAACTATTTTGTTCAATACACAATATCAGTGCATGCTATCTTTCTCATTACTCACGTATATTTGTCAGATCAACAAAAGTTAATGTATTCCCAAATAATAATTAAAATGGTAAATATTCAATTTGATCTTGTTCTGTACACATCTGAACACTATATAAAGCCAAGTATGTGGCAGAATTCAAAAGTTAGAAAGAACTTTGAATAACTTTACATTCACAAATATTTTATAATTCAGACTTTTTCTACTTAGCATAGCTCCACCACACTCATCATTTTCTATTCTACTCAATGTTAATAATTAAATATGAAGAATGCCAAAGGAGAGCTCTATGAAGCATTTCATCAATTGATTCATAAAATATTTGCTAAGTGCTTATCTCACATTTGGACAAATTGCTCACCTTCTGACAGTGAGATTAATTTCTTTACAAGTACAGATAATGACCTTATCACATAACAACTGCTGAGATTAAATGAGATGCATTTGTGGACTGGAGTGCATGTTATGTGCTCATTTTAAACTCTTACTGTTATTTCTTTCATGCTTATCATAAACACTAACTTTCGTGTTTATCTTTGAAGTAACCAATCAACAAAGAGAGTATCTTCCATCATCTCTCCTTTATACATCAGAACCCTATAAACTTTTTTAAAAAATGTGTTCTTCTGTTATTCAGAAATTAGCAAGAGAATGTAGGATAAAAAGATAGATCATCTATGTCCCACTCTATGGGTGTGTACTGAAGAATCCATGGCACAGTCTCAAATGTCATGGCATTACCAAAGGGGCAGGACTGCTAATTAAGAACTATAAGCATAACCTTGGATGCAGTGAATAACTTTGATTTTTGCAAGCACCCTGGTTAACACGTTTGGCCTGGAACTTCAAAGATTTGCAAGTAAAATATCCCATGGAGTTGAATCAAAATCAAACTAAACAAACTAAAAGAAAAAATGTATTAAATTTAAACACTTGAATAGATTAATAGATAAGAAATGGAATTTACTAGCACATGGTTTTCTAATTTTTTCTTTCACTCTGACATAGTCTAGCCTCGTATGTTGAGATTGTTTTCCTACCACATTGTCCCTTTGGAATGACACTGACAGTGTCTAGATGTCACTTATTCAGCTTCTGTGCTCATTTCAGTCTCACAAAATATTACTCAAGGATATCCCCTTTCTTAGTTCTTTCCTCTGGTTTTCACTCTCCCTATGTCTGTCCTTGAAAAGGAAATTTTCTCATTAATGTCTTGTTTAACATTTGTATGTTTTACCCAGTATTCATATCCAAGAATTCTAGTTTCTTCTAGTCATTAAAATCATGGAAGAAAAATGAACATCCTTTTCCCAACAAAGAGAATGTAAATGGTTATAATAGATGATTTAATAAAAATTTTCTGTTACTTCATTTCTATTTTAAAATGTCATCTGCCATAGTTTTATATATGCCTCCATCTTTAAATGTTTTAGGCACATGTTTTGGTTCAGTTCCTTAACCCCTTTGCACAGGAAGTATAAAGGTATCAGGAAAGAGAAAGATATAGGTGGACAAAGAGCAAAAAATATATAGGGTTTATTATGCATATGTATGCATGCATTAATGGTGTCTTCTTCTCCCAGATCTAGCTGTTTTGTCATTATGAGCTCAAGTAACTGAGTTCTTCTAATTTTTGAATTAATAAAATTGCCCTGTTTGGGCCTCCATAGAAATACTTGAGTTTAAGTGAGGTTTTATTTCAATGCCACTTTGCTCAAAGACTGTAACTACCATAAAGTCACAGTACAATACTCCACAAAAGGCCAGAAAGGGCAGATTGAGAGGAGCAGATTAATTTTTCCTGCCTGCTAGTGAAACATGCTTTCCACCACAACCTATCCTCTATACTGGTCTCTCTGATTGTGCTTCAAGGCAATCTTTAGCAAATTTTTTCTATAGTCACAACATTTATTCTACCCAACATTTACCTAAATCAATAGATTTTAATTGAAACTAATGGCAGTTATCTTAAACCAACAGATTTTTCCACTGGCCTAAGAACATTAGATCAATAGAGTTCTCAAAATTGCAATATATTATGTAAAACAATGCATTTTCATTTAATGCAGGACACATTTTATTCTACTTTAATCTGCCAACTTAAAGAGTATGAGAGAAGTAATAGATTCCTTTCTTTAATAGTGGCCCTAAAATCTTGAATGAAAAATTGTATTAATCATCCAGATATATGAATACGGTTTCATTCAGTTTAATGTAACCGACATTTATTGAGCACCTACTGTTTGTGAAATACTGTGTTTGACATTCTAGAGGGTACAAAGTGATTAAGATAGAGTTCCTATCCATAGAAGCTCATAATTTATTGGTGAGTACTTCCTTGGACAGAATTAATTATAGTAAGACAAATAGCTGGGGAATTACAATGAAGGAAGATATTAATGGTGATGGAAGAATTCAAGGGAAGATGTAAAAAAGGTGGTATGCAAGTTCATCTTTAAAGGATGGATAGCTCTAATGGGAAGAATATTAGAGACAGACTGAGTAAATAGAGCAAAATATTAGTTTGATAAAACTAGTTATATAGACAATATGCCTGATATACTGTCCCTTAACTAAATAGAAATTAATTTCTTACCTAGAACACAGTGGATGTTAAACGTCAGAAATTAATTACTCTTACCTTCTTGTAGATAAAGTAAAGGGATCTTCTGTGGCAGGAGAGTAGGGTATAAAGAGTAGCACATAGAAAGGCACCAAAATAGTTCAAAAAAGAACTGAAAACATTGCCTTCCAATGCTGGCCAATAAGATAGCATGTTCAGAATAAGGGCATGCGTATGCTATTAAGTATCCCAAGCCACATTGCAGGGAAACCCCTGGGCTTCTAGTATTTTGGAGTATTCTGACACACTGACCTTCACTTAAATGTGCTTTTTCTTCACAAATGGATTTTGTTTCTATGACATTTCAGAGGTCTGTGCTTCAGTTCTAAAACAGAATGATCTAAAAGGGGACATATTCAGGGATTTCACATGTATTAGGTTTCCAATATAGGTCTATTGCTCATTATTTAAAGAAACTGTGAAATAGTATTGTATACTACTTATATGTTCATCAGTGGAATGGGAAATAAAATATCTTTCATGGGGTGGTTATTCAATTACCAGAAATGTCATAATAATCATCGTCACATTTTCTGCTCAGAAGGTAAATATATACATACATAACTTATGTTAGAGTTGAAAAATCCTTAGTACGTTGATAATGTATCCAGCAGTTCTGGAATAATAGTAATTATTAATAACATCATATTTACATATATAAAATATATATTTCAAACATATTCTACATATATATGCATCTCTCCTCTCCCCTTTAGATTGTCTTCCTTTGGGCTTTTACCATTCAAATGGCCTTCTCTATCATCCTATCATCGTTTATCCTACAGGGAAGCAGTTTTATCCTAATGTGAGTAGACTATTTAAGTGCCCTATTTTTTTTTTTTTTTTTTTTTTTGAGAAAGCACACCTGTTCTACACTGAACAAAGCAGCCAAATGTATGACTAATTGGGCACATGATTTTGCACACAAGTGCACAAGCATTTACAGCAGGTGGGGACATTCAAAAACAAAATTAACTTTTAACTTGAAAATATCCTCAACAATTACTTAGCCTTTAATGAGTGGTCATAGTTACCTCTTTGCAATTCAGTTAAATATACTAAATGACTGTTCTGCTGATTACATAAATTTTACTTATGACTTAATTTTGTGATTATGATTATTTTAAATGACCAAATTTTACAAATGTGGCTCAGGCTTTTCCTCAAAGTGTAACTGCGTTCTGTTTGTATTGTCATTAAGTATATATGTATTGACTTATAATAATTTACATTATAAAAACGGAAATCTTTTAATATGTAACAAATGCCCAATAAATTTCGTGTTAATACCCATATTTTCAGACATAGAACCATATCTTTACTGTCTTCTAATATAGTTGACTTAGCAGGCTTGAATAGTAAAGATATTGCTTAAAATATAGGTTTTGTAAAAGCAGCAAACTAGGCTATGTTAATTTTTACAATGATTATGGTGTGTGAGGAGAAGACATTGGTTTTTACGGTGTCAGGAAACAGATTGTGTTGAGTCTCCAAGAAACATTTAATATTTCCACCAAACCCATTGCTTTGTTTCCTTTATGTTAATGCTCTAATATGAGCATAAATTACAGGGTCAAGATTTTAGAATTTCCAGCATGTAAAATCTCTGCTGATCTTCTGTGTACAAGTGGAAGTTCTGTGCTACATCAAAACTCTGAACCTCTGCACTATAGGGGTCTCACTCTCTACTCTCACTCTTACTGGCTATTAGAAGTTTGGAAAAATTTCTTGTCACGAGTTGCAGGATTTTCTCCAAGTGTTTTGTGACAGTTTCTCTAAGGTCTAACTATTTTACCTGGAGCTCGTTAAACATGGAGGTAAACAACTAAAACATGGCTTCATGAACTCCCCCCAAACTGAACAGATTCATTAGACCACTCCCTTCCAGATTAAACAATAAAAACTAAAGAGTCTCTCAGAGGAAGCAAATCTTAGCTACAAGAAAGGCTCTCAGACAAGCTGATATGCCAAGACCCTGGAAGAATTAGCTTCAAAGAAGACAGAAAAGAAAAGCTACACTTAGAAGTCAGTGGTTTTCAACCTTCCTGATGCTGCAAACATTTACTACACAGAGTCTCATGTTGTGGTGACCACCCCCAGCCATAGAATTATTTTTTGTTATTATATTAGAGTTGTACTTTTGCTACTATTCTAAATTTTAATATAACTAATTCTGGAGTTAGAGTTTTCCCAAAGGTTGAGAATTAGGGTTCTCTTCAGCTGATCTGTTTTGAGAGTCCTCTTTGTAGCTTTTCTTTTCTGTCTTCTTTAAAAAGCATAAATGTAAGCAAACAGAAACATAAAACACAATTAATATGATGATTATTACTCTGGATTAGAATGTACCATGCATTTATGGATGCATAGTAAGATTTATGTATTACATGAACACATTGGTGAAGTATTTCCTGGTTTTTTGGTTTTGTTTGTTTGTTTAGATGTAGCTTGTGATGTCCAAAGCTTATATTTCTGCATTTTAAAGAGTACATCTAACTATTTATTTCTTGAATGCTCCTGCAAGGTCTTAAGTTGAAGTATTATAGTCCTAATTAATATGCCCAACCAAAGTATTCCGCAGTCATACTCTGGGTGAAACAATCATGTTTGCAAAAACAAAACACAAGATTGTGGAGTGTGTCCTGAGGACTGTTCTGATGTTCAGTAGACAAAAACATGCTCTTCTCTTTGCAAAGTTAAATCAGTGTTCAGAGCAGAATTCATCTTGGAGATTGGCAATGTCTCAAAGGAAGGAAAAAATTGCAACTGTTTCCTGGTGAATAATTGATGGACTACAAAATCAATCAGTGTGGAAATAAAAGACTTCTTAGGAAATAAGACTTGCATATTTCGAAAGTAAGGGCTTCCATGAGCCTAGAGGAGTCTGGCGATTGATTACTGTCTCAATTTTTTGACTGGCAAAGGCATGGTTTTGACAAGAAGATAAAAGAATTCAGCAATGCAATACAATTTTCAAAGACACATAACAACTTTTGACATCACCCTTTCTTTTTCTAACCTTGAGTTGTAACTATTATACAACACAATACTCTTGGTTCCAAAGAGTCTGATGTTTATAGAAATAGGTATGCTTGGCAGCCATGGACTCAAAACCAAGAGCATATATAAATCATAGGACAGATTGGGGTACTGGCAATTAGATAGACGGCAATAACAATATATGGAAAAGACCAAGCCAACCCTACATTACGAAAACTTTACTCCAATTAGCAATGTGAAAAGATAGTAATCCCTTACTCAACTTTTCTCTCCTTCCACATAATACAGGAGGGTTTAGGTATTAGAATGAAATGATTTTAAAAAGGAAGCCTTTTCAAACCTCAGAATTCTGTGAACCATGGCTAACCTGAAATATGATATAGGCTGTTTTATTTTTTCCTTTGTGTGTGATTCTGTAGAAATGGAGTCTTCTGTGGTTTCAGTGACTAATCCTAAACCTCTAGAGCTAGTGAATTGTAATTCTGAGACTCATACTCTTACTCTAGATCTAGTGTCTGTAATTTTAAAGATTCCAGTTCAAATCATTGTCTAGAATGAATTTTTCATAATCAAAATCTGTATAAATGTTCAACAATAGAGAATTTCAATTAGGTTCGAAGATACATTATAGGAAAAAAATGAATAAAACCACTTCATGGATTTTATTTAGCAAATTATATGTATTTGATTAAAAACTCTTAAAACTTACTTTAAAAGCATGAGTAAATGTACACACGATATATAGTTTATTAAATACTGAAAGCTCATAAAGTATCTAATAAAATTTTATGAGAATACAATGCTTGCAACTACTATAATGTAAACCATATCTAGAATGCATGGAAAATTCTTTACAAATATAAGTAATGCTAATCATTAAAATTATATATCGTAATATACTGAATTTATTTTCATTTTTTTTTGGCTCACCGAGAACTTTCCTTTTTGTGAAAAAAAAAACAAATAACCATAGATGCATCCTCTTAAGGCAGCCTCTGCTCATTCTTTGTATTTATGTCATTACAGGGGAGATGAGAGATGCTTGATCACAGGGGATATTTAATATTAGATTGAAGAAAATATTAAAAAGTACAGCAGACCGGCTCAAACAAGTCTGCACTGGCACTGGGGAGTGTGCTAGTGACATGCTAGGCCCTCTCCATATCTAATTTTGATAATATGATTGATGATGTGATTTTTTCATAACTGGTGGAAAGAAACAGCATCAAAACTAATCACATTATGCTGGCATTTGGAAGTCTAAATAAAAGGTATGTGAACTCATTACAGGAAGATTCTTTTTTTTTTCATTTGAAATTTAAATTTGCCAGCCCATCCATAGTTGTCTGTGAAACTTGTGAATTTGTTTGTAGATGAAAATGACCAGAGTTGAGTAATCAGCCTCTACTGATTACTGTTTATAACAGGCTACCCAGGGACTTCCTGGAAGCCACAGTTCTGTATTTACAAATCTCAAAAAACAGGGCAGATGATGTGACAGCCTTGTTCTGTGTAACCATGTTTCTCCATTCCTTCAAGGTAACAAATAATCCCACCAATGCCAATGGAACTTTTTATAAATTTAAATTCACTGGTGGCTCATTTTTTTTAAATGAATATGTTTAGAATTATTTAAATGAGAATATGTGTTTACTTTGTAGTGTTTCCATCACTCAATTCTGGGTGTGTAGTAGCCCCTACAAAGGAAGAAATCAATTGTGCTATAAAATC
This sequence comes from Micromys minutus, assembly GCF_963924665.1. Lineage (NCBI taxonomy): Eukaryota > Metazoa > Chordata > Mammalia > Rodentia > Muridae > Micromys > Micromys minutus. The sequence continues at coordinate 11,111,853 of NC_137969.1, forward strand.
ATGACCTTGGAGATCTAGAGATATTTATCACCTTTCCAAAATGCATTACTGAAGCCCCACACTTTGGTGCCCACCCTTAAGCTGTCAAGAAATTTAGACCATTTGGAATGTTACAAAGGTATAAGCTATGCCCATTATCTTAGATGGGCAATTTATAGAAGATATAATAAATAGAGTGAAATCTTGCATGTTTGTTTAATACAGAGAAGTTAATTGAAGTACAGGATCCAAACTAAAGCCATAAACAATAATTAGATAGTGAAAACGTGGAGAGTTGACTGTGACCCACATCATAATACAGCTGAGCGTCAGCAAAGACGGAAGCTGTCTTGCCATCAGAAGCAGATTATAATGGGAACACATGCTTAATAAACATCTGGAGAAACTGTGATAATATCTCAAGAAGACTCTTCTAAAGAAGGGAAATTTCCAGGCTGGGGCTTACAATCTGCATTTGTGGAAGAGCATATGATTACATAGATGTTACTATGTGCATCTGGAGGGGACTTAGTCTGACATCTCTGTGAGCCACTGCACTGAGCTAATTGCATTGAAAACGCATCTCACTGCTAAGTGTATTTTGCATCACTGAGCATTTGCAAGCTAATTCTCTTTAAGGTTGCTAGACTATGGGGGCATTTGTGTGTAGTTAACAGAAAAAGATTCTGTTGTAGGAAATCCAAAGTTATTGAGCAGCTCAAAGGCATGAAACTGACAAAGTCCAGGCTGCAGGAATATCCTGGACAATGTATCACCACTGCAACTCAATAGTTTCCCCAGCACTCACATTAAAAATAAATAAAATAAAAAAGACTCAATACATCCAGAGAAAATATCTGCCTGGCTGATGGTGAATTATGTTGTACAGGAATAACTACAACATATTGTACTCCAGTTGTACTAGAGTAAGGAGAAATGGGATGTGTACCTTGGGACTTTCCACAGATATCGTGTGTTTTCATTGTCTAAAGAATAAAGATGATACCAAAAGATATTGCAAAGTAGACTTGGAAAAGCCCATAAGGCTTCGATGCTATACCAAAAAAAAAAAAAAAAAAAAATACAGACAACTAAAGAATGATGAAATCGGAGAAATGGTCTTCTTCAAAGAAGTGCATACTCGTTGCTTATTTGATAGCAAGTGGTCAGCCCTGAAAAATATACAAACAAATAACAATATACAAACCAAGTAATTTCTCTCTCTCTCTCTCTTTCTCTCTCTCTCTCTCTCTCTCTCTCTCTCTCTATATATATATATATATATATATATATATATATATATATATATATATATATGTTGACATATATATATATATGTCAACAATTAATAAAAATTAAAAGCCACAAATTTGAAAGAGAGCCAGGCATATAGAAACTTTCTGTAACTATTTCTTGAAATGCAGCTTTTACAACTAAGGGATTGTAGCCCAGATAGCTAGAATTATTTAATGTTTATGAATAAGGATAGCATACAATTCGATGGATTTGATATTGGCGTTCATTGATGTTTTACAACTATTCATGGCAATGCCCTACAGAATGGTTTATTTGTGAACTTGGAAAAGACAAAACCAATCAGGATTGCAAGAAACTAGAAATGATAAACAATTTAAATAAATGAAGGATATATACACAGACTAGTGTAAAGACCACGCAACAAAGTGCTAATATTTCCTTACTGAGGTCAAAATCATGAAATTCTTTCTATGCCAGCAGTTGTCATTTTATGGGTTGAAAACCTTTTGGGGAAAGAATTGCCCTTTTACAGGGATTTGCCTAATACCATCACAAAACACAAATATTTACATTGCAGTTCATAATAATAGTAAAATTATAGCTGAGCAGTAGCAACAAAAATAATTGTATGGTTGGTGTGGAAAACACAGGCGGAACCGTAATAAAGTATCACAGCATTAAGAAGGTTGGGAAGCCCTGGTCTATAACTTCATTTGCTGCAGTGACAAAGAACTTTCTTTTGTTGTTTTGCATTATTCAATCCATGACTGGTGACTGATCTCTTCTTTGAGTGACGTTCCAAGAGTGACATGAAAGTCTCATTGCTTGATGTGGGAATAGTTCCTGTAAAAATGATGCTGTGGTCTGTACTTAGCATTTTATCTATGGTTGTGTCTTCATCATGCTTATGCTGGTGAATGAAAATTTAGGTATCATACCTTAGTTGGTCAGAGCAATATACAAAGGTGACCCATGGATCTAATATTTTGCTTGCCATTATGTATAATAATACTTGTCCAAGTTAGTTTTCTGCTTACCATGATAAAAGCAACTTAAGAAGAGTTCCTTTTGTTTCCAGGTTGAGAACAGACCCAGACCCTTTGGATGCCCAGAATCTAAGCCACCAACCAAAGAACAACATGGACTAGACCTGAGTCTCTATTATTTAATAATCCTATATTGGCTTATATCTACCATTGCTGTTATGCGTAATCAGACAATAGAGCATTAAATTATGTGGAAGCTGTGTTTCTCAAACTAATGAAAGTCTATGTATTTGAAGTGCAATGTACAAAGATTCATATGTAGTTCATATTCCAGAAATATACTGAAGACATGCACACGCACACACACACACACACGCACACACACACACACACACACACACACACACACACACACACACACACACACACTAAAACAATTAGGAAAAAGTGCACTGAAAGAATTCAACTATGACCTTAGGTGCACAGTACCAGTGAGTATCCAGAAAAGTTTCTTACTATGCAAACTATTTTTGTGCTACTAACAGCAGATTATCTAACAGCTATGCTCAAATTACATGCAGTGAAGCACAAAACATGGAGACATTACCAGAACAATCAACAAAGTTCATAGGTTCTGAGGAAGAAAAGGAAGGGAACTAGTGGAGGAGGAAGAAGAGAAGGGTAAGATAGTGGAAGAAGCCTAATCACCTCTCTAGATGTCTTCCTTGTGTAATACAGACTACATGAATAAATATGAATTTAATAAACTCATTTATTACATGCTACTAATGAATTTTCTCTTCTGCATTGCTTTACTATAAAGCAAAGATAATGGAATAATATCAATGTTTACATGGGGGTGGTTCAGACATTACATACATACAATAACATCCATATAGGGCTACTATATTATAACTTTCACAGTTTATTTCTGATAATTTTACAATATAACCTTTTAAATACAAAAACACTAGAAAATCAGTAGTACATTAGAAATTATTTACAATTCTCACACCCAATCTCTGCACTAATTTATCTTGTATTGTATTCAATTCTGTTCTTCAAATAATTTAATTTTTGTTCCTGCAACAATTTGGCCTGTATATCATTTCTTCTTCTCTTAGTAATAATTTTCTATGCCCAAATAGGATTCAAACACAGTAGCAGAACTCTAAGTTTGACTGACTATATTGGTTCCATGAGTAAATCCCTTATAGTCACACACAAAACAGAAAAGAAAGAGAAAAAAAAACCCCAAGAAATTATCTGAAGCTTTATAGCAAGAATCAATGCTTAAACCATAACTGAATTCAGTTCCTGTAAATTTGGAGTTAGTGAGGTCTGATGTAATTGGGTTGATTGTACCCTGGGCTCTTGATAAAACTGTAATACTGCAGATTAGAAAGAGGCTACAGCTACTGAAGTTAGACTCAGTTCCTTCAACAAAGGTAGAGGAGCCCCAGTTCTTTACACTATTATGTGGAACAATGTTTGCCTGTGACATGAGCTGCTATAAGACATCAGCATTTTTGAGAAAGTAGCAGCATGTTTTCCTCCTCTCTCTGCATCCCCTCTTCTTGTTCAGATGGACCAGTTCTCCTTTCTTTGGCTCTTTAGCTTTTGTCCATTAGAGTTTCCCTGAAGACTATTTTGTCAAACAAAGCAAAACACTTCAGAAAAGACTGTGAGCTCTCTGCAGAGTTATAGCCAGTGTTGTGTTTATGTATAGCCAACACTTACTGGGTTAGCACTCCCCAAAGGAAAATTGAGAGAGATATCAGAAAAATGTTTTCGGTAATTGCTACTTGGTTTGATCTCCTGGTATTTCATGGTGTTTTATGCAACATTAATGGCATCACCAGAGAGTCTACAGATACAAAAGAACATCTAAGTCTAGGCCTGTGTCAATGTAAGGGAGTGATTACAAACCTCAGAGGGGACTGGCTGGGTGCATATTTAAACACTACTCTTAGAGGTATGTGACAATTATTTTTCTTCATAAGATTCTATCTACTTTAAACTCTCTCTCTCTCTCTCTCTCTCTCTCTCTCTCTCTCTCTCTCTGTGTGTGTGTGTGTGTGTGTGTGTGTGTGTGTGTGTGTGTGTTGGGGGGTTATGTGTACATGTGAGTATGTGTGTGGTGTCTGTTTCTAAGTCTGGTGTCTGTCTGTTTGAGAGCATGTGAACATTAATGTATGTATGTATGAGAATGTGAGTGTAGGTGTTTGTGCAGTGCTTGTGTGTGTGTGTGTGTGTGTGTGTGTGTGTGTGTGTGTGTGTGTGTGTTTGTCTGTGCGTAGATCCAACTTCTCTGTCAGGCATACAAAAATTTCTAATCAAGTTGTATTTTTTCTTTTTTTTTTAACATATCAGCCAATTAACTTTCAGTATCCTTCTAATACGTGTTTGTAATTTATGTAAATTTGGAAGCTACTGAGAAGCCTTTTAACTTCATTTAATTTGGCCTGAAAATTGTTATTTGGAGTCTTTAAAGGTTGATTATTTCCACTCATGAATATTTGGGGATGGGAGACTAAAAGAGGAGACAGGGAGAAGGTCATGAACAAGTTTGTTTCATTTAGCATCTTGTCTAGCTCACTAAATTCAGCTGCTCCGTGGTCCAACTCATCCCAAGGCCAGAAATCTAACCTTTCCAATAAATTAAAAAAAAAAAAAAAACAGTCTTATCCATTTAATAAGGACATAAGTACTGCAACATGCATTGTAGTTTTACTCTGTACTGGATTTTGCTGCAATTTAATCTTAGATACACAAATTATATACCTCTAGGCAGTCGGAGCAGAAGGCAGACTCTACATGGAAGTGATCCCTAGTACTTTTAGAATGAAGCCCAGGGTCAGAATCGGTCTCTAGAATTCTAAGATAGTCACAGAGCGGGCTCTCTGAAAACAGACACGCGTGTAAAATGCACAGCTCACACTCTACATTCAGATTTAATATTTAGAAAACACATTTGACTTATTTTCTAATTACTTGGTTATCAGAAAAGAATATGGTTCTTTTGTGGTGCTCCAGAAATTTAGTCTCCCTTTTGCTATTAGGCAAAGGCAAGACACCATGTACTAGATTTTCACATCTCTAGCTCTTCCCATTATTATGACAGTTATGTAGGATAGAGTCCATATTAGCCAGAAAAACAAATTGAGAGAGGTAATATGGCCTTATATATTTATATTTATATGACTCATTCTCTTGGATGTTACATAAAGTGTATGACATCAGAAAGAAGTATGATAAACGACACAGAAATAGTTTATCTTGGAAGTGCTGGGCACTGTACTAGAATTATATTGTATATTGCTAGTATTCACAATGTTAGCCAGTACTAAAATCATGCTGACAAAATGCTTGGTAATGTCTCATGATCAGCACTGTAAGCTGTGCAACTTCCTGTATGGTACATATCTCATTAGATGTGCTTTGGAAATATGAGAAGACAGGAGTAGTGATGCATAGGCATTATATCAACTGGCAGTAATATATCACTAGCAGATAATCACACCATACTAGGAACCTAGAATTTTAAGTACATTTGGTTCTGGGTTATGTATTCAGCTCTACTTGGTTTAATTTTATTTTATTAAGAAATTAATTTCTTCACATTTCAGTTTCTTTATCTAAAACCAATATCAGAAGTTCCTTCCCATGGATTTCTCTGAAATAAGGTTGTGAGCTTAAGTGTAGAGCAATAAGGGGAACAGAAGGCAATATCAATGTTACTTCATGTGATTGTTTACTTCACATGCAGCGTAAAACTCTAAAGGTAGAATTTGTAGGGACATAGTTCAACTGGCTAAGAAAAACCTATTCAAAAGTTTGTTCAAGAACAGAGAGGTATGAGAAAGGTGTCCCAGTTAACAGACTTCCTATGAACTTGAAGGATGTATAGAATATGAAAGGCCTGAACATTTACTAGATTCCTGTCAAATTAGTTTGCTAATGACTAACATTTTATATGTTGTTTATTTTACAAAATATTATTATAGCTCACAAAATTTGTTACATAATAATATATGATGTATACACAATTTTTTCTTTTTCTTTTTTATCTTCTAAGAAGGACTGGGGCTTCCACATATTGTCCTTTCTTCTTTTTGAGCTTCATAAGTTCTGTGAATTGTTTCTTTGGTATTCAGAGCTTTCTGGGGCTAGTATCCACTTATCAGTGAGTGAATACCATGTATGTTCTTTTGTGACTGGGTTACTTCACCCAGGATGATATTCTCTAGTTCCATCCATTTTCCTAGGAATTTTGTAATGTCATCATTTGAAATAGCTGAGTAGTACTCCATTATGTAAATGTACCATACTTTACGTATTCACTTCACTGTTGAAGAACATCTGGGTTTTTTCCAGCTTCTGGCTATTATAAATAAGGCTGCTATGAACATGGCGGAACATGTGTCCTTATTATATGTTGGATCATCGTTGGGGTATATGCCCAGAAGTGGAATAACTGGATCTTCAGGTAGGACTATGTCCCATTTTCTGAAGAACCGCCAGACTGATTTCCAGAGTGGTTGTACCAGCTTACAACCCCACCAACAATGGAGGAGTGATCCTCTTTCTCCACACCCTGGGAAAGGATCTTTATCAATCCCACATCTGACTGAGGTTTAATCTTTAATATATACAAAGAACTAAAGAAGTTACACTCCAGAAAATCAAACAATCCTATTTTTAAAATGGGGTACAGAGCTAAACAAAGAATTCTCAACTGAGAAATATCCAATGGCTGAGAACCACCTAAAGAAATATTCAACATCTCTAGTCATCAGGGAAATGCAAATCAAAACAGCCCTGAGATTCCACCTCACACCAGTCAGAATGGCTAAGATCAAAAGCTCAGATGACAGCAGTGGCTGGCAAGGATATGGAGAAAGACTAAATCTTAACGCAGAGATTCTGTACTGTTTTATAATCTTAAGCAGCTATGTAGACACTAGCTGGATTAAAGAACAAGAAAAAAGTAAGTGAGAACAGTGGAAAGTGACGAAGATTTAAGTTGATGATTTGACCCTCTAACAGGAGAACTTAGAACATGTTTCTTAAGCATTGTGAACACAGTGGAGAGCCATGATAGAGGGAAGCAGAAGGAGGAAGTAATTCCCGAATGTATTATTTAAGGTCCAAGCACTTAGAGCATTTGAAGCATGCTTGGAAAAGACTGAACTCAACCTGAACAAAGACCAGTACAGAAAGACCTCACTGCAACCCAGATGTGAATTGGGAAAATGGAGGTTTTCTGGAAGGTTTGGCTTTACAGGAGAGAAAAGCTAAGATGGGAAGAAGCTAGCTTTGGAGTGATGCAGGTGTTTGACGAAATCTCTTGTTCTGTGTTTTTCTTTTGGGGCTTTGCGATCAATGCTTCAGAGGGAGAATAAGAGAGAAGTAAATGAGATTCCCCCCATCTTCCCAGTTCATCTACTACAACAGTATGATAGAGGCCACCATCCTTAAATTGTGTCATCTTTTATTTATTAGTACCAGGAAACATCCGGGAAGTGAATTATGCGATCAATGTTAATGCTAATCAAAGTTATCAACGTCGAGTGTTCTCTTCTCCACATGGCATGGCCCTTGCTGCTCCCATGATGCCAATTGCATGATTTGTACATAGCCCTCATTTGCTGATTATGCTGATCTTTTCAGCTATTTTGAGTTCTTACCCCCTTGCTATTTTTGGGTTTACTTCATCATTGATATCAGGGAAATGCCACTAAGAAAAGTACTGGTATTCAAAATAAAATCCAGCTAGAAAGAATTTAGAACTTGTAGTATCTGAGTCTGTTGATGATCAAAGTTAGTGTGCATTATGTCTTTAATAATTTCATCAAATGTGTGTGTGCATACACACATAATTGTTCCATGAAAGTTTGACAGGACAAGCATAGAAAATGGCTTTGTACAATAAATGTGCCTTGTCTGATTCTATTCAGTCTTAGTGACTATGGACAAAATTGTTAATGTAAATACAAAATATCCCACTTTTTCTTAAGTAGATGGAAGATCTGGAATCAGTGTAGAAGATGCTGGACTAGAAGGAAAGATGAGGCAGGTAATTGGTATAGATTTCTACTGCATCAAAGCAGGAAGTATGTCTGCATTCCCCTCTTAGGGTTGTAACTGAAGTGGAACAGCAAATTAAAACTGTCACAGTTTGTTGTACTTGACCTTTGATACAACATTTTTATCTTATTTTTGAGATTAATGGCAGTACCATTTAATATGTTACTTTCTTTCCTTCCTTCCCATCAAACCCACACACAAGCCCTTGCTCTCTTTCAAGCATCCTTTCATTAATAATTTTGCATATGTACATGTATACACATATGCATATATTACTAAATATAACCTGCTCAGTCTGTATAATGTTACTTGTAGAAATATTATCAGGGCTGACTGGCACTTAGCAAGCAATTGATGTGTTCTTCTCCAGGGAGGGGCAGTCACTCTTGGCTCTCCTCAGTTAGCTATGGAATACTAGCCAGCTGGAAAAATAGTGAAATCATGAGCCTTTCAGGTAAAAAAAAAAAAAAAACAAAGAAAAAAAGAAAGAAAAAGATATAAATTGAGGTAACTTTGCAAGCTATTTTTGTTCTTGACTGCATGTGGGATTAGTTAAAACCCAAGTGGTTGGATATGTCTGTGATGGACTTTTCCCTAAGTAAGGCACTTGAAGTGGGAAGACTAATTTTGAATACAGATCTTGGAGGTGAAAAGAACAATATTTCAGATCCACTGTTAATATGGTTCGTATCTTCTACTGGCAGTCTATATAAAGAATGTAAAAGAAGTTGCTCTCTTGGCCTGATTGTTCTTACCTGCAAGTCCATTTTCTTTCAATGGGATTTGAGCCTAATTCTTTGAAACATATATTGAAAAATACCTAAGACATCCAGCCCTGGGGATCAAAAAACTACTGGATTACTACATCTTCTACTGCTAGTTTGCCATTGTTAAACTAGCTGAATAATCAATCATTCATTCATATATTCATATATGAGATTATATATCACATCTCTTATTCATACATACATATGTATATGCATGTATGAATAAGAGATGTTATATTTTTAAATATGAAAATCACTAAGTATAACAAAGCTTACAGATGTAGTAAAGACAGTATATTAGACCAATTAATGCAAAATTACTTCTCTCGCAAAAATAGTGAACTATTTTATAACTAGGAAGACAGAAAGTTACTGGATTGCAAATGTTCAGCATTTGCTTTAAGTATAGTCTTACAACCTACAGTGTGCTCCTGGGTGAGGTTGAGTTGCTATGGTTTGATCAGACTCAGTTTTCTGGTTACAACAGAACTTTTCAAGAGTGATTAAAATGTCAAATTAGGGTATCACCGAGATATGAAGACAAACTTACCAATTAAACTGTATCTAAGTTGTTTATGAGGATGAAACAACTTGGCAAATGGCAGTCCCTTTTCTGTAGTGCTGAGCAGAGCACACAGACCTCCTTCCTAGTTCCAACCTTCTTTCCTGCCTGGGCTCTTACATTTTCACCCTTGACTTTTCTGATGATCTGGCTTTTTTAGGACAAAGAGGTTAAATAATGCTATGGCTTAGATACTCTAACATTTCATCTCAATCCACACTGTAACTTTGTATATTATGCAAACTTACTTTCTGGGCCAAAATGTTCTAATAGGCACTGTGATGTATTCAAATTGCATATCTATATATCTGGTTGAATTCATTTAAATTAATCTGTGATAATGGCAGATACCTGGTTAAATATTTTGAGTTAGAACTACAGTTTAAGTTTTTAGGAAATTTAAGTTGCTTTTTAAAGGAGTTTTGATTATCCCCCACCAGTCTGTGCTGAAAAATAGGATCCGCTGGGTTATTTTTGAGTTTCTTTGCTTGCAAGCGCACAAGGTAAAAATTCATAGGAGACACTCTAACAGAAAAATATAAGAAATATAAAATCACAAAATTTAAAATCTCATCATATCAAATTCTGTGTGACTCATATCCATTTTCCAGGCTTTCCAGAATCTTCCACATTCTTCTTTGTGCTGGTGGAAGATTCCCATTATAAAATCTTCTTGGTGTGATGCTATCCTGGATTACTTTTGGACAAGCTCTTATGGTAAGGAAGTCATGTTTTTCCCAAAGTACACAGTAGTCAAACATCTTGATACCCCAAGAAAGTTATAAAAAGCCCTGCTGTGTTAGTTGATTAGTAAGAACAAAATGAGTCTGAAAGTTACTTACAAGTATAAATAAATACTTTGAATTTGCCATGTTAATATAACACTGACAGTGCATGACAAGATAATGAATGAATGCCTCACCAATACTTGGTTGTTTTATAGTTTCCTGGTTGTGTGTAGTCTTCCTACACTTTACATAGAATGTAAACTCACATAGCATGTCAATGAAAGAAACCTTCTTTTCCTCCTCTCACAGTATAATCTTCTGTCTTGAAATATTCTATGAAGATGATCTTCCTTTTCTAAGATCTTCATGACAATGAAATTTAGTAAAAGCCTTTAGCCTATTCTTGGAGAGGGAAGTACTGCCTAACTTCCAGTTATTTCTGCTGAGCTTTCTAGAACATTGGTATAGAATTAAACCTTAAGGTGATCGTCAGGCACATCTTTGAACATGTACATTTGACCCAGCATCGATATTTCCTGCTGCTAGTTTCTGCTGAGGGATGCTCTACTCAGGTTCTATTGAATGTTACCTTGGTGGCTTAGTTGGCATCCTGAGCCCATCTTGTTTCTTTGATGCTATGAATGCCAACAGAAGCAAGAAACAAGCTTATATTTACCAGGGTGGTTCTGGTCATTATCATGGGTCACCTTCCATTATGAAGATACATGCAAATCTGCAGGCAGAGAACTTCTGCCAACTAAGGTTTCCAACGAGGCCACCAACTGACTTCATTACTCCATGTCTGCCCATTCTCTCTGTTGGACCCTCAGTGCTCTGAATCTCAGTGTTGTACAGGTTCAGAATGTTACCTTAGACCACACTCCCTGTGTTTTATCAACTCCAGGACTTTACATCTGCAGAAGAACTTCTGATAGCCATAAAAGAGAAACTCATTCATGCTCTGCTCCCTTTATTGCTCTTTCACTTATGGGATTCTCTTCTCCATTGAGAAGGTGGTCAGGAGACGTCCCATCCCACATTTTCTTTCAATTCTTACTATCCTTTCCAAACTGTTTGGCTTGTCAAACATAGAAACAACCCTCCATTCTCTTTTATTGCCTGACAATGACTTTTGCCTTCTTAGATTTTTATTTCTCTATGGAGTACCTATTCCTGACAAAGAGGGTTTTGGGTTTTTTTTGTTTGTTTGTTTGTTTTTTTTTTTTGGATTTTTGTTTGTTTGTTTGGTTGGTTGGTTGGATTGTTTTAGGTAGAAAAAAGAAAAGGGAATCCATATGTGACTAATGAATAAGCATGGATTCAAATTTTATACATTATTTTCATTGCCTATTTTACAGATATGGCTTTATTGGTATAAAAGGAGAAACTGATTTATAAGTTGCCTAGTGAAATATTTCTTTATCTATGGTCTCAAAGTAAAATTAGGAAAGCTTAGCATATTTCTACTGTTGTTGTAGTTGAACTCTATTTTATGTCTTATATATACACTATAGTCTTATATGATAGAAACCATTTTCATTAGAGATGAGAGAGAAAAGAATTACTCAAGGTCAAATAACTTAGTAGAAATAAACAGAAGGCTTTAAATTGTATTAAAAATTATTTGAATAGCGCAGCATTCCCAAAGACAAAGTACTCAGGTAGTAACTGCTGGGAGTAGAAAGGGCAATGGTGAGGATGGCTGCATATAAATTGGGAAAGGAGAGCAAAGATTAAAGTGAAAAGAGAAGGATGATGAATAAAATCTAAGTAAGTCAAAAAATGCCATGCCATAATACTGTCATGTTAATTTCCTAATATTGTACATTAATTTCTCAAGAAGAAATAAAACAAGCAACTGATAGAAAAATAAGGAATTTCAAGTGTGTGTATTGTATGTGTGTGTGTTCTCTTATAATGTATGTTTGTGTGTATATGCTCCCTCTTGTGTTTGATAGCTCTTGGATACCAAAAAAGGGCATAGGATATCCTGGAGCTAGAGGCTCAGGAAGTATGCAACACAACATGGGTTCTAGGAGCCAAGTTCAGGTCCCCTGGAAGATCTGCAAGTGCTCTTAACTGTTGATCCTTCTCTCAAGTCTATGAAGGTTTCGATTGTTGTTGTTGTGTTTGTGTTGTTGTTTCCTTGTTAAGTACAAATACTCAGAAGTGTAGCACTTGGAAGCGATTTGGATATAACTGTTACAATAATCACAAGGAATATTCTAGAGCAGTGAAAGGCAAGATGTAGGTTTGAAAGACAGGACAAATCTTCATGTTCGTCTCTGTTTGTGGCCCAGCTCAATATTTGGCGTTTATTCTTGAAACCACCCATAATGAGAGTTTTGAACAAAACCAAAGGCATGACAATCTATTTACATCAGTAACAGTCTCCAGTGCAATTCAGCTCTTAATGTATCTGCATGTGTTTAATCTAGAAAAGTGAAATCCAAAGAAAATTATAGTAGTCTCACAAGCTATGGTCAAATAGTGACTAGGCAAAAATCAGACTTGCTATGTGCCTTGGCACTATGTGTCTTCAACAACTCCAGCGGGATAAACGTATTTATAGTTCACTGGTGGACATTACACAAGGGATGTGTGACTGAAGACAATGAAAGATTACATGTCTTGAGGTGAAACTCTTGCTATAAAGCACATAAGATATGAGGTCACATGATAAAATTACGTTCATACATACCTTATTGAGAAAGATGCAAATGAATTTATATTCCCTATAAGAAGAATTAAACTTGAATTTATTTTCCTTGAGGGGTTATGTCTTAAATATGACCCACTTTGGAAGGAGGAATTTCAGTCTGGGAATTACATGTATGCTGACTTCAATTTTAAATGAGAGTGAATCTAATAGTGGATAGGTTAAAATGTGACCTAAAAATTTATAATTATCTACACAATAGTATTAGCTGAATTCTAATGCGCCAGATGTGGTTGGCATAACTTTTGATCAAGTAATCTATCGTGTATTTTACATTAAAAGGTCTTTTTCTTACATCCCCTCCTGCTTTTGAACAAGAATTTGCCTTACTCCTCCAACATCAGGTTTTGGATAACCTATATTTCCTACAGGTATGAAGAACGCCAGTGACTGACGTACAATTTCAGTAAGTACACCAAATGACTATAATTTGTTGTATTTGAATGTCAAATCAAACAGAAAAATATAATTTTAATCATCTTTCATTCATTCTATTTAAGTAAAAAAAAGTCTCCATTTCATTCTATCTTTAGGAAATTTCAAATGTTACCTTCCTGTGATTTTCCAGGCAACTATCTAAAATACACTATCAGTTTTTCATTGTGTATTTATGTGGTTATCATAAAAATTTGTAACATATAGTATAATGTTTAATTTACTTTTTTGATTTATAATCATAATCATACCTTTTATGTAGTTTACAGTATACAATTTACATTATCAATGTAAACCCTCTATTTGATATAAATCATTAATCAAAAAGAAGAAGGAACATGTGAGGTAATTGTAAACAGTAACAAGGTACTGTGCAGAGCACAAGTGTTCTGGTGATGGCTAGACATAGGAAGAACTGAGACTCATGTTGCCTTTCTCTGTTCTAATTATATTGTTTTTCCTCCCTTCTCACACACAACACTTTCTTACCATCAAGATGGCCTGCAACTCTTTCTTTTACAGAACATGCCCTCTTACCCTTAGATTTTACTTCACCCTACTTTTGTAGGATAGACATTCTGTTTTTAAAAGCAATATGCCTTGCATAGCTATTTTTCTATGTGGTGATATATACTCAGTAAATAGGTTATTTGGACAAAACCATTTTACTAAACCAGTATATTCCTAACTGAATTGTAAATACTTAACGATATCCACAGATAAGTTTACTTCTCAACCCCTATTAAAGAACAATTCTTCTAAAGAGAAAGAGATCATTACACAACTGCTCACCATGGACAGAAAAACCTGATCTTGCTGTGTTCTGTTCCAGTGGATCTTTCTGCAGCACCACTGAGATAAAACAGGAATAATGACAAATAAGGAAAGACTGTTTTCAATAAAAGAGAAAGAATAAAAAGATAAAAGATCTATTGTGAAAAACAACTGAAATGATTATGGTTCTCTGTAAATATTAATAAAACTGACAAGCCATTAGTCACATTGATGAAAAGAAATTCAGAGGAAACCAAGTCAATAAAATTAGAAATGTGAAAAAAAAAACATTGGAACAAATAATCAAATCCAGAAAAATAAAAGTTTTAAAAGTTCTATTTTACACATTCTGAAAACCAAAAACTGTCAATTTTTTACATGCTTGAACATTCCAAAATGAAAATAATAAGAAATAGATACTTTACACAGATGCAGCAACATCAAAGAGGATTAAGCTATTTAAAAAAAAACAAAACAAAACAACAACAAATGATCATAGAATCATTGCAGAATTCCACGAGAACACTAGAGAATAAAAAATGCAAATGCTGTTTAAAATAAGCCTTAAAAGGAAGGAAAGAAATGCTTGTGTTTATAATCAGCATTATTATAATATCATAACAGGTGAGGAGAAATCTTCATGAAAATAAAAGAAAATTAGAAGCCAATATTCTTGATAGATGTAAATGTAAATTTCTTTGAAAAATACTGATGAATGGACTTCATGATCAAAATCATATATATATATATGTGTGTGTGTGTGTGTGTGTGTGTGTGTGTGTGTGTGTGTGTGTGTGTGTATTCAACAAGTTATCATCATTCTAGAGATGCTGGGATGGTATATGTACATAAATCACTTGATTATCCTATAAATGAACTCAAGAAAGAAATAAAAGGATCATCTCATAAAATGTAAAACACGCTTATGACAAAATAAAACAAATATTCATGAATAATATAATTATTGCCATCATGATGCTAAATGTAGAAAAACTCAGAAGAATCTCACTAGGATCAAGAACAATATAAGGATGATTATTCACTTCACTATATAGTTAACTGTGTCTCTGGGTGTGTTTGAAATGTCAAAAGTGTTCCTCTCTCTGCCTGTAGAGCAGATGAGAGATCTCAGTTACTGCTAGTGACTGTCAGCTGGGTATCATACTTCCTGACATTATGATCAAGAGCTAAGCCCCTAAATTGTAAGCAAGCTCCCAAGTAAATGCTTCTTTTACTTGCTTGTTTGTTTTTTGTTTTTGGTATTTAATGAGAGTTGCCTTTTGTCATGATGTCTCTTCAGACCAACAGAACAGTCAGTGATGAAGATTAAGACAGGCCCTGTAGAAGGAAGTTTGTGCAGATTCTGAAAGAGAGAAGACCTCTCAAATTCAGGAATTATCAAGATCAGTTTGTGAACATGCAATTTACAGAATCAATTAAATGCAAAAAACAAGAAACAAATAAACAACAAAAAACAACCTAAATAGATAAATAAATAAATAGAACAAACTCAGGGCTTTACAACATAAAAAAAGTTACAAAATGTATAGGGAAGCAGATGAACAAGGATAGATAAAACAAAGAATGCTATAGGAATAATTACCACATCTGATTTCTAGTTATACTACAGAGCCATAGAAATAAAAACAACATAATACTGGAATAAGAGTAGACATAAAAATTTAGTTGAATAGAAAAGAGGACTCAGATGTAATGCCATATAAATACAGTCACATGATCTTTGACAAAGACACTTGAAATATATTTTTGAGAAAAGACAGCATCTTCAACAACTGATGTTATAAAATCTGGATTTTAGCATGCATAAAATGAAACTTTGCAAAAACTCAATGTAAATAGGTAAAGGACCTCATTTTATACCAGACACCATGAAACTGTTGGTAGAAATTTTCATGAGTACATATCAACGTAAAAGCACCTGTAAAGGCTTTTATAATACGAACCCAGTAGCTTTTGAAATAGGAATAACAAATGACATAAGGGACACCGTGAAATAAAAACTTTTCTATATGGCAAAGGAAACATAATCAAGTGAAGAAACAGACATATATATATATATATATATATATATATATATATATATATAGATAGATAGATAGATATAGATAGATATATTGTTATCTATACATCACACAGAGGAGTATTGTCTAGGACATAAACAATTCCTAATTGTATTTTGAAAATTCATAATGTATTTTGAAACTTGTGAAGAATATGAACCTTAACAACCTTACTAAAATGCAATATAGGGAAGGGTAGCAGGTAGACTAACTACAAATTAACACTGCTACCTCCACTCTCCTAATTCTAATCCCCAGTCTTATCTCCAGATCTGCAGAGTACCGACTGTCATAGTCTCACCCTGACTCCAAGGATAACACAGACTCCTGCCCCCAAACTTCCTTCCTGCAACTCATGGCTTTATTCTAGTTCCCACCTTCAGCAGGCAACACTGGAAACCTACTAGCCACTCTAGGTGGGAAAGCAGACAAGATAACTGCAGATCTTCACTATACCTGGAAATTACCAAGTAAAATGTTTTAGTCTAATCCCCTGCTCTCTATCAGACTACCTGTTTCATTTTCTCCTTACTCTCCATTTCTATTCCCAGGGGACTAAGTACAGCTCAGTGACCCACCCTGCTTTCCTCTCTCCTGTGGACCCTCTGAACTCTCCTATCTTAGTCCAACTACAGGGCAAAATGTCAGTGTTCAACACCTAGAAACATATTTTTCCTGGAACTTCTAGTGGCTACACCTATGAAGATCCCACAATAAAAACTACCAAAGAATCTGTAGCAACTACACTCTCCTCAGAAGTAAAAGGGCAACAGAACCAAAAAAACTAAACATCCACCAAACAACAAGAGCACAAATCAGAACCTAGAATTAAAATAGTCCCAAACCCAGTTTCAAGGCATCAGAGTAAAACCACAATCAATAACAACAAAGATAATGTGTCTCTGCTAGAGGCAAAAAACCCTACCAGAGTTTTCTCGGAACATGGCGACCTAGTTAAAATACAAGACAAAGACCTTAAAATAGACTTTAAGAATATAATAGAGTCCCTTAAGGAGTAAATGGATAGTTCCTTTAAATCTATGAAAACACAAACAGTAGAAGAACATTATTAAAATAGTTCATGACTTGATCATGAAAATGCATTCAATAAATAAAACTGAAACTAAGGGAAACCTTGAACGTAGAACAGGAATCTGAGAGGCAAGTCTCCCCAATAGAATTAAGTCATAGGAGATACTCTTAGGCATGGAAGATATTAATACCTATGAAATCTAAAGAAATCCTGGCACAAAGCATCGAGGAGATATGCGACACTATGAACAGAGCAAACCAAAAAAAAAAAAAAAAAAAAGAAAAAAGAAAAAAGAAAAGAAAAAGAAAGGAATAAAAGAGAAAAAAGCATTGATCAAAGGC
The DNA here is from genome assembly GCF_963924665.1 of Micromys minutus. NCBI lineage: Eukaryota > Metazoa > Chordata > Mammalia > Rodentia > Muridae > Micromys > Micromys minutus. The sequence continues at coordinate 11,129,605 of NC_137969.1, forward strand.
ACTAAAATATTTTCAACAGAATCATACAATAAAATTACCCTAAATTAAAGAAGTAGATGCCGCTCAAGTTATGAGAAACGTGCAGTCTACCAAAGATACACAACCAGGAAAAGTCCCTTTGCATTTAATAACTAAAATAGTAAACATACAGAACAAATCAAAACTACTAAAACCTACAAAGTAAGAAAACCAGGAAATATATAAAGAAAACTGTGAAATGTAGAATAACTCCTGGCTGTTGAATGGAGACTCTAAAAGTCAGAAGGGCATAGACAGATGTTTTAAACTCTATAAAGGACCACAGGTACAAGTTCTGACTTACTTACCCAGATAATGTTTAATCAAAATAGATGGAAAAAATAAGATAGTCCAAGATTAAACCAAATTTAAGTACTAAGAACTGAAAAGGAAACTATAACTAAAATAAGTTAACCACATTAAAAAAAAAAAAAAACAAAGAATAAATAATCTCTGACTAGCTGGATGGATGGCTCAGTGGTTATAAACATTGACTGTGCTTCCAGAGGTCTTGAGCTTAACTTCCAGCAACCACACAGTAGCTCAAAACCATCTGACATAGGATCTGATGCCCTCTTCTGTGTGTCTGAAGATCGTGAGTGTACTCATATACATTAAATAAATAAATAAATAAATAAATAAATAAATAAATAAATATCAAATCTGGCTTTTAAACTCAGTAATTAAAAATTATATAAAATCAAAAATCACAGACTAGAAAATCAAGAGAGGAAACAAAATCACATATGCAGGCGTGTGCACACACACACACACACACATACACACAGACACTCATGTGCATACTCTACAACAGCAAAATAGCAAGAATTTATCTTTCCATACCAATTGTCTCAATTTCTCAATAAAAATACAAACTAACAGTATGACGAGAAAACAGAACCCATCTTCCTGTTGTATCCAAGAAACACACCTTAAAATGGAGGACAGATATTGCCAAAAGGTAAAAGAATGAAAAAATATATTTCAAGCAGATCTAAGAAACCAACTGTTGTAATTATTTTAACATCTGACAAAACAGACTTCAAAGCAAAACAAAATGAGAAGTGTAAAGGAAAGATACTACATACCAATCACAGGAAAAATACACACATTGCAATTCTTAACATCTCCACACCAAACACAAAGGTACATAAGTTCATAAAGAAAACACTATTATACTCCTACAGCTTAAACAACATGGTGATAGTGGAACACTTTATTACCTCATTCTCACCAATAGACTGGTTACCTGGACAACAACTAAACAGAAAAGAAATGGAAGGACAACTGATGTTATAAACCAAATGACCTAACAGATATTTACAGAACATTTCACAAACACACAAAAGGAATACCTTCTTATCAGCACCTCACAGAAAGTTCTCCATACGCAGACACAAATCAATTCTCAACATATACAAGAAAACTGAAATAATACCCTGTGTCCTATCAGGCCACTAGGGATTAAAACAGGTTTAAAAACAGTAGAACAATAGAAAGCTTACAAAACCATGGAAACTGAACAACTCTCTAGTAAATTAAAAAAAAAAAAGGAGCAAAATTAAGAAATGAGTCGATGAATTTCTGGAATTGAATTGAAATTACCAGGTAGCTCACAGAAACACATGGGATGAAATGAAATTGATTCTAAAAGCTATCTCCATAGCTCCAAGTGTCTACACAAGATAGTGAGGTATGCTAGCAACTCAATAGCTCATAGGAAATTCTAGAACAAATAGAAAAAGTCACACACAGAAGAAATAGATGGAAAGAGAGAATCAAACTCAGAGCTCAAATTAATTAAATAAAAACACCAAAAACCACAAACAACAAATAACTCACTAAATAAATAAATAAATAAATAAATAAATAAATAGGAAAATAGAAAATATTAATTAAACAAATACTTGAGTCTTAGAGATTGACAAATCCCTACCCAAATTAAGATCTGGAGAGAGAATATTCAAATTAACAGAATTAAAAATTAAAAAGAGAGCATAATCAGAGGCACAAGAAAATTCAGGGAATCCTAAGAACTCAAAAATCTCAAAATTTAGAAAACAAATAATGCAAATAAATTGGGGTGCAGATCTAAACAGAACTCCCAAACTTTAACCTCAAATGGCTGAGAAATAAACAAATGCACAACAACATCCTTCCTCATCATGGAAATGCAAATCAAATCTACATTATGAGTTTTATGTCACACCTGTCAGAAATGGCTAAGATCAGCCAAACAAGTAACAGCTTGTGCTGTTGCGGATATAAAGGGGAGCACTCATCATTGCAGGCGGGAGTGTAAACTTATACAGCCGCTATAAATCAGTGTGGCAGTTGCTGAAGAAAATGGAAACCAAACTACCCCAAGATCCAGCTATACCACTTGTAGGAATATGCCCAAAGGATGATTTGTCATACCAAAGAAACAGTTGCTCATACATGTTCATTGCTGCTGCATTCATAATAGCCAGAAATTGGAAACAATGTAAATATCTTTCAATTGAAGAATAAATATGGAAGATGTGTTATTTACACCACAAAATATTTCTCAACAGCTAAAAGATTAAAGAAAATTCACAAGTAAACTAATGGAACCAGAGAAATCATTTAGTGTGAGTTAGTCTGGTATGGAAACACTTTATGTGGACATTAGTTGCTAAGTTAATGATAACCAAGCTATAATATATAAAAATACAGGTTAGGTATAGATTATAGGACTAGGACGACGAAATTGAATAGATACTTATGGATTGAGGGCTGGAATGGGATGATCATATGAGGAGGAAAACAATGGAGGGAATTCAGGGTGAAACTGCTAAACTTACTGGTAATCCGAGGTCCAATACAGAAACAGAATGTAGTAGAAACTTACTGAAGTATATACATATAAACAGTTGATCTAAATAAAATCACTAAAATACAGGGAAACAGAGTTATATTGTGCCATCTCTAGTAACCAAATGAAACTTCCTGTAACAAGATTAAGTTACATCTAACTGAATTTTTGGTCACAAGTGCCTCATGGGAATTCCCAAACAACCCAGCTGTTGTCCTTACCATAGGTTATAGCTGGTCTTTCTCTACTTTGTTGGGTTCTTCTTTCCTCTACCCTTCTCAACCTCTTTTTTTCCACCCTTTCAACACTCTCCAACACTAGATAAGAGAAAAAAGGACAGAGACACAAGGAAATAGACTCCTGAATAAAGTTACAAGGGGATGACCATATTTTTAGACTACTTCCTACTGATTAGGGAAACAGTTCCATGAGGATAATTATATCTTCAGAGTTAATGTATCTAATTATTTCTCTTCCTCCTTGTCCTCCTCCTCTTCCTCATTCTTCTTTTCTGGGAAGAGGTCACAAAGGTTGGAAGGCAGACTTAGAAAGACTAAAAAGTGATGTGCTTGAGGTTGATGATCTGACATTCCCCCAAAATCAATAAAAATATTATTCTGCATCATAACTATCTATATAAGCCAACACAGCCACTCTAGAAATGCATTTGGTGAACTCTCAGAACATTATAATTAGATGTATCAGTTGCCTCCCTTAAAGCACTCCTGACAAACACTAAATGATATTATCTTACTACAGTGATACTAGCATATTCATGTTCATTTACATCCTAGTCCTAAAAGGTAGGAAATGAAATCAACATAGATGGCAAATCCAATCCGTTGGCAAGTAGAGAGTGAAAATGTAGTGTATATATACAGAATGGAATACTACACAGCTTTAAGAGTAGATGAAACCACAATACTTGCAGATAAATGGACAAACCTGGAAAATACTGTATAATATCATTCAGACTCCAAAAGATAAGTACTTCATATTCTTTCTTATATGATGGTCTTAGCTTTAAATGTCTCATTCTGTTCATTTATAGTGGAGCACATGTGAAGTGTAGGAAACTAGAAATGAGCCACCAGCAGGGGTTGATTATTTAAAGGGGTGGAGTGTAAAAGAAAGGAAAATAGAAAACAAGGACATTGGGAATAGGAGAGGTTCAGCCAGGTATTAGAATGACCATGTTATAGAAAACTGTGGTAGGAGAGAGAGAGTAGATGTGAAGCCACTTCCTGGGAACCTAGCATCTTGTAATCTAAGTAAAAACAATGTAATAGAAAGGGTAGATTAATACATGGAATATGAAAACACGGCAGAGAATACTGGGAGATAATGATTTAAGCCAGGATGAGAACATTCAGGGGTGGTGAGAGATTAGGCATGGGTTAACCCCCTGAAGCAGAAAAACCATATGAGCCTGGGGTGAAATTGGAGTGATGTGAAAGGCGGTACAGTGAACATGACATGGCTCTTGTACATGTAGAATAAGAAGGCAGGTTATCAAACTCGATTTACAAATTAATAAGATCCTCGTATATATTAGATATTAGACCTCTATGAGATATAGGGTTGACAAAGACCTTTTCCCAATCTGTTGGTTGCCGTTTTGTCCTAATGCCAGTGTCCTTTGCCTTACAGAAGATCCAACTAAAACCAATCTGCAAAAAAACATTTTGTATATGAAGACAAAGTTGATTAAAGTAGAAGGAATACAAAAAGATCTACTGTGCTAACAATTCAACAAAATGAAAGTGGCCATGTTAGTGTTTTAAAAAGCAATCTTGAGAACAAAGAACATATCAGGAATAAAGAGAGTTGGTGCATAACAAAGGAGTCTTTTCTCCTTGATGTGTGTGCACTTTTAAACAAACCACCAAAGCACAGAAGACAAAAGGTGAAAATAAAGCACCAAGAAACAGTTCTGTCTTCTGTTCTAGGTGCAGATTTTGACACCTTAGTTTTATGTAATAATATGGCCAGCAATTATTGAAAAAAATTAGTAGTAAAGAACAGAAACATTAGTCAGAAGGACATAATTGTTGCACAATCAACAACAGTAAAAGCTACTTCTTGCTCAAGTTCTAGTAGAATTCTCAGCCTCATTCTTGGATATTAAAGTGTCTTACCAAGTTTTGAAGAATTGATTAATTACTAAAGAGCACATCTCCTAGACACATACACTTTAACCTAAGAACAGAAGACAGATGTCATTATCAATATGGAGACCTAGATTTACTCTTCTAAAGAAAACCTTGAAAATCAACGCCACCACTGAGAACTCTCAATGGAAACTGTAGAAAGTTCTGAACCACACTGAGTGAAACCAACTTACTGAGAATCACAGGATGCAATAAAAAATTTTCCTCAGAGGGAAACTCACAGCACTGACTATGTTAGAAAGGAAGAAATATCTAAAAATCAACAATACAACATCATTCTTAATGCAAACAGAGGTAAATAAATAGGAAAGATTAGAGTTGAGATCAGTGAAATTAAGAGCATAAGATGATGAAGTTTGAAAAAATCAAATCCTGTTGTTTTAAAGATCGCTCCAATTGACAAACCTCTTCATAAACTAAGAAAGAAGAAAAGAATATTCAAAAGTTACAATGACATAGATGAAAAACAACAGAATATTTCAATGCTGTCTTGCTGGCCCCTTTTATGTCAACTTGACATGAGCTAGAGTCATGAGAGAGGAAGGAGCCCCAACTAAGAAAAAGATTAGACTTTAGGCAAGCCTGTAGGGCATTACTTTAATCAGTGATTGATGAGAGAGAGCGAGTTCATTGTGGATGGTGCTATCCATGGAGTGGGGGCCCCAGTTTCTAGAAGAAAGTTGTCTGAATAAGCCATGGAGAAAAAGCCAATAAGCAGAATTACGCTATAGTCTTTGCATCAGCTTCTGCTTCTGGCTCCCTACCTTGTTGGAGCTCCTACCATGACTTCCCTTCAGTGACTTGGAGTAATGTGGAAACATTACCCAAATAACCCTTTATTCCCAAGTTGCTTTTGGTTACGGTGCTTCATCAGAGCAACGGTAACCTTAACTAGTACAGTCGAAAGGATACTGAAGACATATCATATGTACTTGACTCTATTACTTCGGTAACTAAGGTAAAATAGCTCGGTTCTGTGAAAGGCACAAAATACCAAGACTCCTGAAGTGAAAATGGGTAATCTGAATAAGTATATAATTATTGAATTGAATAAATAATTACCTACTAAGGCAAACAATGCTGCACTGGTGAATCCTACCACACAGTTAAGGAAGAGCCATACCAATTCATTGCAGTCTCTATCAGGAAAATTGAAATAGAAAGACATTTCCCAAATCCCTTTATGATGCCAGCTTTATACTAATATGAAAACTAGATAAAGACATTACGAAATAGAAAATGTACATGCCCTTATCTCTCATGAACACAGATAAAAAATCCTCATGAAAATATTAACAAATTGACTGCAACAATGTAAGAGAAGAATTATACAAAACGAACAAGCTGGATTTAGGCCAGTTATGCAAAGCTACTTGCACATTTGAAAATCAATTTATGTAATCCACCATATCAACAGACTAAAGGACAAAACCATATAATCATATCAATCGATGCAGAAAATGCATTGGACAAAATCCATCACATATTCAGAACACGCTTAGAAAACTAAAAATAAAGAAAAAGCCTCTCTTGGTAAGAGCCATTTATAGAAGGTCTATATGTAATATTATACTTGATAGAGAGTTCCAGTATAATTTACTTCTATGTTTTTGGAAAGGACATTTGACTTTTCCCATAAAATTTATTCATCATGCTATGTGAGATCCAATAGTCCAAGAAGAGAAGGAGTGGTAATAAAGACTGGTGTCTGTTTTCACAGCTGACAAGAATGTTTAAGTAAAAAGTTATAGTGGATAGACTCCTGGAAATGGTTTTTAGTAAGGTCATTTTATATAGTGAGTGCCAAAACCAAAAATGTCTTCCCCCTTAGAATCAATGAATGATTGAAATTTGAAACAAAATAAAATGTAATTAATTTTTATGTTGAACAATGAGGTATTTAGTTGTACATTAACAGATCACATACAGAATCTATATGTAAAAAATTCTTCAAAATTCTGATGAAAGTAATTTTATCTAAAGCAGTGGTTCTCAAATTCTCTAAGGCTGTGCTCCTCTAGTGCAATTCCTTGTGTTGTGGTGACCCCCCAATCATAAAATTATGTTGTAAATGTAATTTTGCTACCTTTAATGACTTGTCATATAAATATGATATGTAGGATATCTAATATGCCACCCCCAAAACAGTTATAAAACCCAGATTGTGAACCACTGATCTAAAATAATAGAAAAACATTCTATCTTGATGGATTAGAAAAGTAAATTTAATTTAGATGTTCATTCTTTCCAACATAGCTCATAGAGTTCATTCTAAACTTTACTTTTCAAAAGAATTGCATATGTATTTGTACATGCATGTCTCTATGTATGGGAGAAAGGGGGCACATGTATGTGGAAGCTCAACACTGACAACAGGAGCCTTCCTTGATAGCGCGCCATCCTTGTATTGAGGCAGGGTTTCCCAGTTGAATCAAAGGTTTGCTGACACTAGTTAGCTATCAAGCTTATTTCAGGAATCAACTGTTCCTGCCTTTTGCATACTAGAATTTTTCTCTTCTTTTATTGGACATTTTCTCTATTTTATTCTCAAATGTTATCCCCTTTCTCAGTTTCCCATCCAGAAAGCCCCTGTCCTGTTCCCCTCTCCCTGTATCTATGAGGGTGCTCACCCACCCACCCACCCACTTTCCCCTTCCTCACCCTCCTGGCATTCCCCTACACAGGAGCATTAAGCCTTCACAGGACCACTGATAATGCCCTACAAGGCCATACTCTTCTAAATATGCAGCTGGAGCCATGGGTCCATCCATGTGTTCTCTTTGGTTTGTGGTTTAGTCCCTGGTAGCTCTGGGGGTAAGGGTTGGGGTATATTTGGTTGATATTGTTTTTCCTATGGGTTATATACTTCAGATACTTCAGTCTATTGGATCCCTGGGTGGGGCAGTCTCTGGATGGCCTTTCCTTCAGTTTCTGCTCCACTCTTTGTCCCTGCATTCTTTTTGACAGGAGAAATGATGGATTAATATTTTTGAGGTGGATGGGTGACTTCATCCCTCAACAGGGGGCCATGCCTATCCACTAGATATGGTCTCTATCTGTTCTCCCTTTTGTTGGTTATTTTGTCTTAAGTCCTCCCTGTTTGTTCTTGGGAACCTCTTGGATCTTTGGCATCTGAGACTTTCTAGTGGCTTCCCCAGTTCCCCCTCCCTACTGCTGTATACCTATTTTCTAATTCCTGGCCCTCTGTACTTCTCCATCTCCTCCCATATCTGAACTGGTCCCACTTTTTTACTCCCCCTCCTCTCTCCCTCTCCTTCCCAGAGATTATTCTCTTCCCTTTACTGAGTACTCTTGCCGCATCCACACTACGGTGTGTTCTTCTTTCTTCTTGAGGTTCACACAGTCTGTGGGTTGTGTCATGGGTATTCCAAGCTTATTAAAAAGGCTCCAAGTCAGTTGGCTGATGTCATATTAGATCTGAAACTTTAAAAAAGTATAAAACATCTATGAAGCAGTGTAATGTGGTTAAAGTTGAAATGTGTGGGAGGCAAGTGGGCTGTGCTGCCATACAGAAGAACTGGTAAGGTTGAGCAGATTCAAAGTCTGGGGAATCTCAGAATTGAGAACAGCAGAAGTTGAACCAGTTTCCTGCCAAATTACTTGATCTTGAACCTGGAACCATGATACCTACTGGGAGGATCGTGACAATTGGTCACATAGCATGAAAACCTAGAGCTCTCCATGCTAATGTGGTAGATAGATAGACCCCAAGTATACAGCCAATAAACTTCTCTTCCTGGGCCTTTTTTCCTACAAAAGTTATTTAATCCCTGGTTCACAATGAATTTACATCTGCCATCAAATAAAATAGTTTGGACAAACAAGGTCTGCTGCACGGGGCATGGGGGAGCTGTAGGGGTGAGGAGTATATCAGTTATCCCCTTCCTGCCTGGCACAAAGACATCCTGAAGGGAAGCACAGATGCGTTCCCAACTCTGTGATGAACCCAGTGGTGTGTGTGCCACAGGAGACTGTGAACCACAGCATCCATCCCAGAGTCCGATGTTTCTCACCCAGAGAAATCAAGGACGGAAGCCTCCCCTGAGCAGCTTGTTGGTGGTACTCACACACCCCATCAGAGAGGCAGATATGCAGCCCATCAAACGTGTTGCTTACTAATTTTAAAACTCTGTCAATAATAAAATAGCGACTGTCTAAGGGAAAACAACGCACTACAATGCTTATACCATACAGGAAGATGATCCAGGACAAGAATAGGTCACAGTATGGGAAAAAGAGAGCAATGTTTTTATTTAAGTTTCTTCACTGTGCAGTGAGTGATGTAAGACTGAGCAGCCAGACAGCAAGTCAATGTGCATATTTGCATATTTAACAAGCTAATTCAAAATAAATCCGAAAGCAGTAGAACATAAAAATTAAAGAATGCAAATGTAATTATATTAAATATAAACCCCATAAACACTAAGTTAAATGTAATACATTGGCAAATAATATAAACCAGTAGAAAATAGTGTCTGCTACCATTAAAGAGCTAATGTCAAATACAAAGACATTTGTTAAATATAAAAGAATGGGTATATACATCATAGAACCCCAACACAAAGACAGTAGGAGTCCTAATATTAATATCAGATAAAGAACATGAAGAAGTATTGTATAAGACACTGTGGATTTATATGAAAAATATAATAAAATATTTATACAGTAAGGGAGACATTAAATATGAATATTTAGTATATATTATATATTAAATATATATTACACAATTTATATAATTACATATTCAATTTATTATAGTATATATTTAATAGGCAGTATATATTAAATTTATATTGTATATTTACTTTATTATATATAGAACTATGAATGATTTATAATATTATATACATGTTAATTATATTTATATACTAATATATAATATATTAATACTATATATGAAATCATTAAAGACCAATATTAAGGCTAGAGAAATAAATAAAGTTTAGCTTCTGCTAAAACTTTTTAACTAAAATATTAATGAAGAAAAGTTTATTTCTAACTAATGTCTGTAAGAGCAAAGAAGGTCTCCCTCTCATACTTCTATTGAACATTTCACTGCAGGCTTTAAATAAAGACTGAGTCTAGAAAATGCATAAAATATTAACATAAAGTCAATCTGTAAGTATTTATAGCTTGTCTGCAGAGTTAGATTTCAGAATATCATACAAAGACAGTAATGGGAGCAATGTCTGACCAGTTGACCCAGTTCAAGTAGGAACAGTCAAAGGAACAACTGTACAATATCAATACACAGTTAAAAGTAAAAACAAAACAAAATTTTAAACTTCATGATCTGCAAACTTTAAATATTACTGAGAATAATTACAATAAATAAAATAAGAAATATTATATTTGCAAGAGAGAAACTGAAATTAGGTTTATTATGACAAATATAGATTAATTACAATTGAAATTTTATTATTTTCTTTTGTTACATTTTAGTTTTCAAAATTGTGAATTTAGAATTAGAAGCTAGGTAGAAATTAAGAGGCGAGAAGTTACTTCTAACTACCTGTTTACAAAAATGTAAGACAAAAATACAGTAAAAATATATTTATTCATAAACAATATAATTATATATATTATATATATATATATAATCACAGAGGACAAGCATCTATACTAATAGGATTAGTCATTCTGGAAATGAAAATTAAAAGCATGTTGATATGTGGCTCCCTTGTAAAAATAAATCATGTTACTGGGGCCACATGGATAAACTGGAAGGTAGCAGGCATTATGAACAAGTCACGATCTAACATGGGATTCAGGCAACCATGAGCACAGGAGAGGCATCAGGGGACAGTCACTCTGTTCCCAGAAACCGCAGACCACCAGGAAGAAAGTATGATAATATCTATAATAGTTTATTTTTATTCTGATGACAAAGATATCTGTCTAATTATTAAACTGCAAACTGAAAAGAATGATTATCCCTTTTTTATAAATAATGCTTTAACAAATCCAACATTTAAAATCAACTGACAGATAACACTGGCAATATTATCTTCTCTCAGACTTGTCGGAGAAAATCCCAATACTTTACAATCAGACATAATTTTGGCTGTCATTTTGAAACAAATAGTGTTAATCATTCCTACAGAGTTACTTTTTGTCTTCATTCCTAATTGATTAATTGTTTTATAAATAATTAATTCGGTTTAAAATTAATTTGGCAGTCTGTCTGAGTAATAATTTTTTATTCTTTGTTCAATTGTTATAATTATTTATTCTTAATTTCCTAATAGTGATTTTTTGTGAACCAGTGAAATAAATATCTATTCAATCAGTGTGTTATTATTTAATAGACGACTGCATGAAATTAGCTATAACATTTATATGTGTAGTTCTAAGTGTAATTAATCTATTTTATTTCATGTACCAGGATTTTATTTGATATAGAATTTTGTTGATTCATAATTGAAGGTTAAAATCTTTCTATCAGTTTGACCAATCTTAGGCAGTCAATCTAAAATCACATTCAAAGACAATCTAAAATATTTGACATTTTAGTACTGTCTTACTTAACATTTTTATATTATTTTTGTGAGATTTATTAGAAGGATTATTATAAGCATTAATTTTTATATTTTCTTGAGTGACTACCAATTTCATTTATATTCTAAAATACAGAGAAATTAAACTAAATTTTAGAAAAATTGTCCTTCCTATTTTATAAAGCTACCAAATACTCAACACTATCTGTCTTACATTATCTTTAAAATGCTTCCCAAAATCTTCCCTAATGGCCAAAACTTACCACTACAATGCAAACTAGAACAAGAGAATATTTGTTAACTTTTTGACATAAATGTACTTACCACATTTCAGAACTATGAGTTAGCATTTCTGATATGAGAAAATAAAATAATTATTCTTTAGTTTTCTATTTTAACTTTGTGAATTTTTTTTCCTTTTCCACTTTTTATTATATTTTTATTTATAACAGTTTTAAAATTTAAATGAGTTTTGATCATATTATACCTCTACCTCAACCTTCAACTCCTTCCATATCTTTTCTCAAAAAAAAAAAAAAAAAAATTAAAAAAAGAAAAACAGGAGCAATACCTCCCAAACAAAGACACACACACACACACACACACACACACACACACACACACAAAACAAACTAACAAAACCCCCAAACTGTAACAAAATAAAAGCACACAAAAGTCTATGGAGTTTTTTTATTATTATGAAAATATAAAAAATTTTATTATTATAAAATGATTACCATTATATGTTAATCAACTTCTCCTGAACATGAGATGTCCTTTGATGTGGTTCATGTTCCCAGTGATGTTCTGCTGGAGAAAACCAATTTTTCCTCTTTCAGCAGCTTCAAGGAATAAATTAACCTTTTCCAGACTTTAAAATTTTTTCTTATGTTGATTAAGGATTTGCCAATCCTTCTTTCATTGGATAGTTGAAAAAATTGATCTTGTCATTCATCAAGTTATACATGATAAAAATTATACAAATCTTATATAATATTCTTCCGTAAAGAGCTAAACAAGGCAAAAACAACAAATCTAAACAAAATAAAGAAAATGTTTGTTTGCTACTTCTCAATTTATGTACTTGATAATTTATATTCTTCTGGACTCTTGGGCGCCTGTGTAGTTGATATTTATAGATCAGGCTCTTTTATAGTCAATTTAACACCAAATGTAACCTTAGCTACATAGTTTAAACTCATGGTCCTCCTGCCTCTGCCTCCATTCCTGAACACTATGTCACAGGGACATACTGCCACACTCAGATGCATTTTTATTTTATCTTTATTTATTTTACAACCAAAAAAAAATCTTTTCATAATGAGAAGCTCATTCATATTTCCTGTCTTTATTTTTCACTGAGACAATCCCAGGGGACATAACTAGGGTTGTCACATCCCTTCTTCATCCAGAAAGAATTTGTTCACTCACTGCTTTGAAAATATATGGAAAATATCAAGGACGAGCACTAACCTTAAACAGCAAAGAATATTTTCTATCTGGACTATGATAAAATTGTTTAAGGAAAAGAAAGGAAGGAGGAGGAGAGGGGGAAAGGAAGGGAGGGAGAGGGTAAATGAGAGAAGAAGGAAGGAAAAGATAGAGACAGAAGGACAAAGTAGCAGGGTGGAGAAAGAGGGCAATGCTAGATTCATATTGAAAGAATCATCCATCCCTGCATCCCTGAGATGAAGCTTCCTTGATCATGGTGAATGATCATTTTGATGTGTTCATGAATTTGTTGTGCAAGAATTTTATTGAGTAATTTTGCACTGATAATCATAAAGGAAATTGAAATAAAGTTCTCTTTCTTTGTAGGGTCTATAATTGTAATTCACTGTATAAGACTTCAAAGGAAAAAAAAACACATAATCATCTCATTAAATCATCCCCTATCATAAAAATTTTTGAAAATAAGAAATTCAAGCCCTATACCTAAACAGAGTAAAGACAATATACAGCAAACCAGTAGCCAACATCAAACTAAATAGAAATTTAAATAATCCTACTAAAGCTAGGGACTAGATAAGGCTGCCTGCTCTCTCACTACCTATTCGTTATAGTACCGAAAGTTCTAGCCAATTAGACAACAAAAAGATGCAAAATGAATACAAATTGGAAAGGAAGAAGTCAAAATATCACTATTTGCAGAAGACATGATGGTGTACTTCAGTGACCTCAAAAATTCTAACAGAGAATTCCTATAGCTGGAAAACAACTTCAGCAAAGTGGCTGGATAGAAAATTAACTCAAACAAATTAGTTACCTTCCTCTACTGAAAGGACAAAGAGGCTGAGAAAGAAATTAGGGGAATGACACCTTGCACAATAGTCACAAACAATATAAAATACCTTGGCGTGACTCTAACCAAGCAAGTGAAAGTTCTGCATGACAAGAACTTAAAGTCTCTGAAGAAAGAAATTGAAGATCTCAGAAGATGGAAAGATCTCCCATGCTCATGGATTTGCAGGATTAATATAGTATACCTAGACATCTCGCCAAAAGTAAGTTATAGATTCAATGCAATTCCCATCCAATCCCATTGCAAGTCCAACTCAATTCTTCTTAGAGCTAGAAAGAGCAACTTGCAAATTTATTTGGAGTAACAAAAAGCCCAGGATTGCAAAAACTATTCTCAACAATAAAAGACTTTCAGGAGCAACTGCCATCCCCGACCTCATGCTCTATTCCAGAGCAATATTGACTCAAAAATAAATAAATTAAAAATCCATGGTATTGATACAGAAAAAGGCAGGTAGATCAATGAAATAGAATTAAAGTTCCAGAAATGAACCCACTCACCTCTGGTCACTTGATCTTTGACAAAGGAGCTAAAACCATCCACTGCAAAAAAGACAGCATTTTCAACAAATGGTGCTGGTTCAACTGGCAGTAAGCCTGTAGAAAAATGCACATATATTATTCTTATCTTCTTGTATAAAGCTTGTACAAAGTCCAAGTGGAACAAGGACCTGCACATAAAAATAAATACACTCAAACTAATAGAAGAGAAAGTAGAGAAGAGCCTAGATCACATAGGCACAGGGGAAATATTCCTGAAAAGAACACCAATAGCTTATGCTCTAAGATCAGCAATCAACAAATGGGACCTCATAGAATTTTAAAGCTTTTGTAAGGCAAAGGACACTGTTAATAGTGCAAAATGTCAGCCAACAGATTGGGAAAAGATATTTACCAATCTTATATCTGATAGAGGAATAATATCTAATATATACAAAGAACTCAAAGTAGAACCAAGAAAATCAAATAACCCTTTTAAAAATGGGGTACTGAGCTAAATAAAGAATTCTCAGCTGAGAAATATAGAATGGCCAGGAAGCACCTAAAGAAATTTTCAACAGCCATAGTCATCAGGGAAATGCAAATCAAAATATATTGAAGATTCCACCTCACACCACTCAGAATGGCTGAGATTAAAAAAAAAAAAAAAAAAAAAAAAAAAAAAACCGCAGGTGACAGCAGATGCTGGTGAGAATATGGAGATATGGAGAAAGAGGAAGTCTCCTTTATTGTTGGAATTGCAAGCTTGTGCAACCACTATGAAAATCAGTCTGGTAGTTCTTCAGAAACTTTCCATCCTATATTAGCTACTGTTTCATTTAATGCTATTGAAATTAAAAAGGGTAAACTTAAGAAATTTTAAAAGTACACAGAATGTTTGTTATGTGTACACTTGTCATTCTATTAAGTGAGTTGACTTACCAATATTACTACAAAAAAGAAAAAAGAAAAAATTGAACATAGTACTACGTGAAGACCCAGCTACACCACTCCTAGGAATGTCCCCAAAAGATGCTCCAACATATAGCAAGGACACATGCTCCACTCTGTTCATAACAGCTTTATTTATAATAGCCAGTAGGTGGAAGAACCAAGATGCCCTTCAACAGAGAAATGGATACAGAAAATGTGGTACATTTATGCAATGGAGTACCACTCTGCTATTAGAAACAATGACTCCCAGAGTGAGGTCCCAAAGAACACACATGGTATGCACTCATTGATAAGTGGATATAAGTCTAAAAGCTGAAAATACTCAAGATAGAAAATATGAAGTTCAAGACAAAGGAAGTCTAAAATGTGGATGCTTCAAATACTTCTTAGAAGGGGGAACAAAATACTCACAGGAGGTAGAGAAAGATGGAGTAGGGAAAGGGTGATAAGATCATGTAAGAGAGGAGACAGGAATTACAAACAGAGGGTCAGGAATTTGAATATAGGTGTCAAGCAATGGTGGATGTGGGACTGGGGAATGCCAACAGCAAGTCCCAAATGCCAGGAAAGCAAAAGACTTCCAGGACCCAATAGGGATGAGATTAGCAGAAATCCCCAACAAAGAGAATGGAGCTCCTCTAGAGACCATATCCAGTGGTTAGGCAAGGCCCCTGGTTGGGGAATGGGGCAACCCACCCTTCTCAAAAATTTAACCCATAATTTCTCCTATGTAAAGGAAATACAGAGACAGTGAGTGGAGCAGAGACTGAAGGAAAGGCCATTCAGAGACTGTGCCAGCTGAGAATCCATCCCATATGCTGCCACCAAACCCAGTTAAGATTGCTAATGCCAAGAAAAGCATGCTGACAGGAGCCTGATGTGGCAGTTTCCTGAGAGGCTCTGCCAGATCCTTACTGACACAGATGAGCATGCTTGCAGGTAACCACTGAGCTGAGCAGGAGAGATTTAGAGAAAGGACTGAATGAGCTGAAGGAGTTTGTAACCCCACAGGAACAAAAACAATATCAATCACTCAGACCCCCCACAGCTCCCAGGGATTAATCCACCAACCAAAGAGTACACATGGAGGAACCCATGGCTCTAGACACATATGTAGCAGAGGATGGCATCATAGGGCATCAATAGGAGGAGAAGACCTTGGTCCTGTGTAGGCTCGTTTTCCCAATGTAGGGGAATGCTAGGGAGATGAGGTGGGAGTGGGTGGAAAAGGGAGTATTCTCATAGAGGCTGGCGGAAGGGGGTTGGTAGAGGTAGGAATCAGGAAAGGTGATAACAATTGAAATGTAAATCCATAAAATATCTAATAATAAATCATTCATATTTCATGGAAGACATTTAATCTAGGCTTGAGTGTAACAAAATAGAAATAGGATTACCATCATACAAAGTGTTCACCACAGCATGCTGTACTCACCTGTTCTAAGTACAGCTGTAACAGCTAATGTTTCATAGGAGGCAGGGGCTGCGGCTAAACATTTAGCTCAGTATTTTACTTTATTTTTCTGGTATAGCTAAGGGGCCTGAAATCAGGACTGACTGTGTGAATGACTGCATGGAATGTGTTTGTAAAAAGGATGAAGTATGTCTGAAGAGAATGGATCTCAAAAGTCTACATCATATATGGTAACAGTCAGTTGTTTGGTTTATAAATGATCTGGCAGACCTTGACTTTCTTGTTTACCCTGCTAATATACCAATATACCATCCTTATAACAAAGGTTGGATCAGGGAGAGGATCCATGTGTTTCTTAGCTGACAGAGCCAAGTGTTTGGGGAGTAATTAGATGTTCAGTATCCAGGCACTTCCAATGTATCATAGAGTGCAATGTGCTCACGTCATAATAGCATTAATGGTTTTCTTTATGTTTTTTCTACAACATTTTTTATGCTTGGAATTATAAAGTAGGGCCTAACCTAAGAAGTTGGTACATCTCTATCTCTATCTATCATCTATATCTATGTCTATAGATTATAAATAGAGAGATAAGATGATATAGATAAGGGTACAGATATATATATATATATATATATATATATATATATATATATATATAAATGATAGATATGGATATTCACATGGATATAGATATATATTCAAATTGGACATATCAGTATGAATTCATTGTGATGTCCCAAATTTGAATTCACTAAACACTAAGTACAAGTACTAATAACTCTCCTCCATGTTTATTTGCAAGTTCTCACTTTTTGTTTATGGCTGTAGCAGCAGGAGAGTTTTTACATGAGAAATTGTACTATCAATGGAGTTACTATACTGACATCTATTTGTCTTTGCTGCTTTAGTGGCCCTACAAGTTCCTTTAATAACACTTACACTTAAGCCAGCGTCATTCCCCACATCCTCTTTAGTGTGGATGTTTTCTGCATCTGTTGTTCAGTATGATCTTTGGTCATATTCTGCATTTCAGCCTGCATTTCCCCTCATCATCTTATTTGAATAAATCATGTGAATTTTTTGTATACTATGGGCCCAAAATTTCCCAACATTAAATGTGAGCTATGTTCCTTCAAAGAGTATTGTCTTTTAGAAATCAGCAAAAATAAACATTTCTATGGAGAAACCAGACACTCAGCTTTTTGGCCAAGACACCCAGGTTAATATCAGGAGAGTTAAAACTCACTCCAAGATGGCTGCTGCCTTGAAAGGGCTGGGTAAAGATGAAAGTCTATCAGCCATGGTTTTCCTTGGTAAGACATCAAATTTTAATCTAATTGCAGAAAAGACACCATTTACATCCCATTTGAAGGACACCCTCTGAAGTATCTGATGAGTATCCTTTACGGTAATCAGAACTAAGGGACATTACAGAAAGCATCCCAGCCAAGAGCTGGCTAAGCAGAGATAATGACTAAATATAAAATGGTACCTCGGATAAGATCCAGGATCAACAAGCAAGAGAAGAATATGAAGAAATCTGAATAATATATAGACTTTAATGATAATGTATCTTTGGCTCATTAACTGTAACAAATGTGGCATTAAATGTAATATATGTATGCTTTTATAAAGCAAATTGTGCAGGTTATATGGAAACTCTTCACTGTCTTTATAAGTTTTCTATAGTATAAAGTTACAATTATTCTAAAGACATTTTATGTCTAATTACTATTCCTTGATAATTTAAATAAAAGTATGTACTTATGTTTTCTTCTATTCTGCCTTATAATCTAATCAATATGTCTATTATTATTGAGCTTTTTAAAGTCTGACAAATTGCATTTATAAAGGGCTTATTCTCTTCAAGTCTGTGATTTAAAAGTTCATATTGAACGTGAGGTGTGTGTGTGTGTGTGTGTGTGTGTGTGTGTGTGTGTGTGTGTGTGTGTGCATGTGTGTGTGTATGGTCAGAAGGCCCAAGACAACTTTCGATGTCATTTAACAATACCTGTCCTCTTCATTTAAAATTTTTCTTGACATTCATGTATTTATTTTGTCTATGAATCTGTATTGTGCGTTCATATGTTCAGTCTTTCGTGTGCATGTGTCAGAGGATAACTTGTGAAAGTACGTACTCTCCTCCACTGTCTGGGTTCCAACAATTAAGCTTAAGTCCTGAGACCTGAGTCCTTAGCACATTTAAGAAGGTAGCTATGTCTGTGGCCTCCACCTACCTGTTTTTGAAACAGGGGCTGTCACTCTCCTTGGGATCTCCAAATAGACTAGGCTGGTTCATTAGCCTCTCTATGGCTCTCTCCAGACCCATATAAGAATACATGTTCACCATTATTTAACAGTAATATATTTTCAGGAAGTTGGCTAATTTTAAAATAATGGATTATTTATCATAAGTATAATTGAAACATAAAATTGGCAATCAACCTTCTTAATATCTGTGTTGTTAAAGGTTCTAAAATGAATCTGTGTGTTAAATTAGGAATCTCTGAATCATGGCAGAAATTTTAATGATATACTTAATCCTAAGACAGAAATATTTTCATTTATTTAATAAGATAGCAGAGAAGAAAGTGAAGATATTTTCGTTGTGTAATTCAATGGAATTTATTGCTATCATCCTAATACCAAAATTATCTCTGTGCATCTGAAAATGGTGTCATGTTAGTCACAAAGAACACAAGAAATGGTCAACTTCATGGGGTGACCTAAGATTTAATATTAGGCACTTTCACCTTGAATTTCCTATGAGATATTGATACTGTTGTAGTAAGAAATTAAAATTACTAGATATACTAACTGCCACTGTACACACTGATCAGGTGCAAGGTTTAAGAAGAAGAAAAAAATTTTTTCAGGAAATGGTAACAAATGGTATGAAACTCAAAAATTTCAGTTCAGATGTAAAGAGGCTTATCTTGATATTAAGGATGCAGAAAAGACAAAGTAGTAACCTTCAGAGTTCTAAGAGGAGACACAGGACCATTTGTATCCTGAGCTGTGGGCATAGATTCAACAGGAGAGGAGGCAGGATGTGTGAAAGGATGCAGGAGGGGAGAGCTGATGGATACAGAGAGTAAGTACTCATTGGCTACCTCTCGGAATGTTCTCCCAGAATGCCTCAGTTATTCCTCCCCAAGTTCTACTTTTAAAAATAATTTTTTCCTTAAAGCAAAATTGAAACAAACAAACAAACAAACAAAAATCAAAAAAACAAACATCAACAGCAACGACAAACAAAACCAGCTCAAAAAGACTATGGGACTTACTTGCCCATAGTTAATGTCTCATTGGTTGTATGGTTCTGTAATATGTAATGCTCATGAGACCATGGGAGGCTGGATACCATACTGGAGTTTATTTGACTGGCCATTGTACCTTAAAATGATGTATGGTAAAAGATCATGTGAAAAGAACAAGGGATGGTCACTTTTTTTTATAACTTTACTGTTTTTATAACAGAAATAAAATCCATTAAAGTCTAACTTCTTTATGAGGCAAGTTTTTATGATCTATTCAGCTTTGAAAAGCCACACCTCTTACACTGTCAATTGGAGAATTAAGTTTCAAGTGCACAGATTTTATAAAAAGCCACAGACGTTGTGGTATTAAGAATCTATACAATTAGAATTGAGACCCTAGTGTGTAGATTAAAAATTTACTCTTTTATCTCTTTTCTGACCCTAGTCAGCCAAAGTTAAGACTATCAGCTAGAGTCCAGAACTTCCCAAAAGTAAGAGAGCCACTGGAATTAACAACAGGGAAAATCTGAGCCATGCTACTTTGATGGAAAAGGTAAATTCAAGACACATCACAAAAGGAAGGCAAAATTAAAAGTGAGAATCTTTGAGCATTTTGAATACCCAAGGAGGAATAATTAATAGAAAAAATGGAAATCCTGAAATAAACACACACACAAGCTGTTCCTGAGACTGTAAGTTGGATGAGAGAGACTGGCAGATTAATCTGCTTTTCTAAAGAGTTTTTGCTTAAATGGAGATGAGAAAGCAAACGGGATAAGCAAGCATATTTTTATGTTTTGTAAGCAAAAGTTAAGAATGTGAACATTTAACACTCCTGCCTGATGATCATTAGAACTATTACTTCCTACGGCGTAGGAAGTGAGTCATCTGGGTGATAGAAAGTCAAGCAAGAAGAGAGCAAGCGTGTGCTCCTAAGATTAGAAAAGGACCCAGCTGGTTTAGTCTTGTTTAATTTCTG
The DNA here is from genome assembly GCF_963924665.1 of Micromys minutus. NCBI lineage: Eukaryota > Metazoa > Chordata > Mammalia > Rodentia > Muridae > Micromys > Micromys minutus. Next base: position 11,150,539 of record NC_137969.1, read on the forward strand.
AATGCCTGCTGAAAGATGCTAAAGGTGAGCCCCTGCATGAAATGGATGCGGTGCAAAAGTGTAAGGAAGGCTTGGGGGTTCTTTAGATGGAGAGAAGCTATTTAATAAGATAGTGAGTGAATGATAAATGAACAAAATCCTAAGGAAATAATATAAAGAACAAAGTAAATGAAGGTATATACATTGCAGCGTATTCAACACTGGTAACCCAGTTCCAAGACTAGTGTTCCATGAATCACAGCTTTTACTCATTTTGGTTTTGAAAAGAATCATTTAATCTCTGTTTCTGTCTCTCTGTCTCTCTGACTCTGTCTCTGTCTCTGTCTCTCTGTCTCTGTTTCTATCTCTGTTTCTTTGCTTCTGTCTCTGTTTCTCTGTCTCTGTCTCTCTATCTCTCTCTGTCTCTCTCTTTCTCTGTCTCTCTCTCTCTCTCTCTCTCTCTCTCTGTGTGTGTGTGTGTGTGTGTGTGTGTGTGTGCTTCTGTGTGTGTTTGTGTTTATGGGTGCCTACAGGCACCAGAAGAAGGTGTTAGGTCCCCTGAAGCTGAGGTAAAGACTATTATGAGCTTTGGGGAACTGAGCTTAGCACCGCTGCAAGAGTAGCAAGCACTCTTAATTGCTGAGACATTTCTCTAGCTCCACTTATTTTTCTTAATTTCTCACAGGACTTTGGTTAAATCAGTTGCCAGATCTTCTTCATGCAGAGTAGATATTAAGGCACTAAATTCTTTCAGTAAAGAAGCATTAAAACTTTACTAACTCTTTTGTCCTAATGTTATCTGATCATTCCACTTTTATCTTCTCTGTAGCTCCTGTTAAGATACTAAAATACTAATGTTCCATGTAATAACATAATTCGGCAAATGATGCCACCAAGAAAATAGAGAACAATTTTTAAAGTGTATATGAGAAGATGGAGGTCAAAGAGTTAGTGTTTGAGTTTAATTTTTAGGAAAAGCCTAGATAGACTGAAATTCACTTAATTCGAAAAGTTGGAGAAAATTCAGTAGCTTATTATGCAATTCACCCACAGTGATAGGATAGCAAACCCTGGGTGGGATAAGTCAGAGTTTGTGAACAGTTTTTGAAGTAGGCAGAAGAGGACAGTGTAGAGGATCTAAAGTGACAAAGTTGATTTTTAGAACTTTGGAAGGTACAAATAAACATATACTACCATTTGGTAATTTATTTGACAATAAGGAAATGGGTCCTGCTTTGGAAGCTGTACCCTGGGAGTTGTGGGTAGGGAAACAATTTCTCTTTGGGTAGCCATTAAGAGTTGAAAGTGAACCATCAATACCTAATTTTTAATTAATTGATATTTTCTTAAAGAAAACCTATAGGACTGAATTGTGTTCTCTTTCAAGGTGACACTTAAGGCCTTGGTTAGGGAACTTCGGGATATGATTGTATTTGGAGGTATATCTCCACAAAGGTGACTGAAGAAGAGTCAGATGGTCAGCGTGGGTTCTATCAGTGCAGAAAGAAACACTGGGGCAGTAGCACAGTTGTGAAAGTGTCTGTCATGAAAACATGTCTTGAGTTCAGATTCCCAACACCCATGGAAAAAGCTGGGCCCTGAGCATGGCCCTATGATACCAGACCAGACCCTGAAGCTGTAGAACAAGGGGGATCCTTGGAGCTTGTTGGGCAGATGGTCTCTGGCTTGAGTTATATATCTTGCCTCAGGGGAAAAATTAGAAAGTAGTAATTCAGGACACACAAGAAAGTCAACCCCTGGCTTTCACATGTATGTGCACATGTGTATACTTTTGCATGACAAAAAGACTTAACAATACATGATGCATGCATACACAGAGACAGAGAGACAGAGACAGAGACAGAGACAGAGACAGAGAGGGGACAGGACAGAAACAGAATTTGGATATGCATATAAGATGCTATTAGGGAAAGGATGATGTGAGAGCCCTAGAACAGATTCTTCCTGCACATCCCTCAAAGAGAACTCTCATAACATCTTGAGTTTCTGCTTCTTGCTTCCAGACATGGAATTTCATTAACCTAGTCCCTGCCTCAGGGCTCTGTAATAGCAGCCCTACCATAGATGCTAGGTGCTAGGGGATGATAAGGAAACTGCTTTTCACATTAGCTGTGTTTGTGCATTTGTGTGTGTGTGGGGGGAGGTGTTTGTTTATGTTTCTAACAAAGAATTTTTTTCTACAAATGTAGAACTAAGGTTTGCAAGGAAAAAAAGACATTGAGATCTGGTTTTCTTCGCTCTGGAGGGCCAGAACTGTGTCTTGGAGAATCAAAGTTCTACGTAAGTTATCACGGTAAACTCATTATTATTAAGAGAAAGGAGCAGGCTTTAAAGTGTTCACTCCTTTTAATCAGTATGTTCTCAAATGTCACCTCAGCAGGGCCCAGGTGACCTAAATGCTCTCCACAGTTTGCAATCATATTTAATATGGTCTGATGAAAGCTAAGCTATGGTGAGTTTGCTGATATTTTGCTTTCCAGATGAAGGTTAGAGGGTGCCTGCCTTTCGTGGAAACTGTTCCGTTCACATCCTTTTCTGAATTTACTTGCTTGCTAGCTAGGGCACTTAAACATAAAGATTCATGTGTGGTGGGAGTAAGTTTTTCATCACATGCAGCACCTTGAATTGTAAAACAGAAACCTAAGATGCTCCAATGAGCACAGAACTAGAAATGTTAGCGAATCCCTGCACTGGGGCCTGGAATTTTCCTATATACTCTAAAGTATTTCTGCCATTGGAAGACAGCAGGAGAAGCACTGCAATTTGAATCAGAGTCAGGTGTTGTATAATTTTTTTAATATATATAAAAATGAATCCAGTGCAGACTGAGGTGGCTTTTTTTCCATCTGTCAGCACATTCTTTACAACCGTGCATAAACCTGATTATCACACTCAGTGTGTTACTGCGAAAGTTATCCCTGCCCTCAGAACAGACTCTCTACAGCTTGGAGTAGAATTCAAATATCTGTGAAGTTAATCTAAAAAACAAGCAACCCAGTGGGGTGGGAGGACATTTCCCTTTTTCAGAGAGTTTTCCAGAAGTCCTTTATTTTATCACAAGCACAAGGGTAAATATTTTGCACTGAATAAAGTAGTTCCCGGTGACACACACTTGGCCTTGATAAAAATTTTCCACGGCATTCACATATATTAACCTTTGATGAAAAGACCACAGGAACAAAAGCCATGAGACGAATATGGCATAATTTCAGGGTTTTAATTTTTTTTTCATTAACCTTTGAGTTCTAAACTGTTGTAGTGGTGTGTTTGGGGGTATATTTGGATAGAGACATTACTGTCATCCTGTTCATATTTATGGTCCTGACCTTTGTATTATAGTAGCCTGCATGGAAACTCAGTTATTTTTAATTGCTTTATGTGCCCATGGAGACTGTTTTGTGCCTGTGTCAGTTATATACAGGACCTTGGCACATATGTTTCTTCAATGAATCTTACAGTGACTGAATATTTATAACCATTCTAAATACAAGAGGAGGAATTGTTGCATTTATTGTGGTGGTGGTGGTGGTGGTGGTGGTGGTGGTGTGTGTGTGTGGGTCATGTGCCTTGTGTGGAAATGTGTTTGACTGTCAACACTACTATAGCCTTAATGAGGTGACAGGAAGAATTAAAAGTGACAGATTGTTCTGACTGCTCTGGGGCCATCTGAGATAGAGTCTCCTATCATGTGGCTCAATAAACCCAGTCGCTGTGAAGCCATAGGTGTGTGATTCACAGCTATGGCAGGGATACTCACAGGGATTTAATGAGAGAGATAGTCACAGGCTGGCTAGCAGGAGGCTGGATTGCTGTTAGTTGAAAGACAATAAAATGTGTCTGCTTCAAAACTGCATCTGAAACTTGCAAGGATGCCTGCATCCCCGATGCCACTAATAATGTTATCCTTCTGTGTGTGATTGGGAGGTGGATTAAATGACTGCAAGAAATACTCATCTTGAGAAACAAAGGGGCCTTCCCACCCTTTCTGCCAAAAGAAAGCCTGTCTGTGCAGTGTGTGCTCTGAATGGCCTACTAGAATTTATCAATTATACCTTGTGAGGTCCTTGGAAGTAAATACAGTCTGATTAGGGAATGTTGTCCAGAAATGAGCAGTTCACCATATCTGCTGTGCCTGCACCCTGGATTTCTGAATCTGAAAGTTCTGTGACAGAAAGAGAATTGGAAGAAAGGAATGCATATTTTAGTAAGCTTTCCAGAAAACTATTCTGTACATTCAGGCTATATACCCTGTCTTGAATTAAACCAGCAACTATAAGAAATGAGAAAAGAAGAGTAATTGCACTTAACGGAGACTCAATTGGATTCAAGGTAAAACCAGTTAGCAAGAACAAATAGTGAGGAGCCTGGAGGCCAGTCTGTGTCCTGATAGAGCCACAAATTACAGTGGACCTCCGGAAAGTCACTTGATCTCTCTAACTTCCAAATCCCTGTTGATAAAATGAGAACAATAATAGCAATGATCCTTGGAATTTGTGGGTATTTAATGGAAAGAGGTATTAGATTCTACATTCTGGGGAGCAAAGTTTAGACAAATGTTAACTGTAGTTAATCTAAAACATGCTGGATTGTGTAAATCCATCAGAAGAGAAACCATAACATAGGACCAGAGCAATGGCAGCTATTCTAGATGAATAAAATGTTTTCTGTATGTGAGAGTCTGGGTTAAGCAAAGTGTATCCATTCTCCCTTAACTCATTTAATTTTCAAAGTCACAATACCACATAGGTTATAAGTTATGCTATCAGAAGATTTTTATTAAAAAATAATAAAATAGATGAAACAAGCTAAGTAATTTGTCGATAGAGATTCAGCATGCAAAGTAACATTCCTGTTAAGCACAGAGATGACTGCCTCAAAAGACTCTCTTGACCCTAACATAACGCTGTCTCTAGGGGAAGAGCTTGCATATTCTCATGCATTGTATTTCTATCTTGCCCTTGTTCTATAATAGTATGACTGCTGAGCAATAAGAGAATGATGCCCAGGGCTTATTAAAGGGTACATCAAGATTATGTGTTAATTATAGTAATTGTTATGACCGTCAGATGTGCCCCTCCACGCTCATGTGTTTAGAGTTATGACTCAATGTTATGAGTAAGAAATGGACTCACCAGGGGGTTACTAAGTCATTACAGCTCTTATACAATATCTAGAAGCATCTAAAGTAGACCCTGTTTTGTACTTCCAAATCTTTCATCATATGAGGCCACAATGTTCTCCTCTCTGGAGGCATGGCATTTACAATACTACATTGAAGACAGAGCGTGTGTTTTGCTCATGATATATACCAGGACCTTGATCATGGACTTCCCAACCCTCTAAATTCTAAGAAATATATTGCTGCTTCATGGGCATTATTCAGTCTCTGGTATATTGTTACCACATCTTTAAGAAAAGAAAATAATGCAATATCAAAGTAGAGGCACCACTGAGTGCCTAACCAAGAAAATAATATAAAGAATTTAAAAAATTAATGGAAAAAATATAGATGCCACAGGGAGTTTATTATGGCCTTACAGGTAAATGAATGTTCTAAATGATTCTACTTGTTCACAAGTGCCCAACACATCTGTGCTACTCTTTAAAAATCCTTGTACAATTTATAATGCTCATGTTTTTGACTCATCACATACATAGTCATAAAAGATGCAGAAACACTTAAATGCTCCATCTCTTAGATGTCACAAATTTCACTGTTGTGTATCACCATGCTGACAGCATAAGGTGTTTTCTGGGTTTCTTTTTTTCACCACCAGAGAAAATAAGGACTTAGCTGTACTCAAACTGACTTTGTGTTATGGAGGGAACATGGCTAGTGTATCATGTTTTCCTCTCTTTTTCTATGCGCTTGTGAGTACATGTGGCATTTTCACTTTTCTGTAAGAACACTGCCTGGACACTGCTAGTAGACTTGAATACTGCATAGTACTACAAGAGGCAAGGGAGGAAAAACCAGCAGTAGATGGCCACTGGTCAGAAGTGAGTCATCTTGCTATGCAAAAACCAGTCTGGGCGTGTCAAAGCTCAAGGCTGTAAGAGTCTGTCAATCACATTGGCAAATGAGGAATGTGCTGTTCAAGCTTTGTTTCTGTTCTTTTATTCCCATTCAAAGGGAACAGCAGAAACAAAAGGACCACTCTGCAGGCAAAGGTACCCTTCACTGGCTGTTGAGAAAGTGGCTTTTCCATTCTTGTGCCTAGTATCAGATTGTTTCTGGGTCTCAGAAAGAATTCCTCTTGGTGAGACTAATGATTCTGATAGGACAGGCACACTTTCCAGTGGTCCCTAGACATTCTAACAAGGAATGAATGAATGTCACATAGTCAGTTCCTCAGTATTCATTTAATAATCCCCTGGAAGTCAATAGTCACCTAACATATCAATATACAGCTAATATGGAAGTGATAGTCCAAGCTTTCCAGACTTGTTTCCTTTCTCTTACATGATAAGTTTGACAGACACATGCTAGTCAAAATTGAATGATGTGAGGCATGAAGGGAGGTCACTTTCGGTGGAATTAATATTCAAAATTCTTTTTACTGAATAGTTTATATATTTATATCTCAAATGTTATCCCCTTTCCTAGTTGCCCCCTTTCCCATCATCCCTTCCCTATGAGGATGCTCCCCCACTCACCTATGCTCTCCCACCTTAGCACCCTGGCATTCCCCTACACTGGGGAAATGAGCCTTCACAGAATCTAGTCCTTCTCCTCCCATTGATGCCAGACAATGCCATCATCTGCTACATATGCAACTGGAGCCATGGCTCTTCCCATGAGTTCCCCTTCTAAGGAGGACTGAAGTGTTCACATTTTGGTCTTTCTTTTCTTTGAGCTTCATATAGTCTGTGAATTATATATCCAATAAAAGGCTAATATCTAATATATACAAAGAACTCAAGAAGTTAGACTCCAGAGAACCAAATAACCCTATTAAAAATGGTGTACAGTGATAAAAAAAAGAATTCTAAACCAAGGAATATTGAAAGGTCAAGAGGCAACTAAGAAATGTTTGAATCTTCAGTCATCAGGGAACTGCAAATCAAAACAACCCTGAGATTCCACCTCACACCAGTCAAAAATTTTTTATCTTATAAAAAAAAAATAAGATAAAAAAAATGAAAGCCTCAGTTGACAGCAGATGTTGGTGAGGATGTGGAGAAAGAGGAACATTCCTCCATTTTTGGTGATATTGCAAGCTGGTACAACCTCTCTGGAAATCAAGTGTGGTGGTTCCTTTGAAAATTGGACATAGTGCTACCTGAAGACCCAGCTTCTGGTCATATATCCAAAAGATGCTCCCACAATAACAAGAACACATGCTTCACTATGTTCATAGCAGCCTTATTTATAATAGCCAGAAGCTGGAAAGAACCCAGATGTCCTTCAACAGAGGAATGGATATAGAAAATGTGGTACTTTATACAATGGAGTACTATTTGACTATTTAAAATGATGACTTCATGAAATTTTTAGGTGAATGGATGGAAGTGGAAAATAGTATTCAGAGTGAGGAAACCCAGAAACAAAAGAACACACCTGGTATGCACTTACTGATAAAGGGATATTAACCCAAAAGGTCAGAACACCTAATTTATAGTCTTTTGAACGAGAGAAACCTGTTTAACCTTTTTAGCTATTCTTAATGTATGGGTAGAGTAATAAAGTAATACATAGAGGAGGAGTCTTTGATGTTTACATAAGATGAAATGGCAAACCTGTCCTTCTTCACTAATTTGACTACCTTAAAGGTGAGGCTTGTTAAACTCTAATGTATACAAGGTGCAGGCAGGTCAACAATTAAAGCTTACCTTAGAGTAAACCTTAAAGTTTCAAGAATTCAGGTTCTCTATTGGTGAGAAATAAAATACTAATCATGTTTTCATTTTTTGCTATCTTTAAGTAGAACTTAAAATTTGAAAAGGATTAAAACTGGTTTCTTGCTGCTCTATGGGAGTGGGGGTACAAGGAGACGGAACACAGAAGAGACATCTCTGGTTCTAAAAAAATGCCATCCAAGTCAGACATGGGGAAAATCGACATCTTATGTAAGGCCAAGCTGTAGAAATCCAAAATGCAGGGGAATACACTGTCAACAAAAAGACCACTGGATAGGAAAAAAATAAAAATTTCTAACAGCCTATACCGGAGGATTTCTCCACCTCATGTGACCTGTCAACTCTGATACACCTTCCTGATATGGAGGAAAAACAGCAGCAGGAAGGATGCAAGCTCCAAGCTGCATTGTGAACCAAGGGCACTCCAACCAATGCCACTGCTCTGCAGGTCACTGAAATGCGGAACCCCCCACCCCAATAGGAGTGCCAAATTTTACTTGTTTGTCTTGGCACGTTACAGAAAATTATATGTATGGTTAATAAAAATGAAAAAACATTTCAGAGCAATAAAGGGTTTAAAAATATGAAAATGTATAACAGTACTATATTAAAACTGAAAGCATAGTTTTCAGATTATGCTGAAAATATCTTGAATTATTTTGACGAGCATTTGGAAATGGTAATAAGATACTTTTCTTCTAGACAGTCTTCTAGACTTACTTTAATAACCTCATATATATATATATATATATATATATATATATATACATACATATATATATATATAGAGAGAGAGAGAGAGATGTATACATACACATAGAAATATGTATGTGAGCTTATTCTATGATATATAATCACAGCATTGTAGTATAATGTATTTTGATATGTTTGACAGCTGCATTTTGTTAAGACACACACTTTTGTAATTATTTTAGATAATGTTTTATGCGTTTCTTAATGAACTTTTAGTTTTGTTGAATTATCAAAGATATAGTCACTATGAAAATAAAGAAACCAGGGTTCTAAAGAAGAATTATCTGAAAAAAATCAGGAAAAATAGTGTACTATATAACTAATATACTGTACTAAATAACTCAATGTTATTTCAAAAGTACAGTGGAAATCTTGTATCATGATAGTGATATTGTGAGATTTCAGCTTTTGTGTGTGTGTGTGTGTGTGTGTGTGTGTGTGTGTGTGTGATAGAAATTTGTGGAAGGTAACTAAGTTTACTAGTCATGAAATATTTTAATGTTAAACAGTACTTCATCTGAACCTTAGAAGAAAAAAATTCAATTTAACCTAGCCAAAAATAAACTTCTGAGTAAAAGGAAAAGAAAAATCTATGGGATTATGAGAAACATTGTGCAATGTATGCAAAGGTACACATGTGGGAGAAGGGGAGATGCCTGAGAGGATGTATGATTGGCCCAAGGTATGTTTGAGATAATATTGTAGATGAGGTGTGTAAGGAGGACCAACAACAGATGAGGCACATTTTGGATGCCTTGCTGAAGAGATTGAGCTTTGTCCTAGATAAGGTGTGGAGCCAGAAGGATGAATTTTTAACAGGATACTCTCATTAAAATTGAGCTTTCGAAACATTAATATTGCCACATTGTAAAGACTGAATTATTTGGTGTGTAACAATTGTAGGTATAGTATACCTGGGAATAAAGGGAACAAGTTATGAACTTATAGGGGTAATCCAAAAAGGAAATGATGGACCACAGAACCACAACAATAGTGGGGGTGTGCAATTAATTTGTAAAGTGTAAAATGCTACTGTGGTATGGGTAACAGGAAACAGTAAAATGAAGGAAGAAGAAATAGGAATGAGAAAGCAAGAGAGAAGAAAGAAAAAGAACAAAGGATATTAAAGGAAGGGAAGAAACAAATTATTGCCAATAGCTAAGCAGATATTTGAAGGCAAAGTGTTTCATTAAACACAATCATGACTGTTAGTCTGCCCTGGAGATGTGATAGAATTACTGGTACCCTAGGTCTCAGCCAATCAGCCAGATAGTTGCTGATTGGTGCAAACTAAAACTAATCAGATCCTTTATTCAGTGGTTCAATAGATGCACAAAGAGCCATAGTCCAGTTGAACTCAATGAAGAAAGCTGTTGTCATGTGTACAGTCCCCCAAAGGGACAAAAAAGATCACATTATTCTCTGTGACTGTCAGCAGCAGCTGACATGTTCACACAGACTGATTTTGTACATAAGTTCACATGCATGCATAAGTTCATGCATATGTACATACATGTACACACACATGTATGCACACCCATTGCTAAATCTTTTAAATTAATAAACATAAGATGATTTCATACTGGATTCACTATGGAAAGGTTATAGGAACATATCCAACACAACAATTTGTCCAAGGACAAGTATACCATTAAACTTCTCTTCTAACATGCGAAATGTAGATTACAAAAAGGAAAAAGAAAAAAAAAACACAAATACAAAATGAGTAAAAGCAATCAGTCAAAATTATATCTGAGGAAGGGTAAAGGGTATTCCAACTCTTATTATTTGTTCTAATTCCAATTTTTCTTTTGTTTTCCCCTCCTCTCACTTTTATATTAATTATTTATATAATGGCAGAATGTACTGTTAGATGACACTGAAATATTTCCAAGAACTACTCTTGTCTTTCATAAGACAACAAGTGATAATCTATGCTGCTCTTTCTGAACTGAATGAACTTCCAAAGAAGAAGATTATAGCTTTGAAAAATATAATTGCACAAATGCATGCTATCCTATTCATTTAAATACTTTCCCCCCACTCTATTAAAGAGACTCTTCACAGTCTCCAATGTCACATTTCAAAACCAGTTTTTAATAGGTTAGCATTTTAGGTGTTTTCATTATAGTTTAAATTATGTGCATGTGTGCATGTGAGAATATATATTCATGTGAATCCAGAGGCTCACAGATGCCAGAAGCATTAGATGCTCCTGGAACTCATCTACAGATAGTTGCGGGTTACCCAGTATGAATGTTGTAAATCCAGCTCTAGTCTTCTGTCAAAACATTGCTACTCTTAACTAACCAGCCATTTCTCCAGCCCCAAGCGATTGCCTTTTATGTATAGGAATGGGGAGGGGGAGACTCATGCCCAATAAAACAGGAAAAACAAAAGAAGTAACTATTATCAAAGTTTATCTGACAAAACTAAACTAAAAAAAAGATGTTAAACCACATAAAGAAGTGTTTGGAGACAAACTGCATTATGAGGACTATTTCCTCTAAGTAGATTTTCTTTAAATCCATAGTTTAAACAAGCTTGATGGTGTTTTACAAACCTACATTTTAATTTCCAGGACTTATACTATAAAAGACACATGAAGGTTCTATACATAAACCACTCTTCATTTTGAGCAATTGGGCCCCTGTGACATCTGGCAACTCTACATAAAGACAAGCTCTGGTTTTATGGATTTCGTACAGTGCAAAGCATTTCCCAACACCCCCCAAAGTATTTTAATGATACTTCACCCAGTTCACCCTCCTGAAGGTGAGTGTGTAATGAATGAGGTGGAATTCACTCTTTCAAGTTAGTTTTCATCTAAATAAAGGTGCCCGATCCTTATCTGTACCCTTAGTACTTATTGTTGCCTTGAATATACCAAGTTTCCTGTTGGAACAGGGAACCATCGATTTGCTGACTAATCTTTTTATCTGATCATTATAGATTGTAACTCTCAGTCTATAACCTTTACACACACTGCTATTGTGGTTAAATAAAACACAATACAAAATAATTAACATCTTCCCTTATCGACATTTCTCTTCCCGACAAAAGCAAGAGGATCCAGAAGTGACAAGTGGACATCAGTATTTTTAGAGAAAAGAATAAATAGAAGATGAATATACAATCTTCAGTTCCTTAATATAAATGACTCCAGAAGAACTAGTATGTAGCCTTGGGGAAATCAACTGCTCCTTCAATTGGATTGTTTCTGTCATTGTATGGACACAGTCTTGTTTGATGTGCTCCTACCATTTGTCTTGTATGGAGTCTTTTATCTAAATCCAAAGCAATGCAGTCATCAGGGTTGGGATTCAATAATGGCTCAGCAGGAGCTGTCATCTACAGTTTGCTATTCATCTTGTAAAAAGGCTTTGAGTTTTCAAAGTACCAACTAAGGTTGGCATTTCAATGCCACGGTCAGATCACTTAAAGCTCTTTGTGTTCACAAAAAAAGAAAGTGAAATTGAGAAGGGGTGTGGATTAAATAACCACTCTATTACTCTACCTGATTTCCTAAAAGTAACTCCAAGGCACCCAAAGAAAGGGGGGCATTAGTTGACCTAAGCCTTTCTGCAAGGGGACATCGCTGTGGATTGTAATTGCTTTCAGGGGCATTTCTTCCACACTGTGCTGTGATTAAGAGGCAACAAATTATGAAAATTGAACAAAAGAGAAATTTAAAGGAATGATGACAAAGAGAAATCCTTGGGACTCTTGTCCATCAAAGTAATTAGCAAGATGGACATCTTTGAAAAAGAACTTTACAGATAAATAAACTAAACATAGAGGTTTGACTCTAGGTTCACGTGTTACATACAGCTAGTTTCCTCTTCAGGGACATAGGCACCAGTGGGAAGGTAATACCGCAGTAGCTTGTGGACTTCATTTCAGGCATCTTGCCTGTTTATTATTTGATGTAGACTCAATATCCTAGTATTTCTGTGGACATAATATGCATATGTCATGATGACTTACTGTAAGACATTTTGGGTTAAAAGTTCCCGAAACCATGAATAAATTGAGCTGAACACACGTGTAAGACTAACAGGATTCAAGCACAGTACAGTATTTTTGGTACTTAACATAATACCTGGGAAGAGGGTAGAGCCTCTGATCACAGAAAATGTCACTCAGCTGCCGCATGCATTGTCCCATTACCTGACTTGATCCTTGTAGTTTTGGAATGAGAATGACTTAGCAGAGGTAAAACAAAGTAGAAAGGATCCAGGGTAGCAGCAAACTGATTAAGTATAATCTTTAGATTCAGTGATGAAGGATTTCTATATCTGTGATGAAGGATTTCAAAGACACATCTCTTCCAAGACACAGTGTGATTGTGCTGAATGTGGCACAGGATAACTAAACTTTCAGCATGAGCATATGTTCATTTTTTCATTCATATTTCATAAAAATATTAAATATATATACACATATATACATATATATTGAATTCATTCAACTTAAGTCTGTATTAGGGGCTCAGACTCAACAAAATAACAAGAATATTATGTCTCTGGCCATATAAAATATATTCTAGCCTGAGAAACATACTTTTTCTCAAGAACCATTATGGGTCTCCATTTGAAGTTGTGACAAATTCTAAAACTGCAGGAACATATTGTGGGAATGTGCTCATAGACGAAACTGACCTGGCTGAGGGAAAAGTGTCTCTGAGGATAAGCAAAGCACATTGCTGTCTGTAGGCTGGTACGAGGACTTCAATGGCATGTGCACTGTAACCCCTGCTCTGAAGAGTGAAGTATCAGGAGTGGCTGATTTTAAACACAGTATGTTATAATCAGATCTTTTTTCTGTCTCTTACTTTGAGATAGATTGTCCAGTCAAAAGTAAGGAGACTAGTGGAAGGATTAAAAAAAAAAAAATCTAGAGGCAAAATTAGTATGCTTCCTGGGAGAAGAGAAATCGAATTAATTTGCAGAAGAAATGCTGGTAGGTATGGGAGATGCCACTTGAGCCTGAAATACTGAGAATTGGGACAGCAACCATATGGAGTCACATGATTCAAGTCCAGCAATTTGGGCTGGGACCTGAATTTGAAAAAATAGTTACCCAATTGAGAAAAAGTGTAGAAATACTTGTTAATTATCAAATGTTAGTTTAAAGAAAAAAAAGTAACTTCACAGAAAACATCAAAAAATCCAAAAAACCAACAAACAAAACAAAACAAAAACCTTCCATTTTCCCTTTTCATAGGACATTTAATAATGGTTGCCGTGGAGACACATGTTAATATCTGTGTCACTAATGAATGATTCTAGTTCATCTTAAAGCTGAATCCTTCAATAGTTATGCCAAAATGAGCAGACCATGGAACTTTCTAGCTCTTTGTTTAGTTCATAATCTGATACATGACATTTTGTGTTTCTCAGAAAGGTCACAGTCAGTTGAGGATCCTGATTGATCATTCTTAAAGGTGTCTGCTATATTACTATAAAAAACAAAAACAACCCCTTCCACAAAAAAACAAAACAAAAACGGAAGAATTTAAAAGCATCTTCTTATTTTCAAACTTCTGGATATCTGTCAGGTGAACCATTAGAGCCAGGAAGGCAGTTTACTTTGATATGAAAGTTCCTCCCCATTTTCTTATAATTCCCACCAACACATTGATTTTGCCAATGGTTTCAAAGCATTCTAAAATCCCACTGCCTATAATACTGTTATACAGACTGCATACTCTCAACCTCTCATAATAATTAGTTTGCCCTATGAGTCCTTCAAGGCTGTATTCAAACTTTCTGTCTTCAAGAATGATACTCAGCTGCATCTTGGTTCTATTAAAAAAACTTTACCTTAAACTTTCCACCATTATTTTTAAATATCTAATTTAGTTGAATATAACTATGTTAATATTTACAATGATATGTTAAATTATTTCAGAGTGTATTGACTACATATTATATGAGCTTATATATGTATCACAGGGAAACAAATAATAGAACACCCATATATGTATGTGAAGTTCTCTTAATTTCTATAAGTCCATACTAATAGTACTTGAGAAAAAAACTATATAAAAGCATAGGTAATGCATATTTGACAAAATCATGATAGTTTTGACAGCACAATCTTATTCCAAAGGTCCTGGGATCCCATACGTATATCTCGGCTATGCTTTGAGTACTGAATAACTAAAAGAGTGCAAGTGCTTTCTGACATGTTTTGCTTTATTTTATCTTATAGGAGCTTGAAAATTATATTTTAAACCATACTTGCCAATGAAGGTTAAACAGGGCAGATGTTTAAAAATATGAAGTTGATGGAATTTTAGACAATTTTTATAAGCTAAAACAGAGGATCAAAATGATTTAAAAGCAAACTAAAATAATCTTTCTATTGTTAAATAATTATATATATATATATATATATATATAAAACCAAAGTTATGTGTTTTTCTTGTTATTCTTTATTCATTAGATACAAAAATAAATAATAAATGTGTGCCTTTTGTGTCAAAAATGACATATAATCATGACTATTGATAGATTTAAAAATACAATATGAACATAATCATTTTCTGTTTGGAGAAGGTATGCCCCAGTTTACAATGCAAAATAAAGTTTAGGTGTTAATTCTGTCCAGCTGTATTTCAAATTTAATATACCAGCTCTCCCTCACCCACACCTTCACAAAGACAGGCCTGCTCTGTTTTATCCTGCCAGACAGAAATCTAAACAGTGTGAGAAAACACATAAAAACTAGTTCTCAAAAGTACTATTTTCTGCATTCTAAATTGTTGGCTGTAAACTTCTTAAGGCTGCCTTCCCTGAGGTAGGGTCACAGGGTAAGAGAAGAAGCTACTTCCACATGAAAATTTCACAGGACTCATATTGTTTCTTAATTGTATCCAGAGGAAAAAATTTTGGATGCTAAAGAAATCACCACCAACAAGTTTTGTTACCCACTAAAGAATTCCTAACCTAATAATTTTGGTCCCTTAAGTGATTTTAGTGCAATTATTATAAAGTTCAACCAACATGGAAGTTTACAATATCTTTTGTGCTTTTAGACATACCATGTATACTTTATGAAAATAAACGTTAAAGTAGAAAATTCATAAAGAAATAAATGTTTGAAGCTTCCAAATCTATCAGGACCTGGTGGCTGTGGTTGAAAGGTGGAGAAGGTGGATCACTGTAGATTGGAGCCAGCCACTGCACCCAGGGACACCCTGTCATTTAAAACATAACGTTTCCAAAGCCTAGAGTTTGTAGATCAAAAGATAGAAGTCATCATTTATTTAAAATATTGAATTAAATTAAATTATTAACATACTCTAAAATATTTCTTCTCATCTCTATCTCATTTGTATTAATCCTAGGTTTTCTAATTTTACTTTAAATTATTTCATGATTTCTTTTTTAAGGTTAGGTTAGCTGCTGATAGTTTTCTTTACAAACATTAAATCAGTTTTGAACCTTCCTGCTAATTCTATTATGTTATCAAATATTGGTAGACTTGTTTTTTGAGCATTTGGAATTTATGTACATCAAATCCATCAGTGAAAATTCTGCAGAATTTAGTCTTGGTGTGTAGTGAAGGCTGTCTCTCATTGCCAGTATACTGTTTTAGAGTTTCATTGGCAAGAGTCTAATCCCAGAAATGGGTCCATGCAGTTGGTGTTGCTGCAGAGTTATTGTCACTCTGGACCATGCCTTTATAGTCCTTTAATGTAATATTCACTCCAATAAGACTAATTAACCAAAGCCACATTTTAATGACTCACAGCATTAGACAACCAAGCCTGGGAAGAAAGATCCTAGATCTGTGGTACCTTGTATCTCTGAGACGAGCAGAAAGTAGAATTTCCAGATAGAAAATCCATGATATAATATTTTGATGGACATTCATTTTTTAATCCAAAATTAGGATAAAAACTAGGACTCTGGATGTTTTTCAGTCATTTCTTTTTAGCACTGTGTGTTAGTTTTTAAAATAAAAATTTTATTTTTTAATAGAAGGAAGAAAGCTACATTCTAATTTCATGAATTACAGCAGTCATATGATACTAGCCTTACTTTTGGTACACTGTTAGTCAAAAGCACTGCAGTTGGTCTATTAGTCTGCTGATGTAGTGTGCTAACAGAAGCTTCACATTTATTTTTAAAAAATGGAGCTTTCTTAGTCCACAATTCTTGAGTTTGGAGGTCACTACATGGCATTGGCTCAGCTGGGAGGGTCTTAGTCTGATGGTAGACATCATCCCCATGGAGAGCCCAGGATCAGTCTCTCCTGTCCCCTCCAGGCCAGACTACTGAGGGACAAGGCCAAATGCCCTATTCAAGTCGTCAAGCACTTTGAGTCCAGTATTATTTCAGTTTGCTGGGCTTTTGTTTTGTTTCGTGAGTTGTTTTTCCTCTGTCAATTCAGCATAATTTTTTTTTTCTGCCAGAATGAGCCAGAGATGAAAGAATGATGACTCATGAGTGCCTTTCATGGCTGAAAGAAGAAATAATTGTACATTCTCGCCCTAGAAGACAGGTCTGAGAGGATAGGTCAAGGTCACTAGCGCCTTGCGTATCACAGTAGTACCATGCATCCTAATTATTAGTAAAGGGGAAAATTCTTCATGAGTAGAAAAAGTCCCATGCTTGCTCACATGTAGATGGCCCCTGAGAGGCTCTTTCAGATCCTTTCTGATACAGATGAGGATGCTTGCAGCTAACCATCATACTGTGCATGGGGTCCCCAATGGAGGAGTTAGAGAAAAGACTGAAGGAGTGAGGGGCTTTGTAACCCCATAGGGAGAACAACAATATCAACCCACCAGACTCCCTAGAGCTCCCAGGGACTAAACCACCAACCAAAGAGTACGCACAGATGAACCCATTGCTCCATCCACATATGTAGCAGAGGATGTCATTGTCTGGCAACAATAGGATGAGAAGCCCTTGGACCTGTGAAGGTTTTTCCAGTATAGAGGAATGCCAGGGCAGCTAGGTGGGAGTGAGTGGTTAGGGGAGCATCCTCATAGAAGCAGGAAGAGGGGCAACGAGGAAGGGAGGAACCAGGAAGGGGAAAGGAAATCACATTTCAAATGTAAATACATAAAATAACCAATAAATAATGAAAACTTAAAAAAAAAAAGAAAATGTTTCATCAAGAGTTTTGATGAAACATGGGAAATGAGGGGGAAAAGTCCCTCTTCTTTAGGCTACAAGTAGAGGCAGTGCCTCATATTGTGCATCATGGGGAGCTGCAAAGGGGAGAAATGACTTATAAACTGTCACAGTAAGAGAAATGTCTGACACGCTGTCACAAACCAAGTTCCTCCTAGCTTCTGTAAAGAAGCAAGGAGTAGCCCAAATTCCTCAGTGTCCAGAATGACAGAGATGTTGGTTAAAATTGACAGCTAGTGCATATCTCATGAAGTTGCCACAGCGACAATGGCATGTTGAAAGAACTGCTCAATATTAGTGCCATTTTAAACGAAGAAATACAGAGATTATATCTCAGAGAACAGTATCCACTGGAGCTGTAGGCAGCCAGCAGGAGGAGACAGAGAGCATTCCACTAGCCCTCACTGCAGCAAAACAGCAAGTTCATGCTGGAAATAATCAAGATGCATACACTCTGAATCACCTGTTCTTTGTTGCCGGGATACAGAGAATTTCTACCAAGTTTAAAGAAGGGTAAATCTTGAAAAAAAATTAACTTTAACAGATTGCTTCAAGATGATGTGCGTTTTTCTGTTTGCTTTTTAGCTTTTTGTTTGTTTTATCTTGCATTTGGAGATAATTAGGGGGTTGGGAACTATTTATTTTGGATAAGGAAAAACAAAGAGAAGAGAATCTTTTCACGTGCATTGATAGAATATTCTGATACAGATTTTTTTATAAATTTGTTTTATGAGTATACAAAAGTCTGGGCCTAAACTTGTCCACCAGGAGAAAAATGATTCAGGTAGTCAGTCACCTTTGGACACGAGTCAGTGTAGTTCAAGAGTTCATTTACCCCACAGAACATATACCGTGTAAACCAATTACATTATTTCTGTATTGACATACATTTTGTGGTGTCCATCACATCTTTGCCAGCAAAGACACTCTGGTTTATGTGTGATCCCATGGCATGGTAAGCACATGAACCAAAGCTAGTGAATATCTATGAGATGAATAAATGCTTTGACAAACAAATTACTCAGGATCTCTAGAAAACTCTTCGTGTATAAGCATCTCCCTACTGCCCAAGCATGTCTCCAGAGGAGTTCTCAGGGAGTGGAGACATTTTATGGAAATACACATGAGATTAAAAAAAAGTTCAGCACTTCCCACATCACCCCATGAGATGACCTCAGAATTTGCCTTTGTTCAATTTTCTACTTAAACGAAAGATCATTTATATAGATCAGAAGAACAGCACATTGCGTGTGACGCGCATTAAAGATCATTGGCTACACTTGACAGTCTTTCTTGCACCTCTAATCATTATTCTTTTACTTTGCCCCGAGATCTTTGGTGAAAAATCCCTGCCCTCACTTCAAAATTAGCACATCTTCCGTTCAGTTTATTACTCTCACATATAAAAGTAATTAATGTTTCATAGGAAACTTCATATGTATTTAGAAGACTTTCTAATGACCTGCAACTTTGCTAAGGTCTGTCTTTGGGATAGGGTCATTTAGGGGCAGGTCTCCTCACAGGTTTCTCAGTATACTATACCTATTCTGTTGCTACCATCTCCAACCAGCAGGAAAGGAGCATTCTTTTCAAAGCAGTTTATTTAGGAACCTTACAGCGTGCAAGTGAAAATCTTTTGTCCCTCCCTCCACCCCCAAGCACAGTCCCTTTTATCCTCTCTCAACTCCACCTCCTCAGTCCATGTTTCATGGCTGCAGTTCATAGGTCTGCGTCATCTGGCCTGATCTCGAGTCATGGGTGCGCCTGCGCAGCTCTCACGGTGGGAGTGGCTAATCTTGGGGGGGGGGGAGCAGGAGGAAGTCAGGTGCTAGTCACAAGACTTGGCTGGAGTCCCAAGCGCCATCTTGGGACTGCCGCCACACCCTCTATCCACACTATTCTGTGACAGCAAGTATACGGTTTATAACCATGCTGACAAAACCTCTCCACTCCACTTGACTGAACGTTCATCTCTGTTGAACAGTACCTCCCCATTTCCTTCCACTCTCATCTCTGGCAGCTTCACTTTGAATTGTACAAACTTGACAGTTCTGATACTTATCTAACTTGCCCCCTGCACTATCTGTCTTTCTTTAACTGGCCTTTTGCATTTAACATAGAGTTCCCAAGTTGCATCCACAATAGTGCATATAATTTACTTCTTCTTAATGATAGAATGATATTTGTGTATATATCTCTCATTTGTGTATAGTTTTCTTTCTTTCCTTTTTATTTTTGATGTCCTGGGAGAAGCTACAGCTCTATCCTTAATAGGCAAGTATGCCATCACTAAGCTATTCTGCCTGTCTCTTTTAAATTTTATTTGGAAATGAGGGCTCACAAAGTGGACAAAGTAGCCCTTGAATTTTCAAGTCTTTTAGCTTGGGCACTGGAACAGCTAAAAATATAGAACTGCACCACCCACCCTATTATACAAATTTTGATCCATCTGTGGCCAGACACTAAGGTTGCCACATGTTATTATTATGAATAATGTTATCATATAAATGGAGAGATGCTACTATTTCTCTAAGACAAAATATCTTTTTTAAAAAAAATAATTTCCTAGAAGATAACTGGCAAGTTCCCATTATAGTTGTATGTATTTGAAAGTCACCTATATGCTTTGTAATAACTTTGTAATAACTATATCATCATATATTCTTATGCAGTGTGTGCATCCCTGTTCAACGTGTGTACCCTTCCTATCTTATTCATTGTTTACATTGTTTCACAAGAAAAAGTAAGATCTGGGGCAGGCCTTCACTGACTCAATGGTTGATGTGGAACTCAGTCTTAAGGGCTACTCACATTGTATTATATTTATATTTTTACAGTGAAAATATCTACTCAGTTTCAAGATGTTTTAAGATGATATAAACTACATTTTATATAATGGTTGCAATATAATTTTGTATCAGAGACATATAGCACACTCAGACACACACACACACACACACACACACACACACATACACACATGACAACAGACAGACAGACATGATTGAATTAAATATACCTGGTTAATTCAAGTACCTGACAGATACAGGAGAATCAGAAATTTGGGGCCATTCTCATTAAAACAATTAGTTAAAAGCCAGTGTGAGAACATAGGATTCTATTTCACAAAGTTATGAATAGAAACACACACACACAAACACACAAACACCATACACACACAACCATTTATGTACTGTTTACTTTGTATAAACAATGGGTAGACTTAGAGTCATTTAGCATTACAACAATAAATGTGGGACTACAATAAATATCTGCATGGGAACACGTACCTACATACACTTTAAAGAATAGAAAACAAAAAGTCCCCCATTTTTATTGTTCAAGGATTAACCATTGACCAATTCTTTGGTGCTTGTTCTAATACTGTTTTCTAAACTTGGTTAATTTTGTTATCTGTGAGCTTTCTGATAGCATCGCCTATCTTCAAATTCCATTAAAACCCTACGGCTATCCCTCTCTTGCTTGATAAGAAACTCAACATTTTTAAAGTAACTTCCTTTTAGTTTTTTAAAGTTTTAAATAGCTAATAGTTTCCCTCAAATATTAGACAAAATCAGTTATTTCTTTTCTCTTTTTGATTGGTACAGGATCACTTTATTTAGTTTTGTCAATGCCTGTTTCTTGCTCCATTCTCAGTCCTATTATTTATGGAACTGAGGGACATTGTGAGATTACAGGGCAGAATAATTGTGAGATTGCAGCTAGCTAAGACAAGATACTTCTGAGCAGAACAGGGGAATGAGTTAATGCCTCCTGAATTCATCTCTTCCTCTCCTATGATGACTTGGAATCAGGCGTCTCACAGGATGCAGCTGTGGTAGAACGGAAATTTCCTGTTCTGGAAAAGAGCTTCGGAAAGCTGGGGCCAGTCATCCTACAATTGAGTCCAAGAAACTATTAAATCCAAACCTGTGAAGATGAAGTTTCTTCATACCTCTGTGTGAAGAACAATACTTTATTTAGCATCTGTAGGAGAACTGATAAAAGTAGCTAAAGTTTGAGCATCTTCCACATATTTTCCAGACTTGCTGAGAGATTCATTTTAATGAAAAACAACAAAAGAGAGGTAGTTGAGCTAAGTCACTGAGTGACTTAATATGCACATAACTTAATTCTTTAAATTACCACAATATGAATTAAACAAAAATGTCTCCTATTCTAAGAGAAATACAAACAAGATCTCTGGTCTCTATTCTCCTCTACTGTTGATTTATCATTACATACATTTCACTTTGATCGCTGCAGTGTAGTCTAGTAGTATGTGGACTACTCGGTATGCCAGAGTGAAAGAAACTGTCTGTAGTGGGCCGTACATTTGTTTATGGCTGGATTTCCATTTAAGACTATCTAAAAGATCAAGCAATCAAAGGCAATTGGCTCCTCAGGAAGAATCTCAAGTACCTCATGTGATTTCCTTGGCAAGTCGTCAAATTGTCATATTACTGCTGAACTCACTGCTACCTGCCACCATTTATTTGCTGCCTTATGCCTTGTGAGTTGACCTTGACTTCACTATAGCACTATTAGATGCTGTCAGTGCTAGAACTTTCTGTGTGGTTCTCACTACTTCTGATAGTCCTACACTTTTTTTGATGACTAAGAAGAGTGGGAAAAGGAAGTTGTTTTGACCTAACTTATAATGTAGTGACATGCTTAATATTTTCTAATAAATGATGATCAATTAATCCTAAGATTGTGACTAGGCCTAGGCACATGTCTAAATTCTAATTTACATTGACTGGTGGGACATAAATACCTAAAGATTTGTAGGCCTTGCATCCAGAAAACCTTAAAACTATTTAAGAGGTGAGTTGTCACTAGTAGAGGTAGGTACTTGAATACAATTTTGGAGTAAGAAGAAAACAATATGTAGAAAAAACAAAATGAGATGTTACAGTGGTTAAAAGCAATCATTGCAAACATGAGCTTTGAGTAACTCTGAGTGATAGGAAATTTGGAATATTAGTCATCACTTAGAGAAATAAGGAAAATACCTGTAAGTGTAGCAGTCATCAAAATAACAGAAGCAGTATGGCCAGAATCAAGAGAATTTTCTCTGGGTCTAGTTAATTAAGAACATTTCCTGTGAGCAGTAAATGCAACACTTATACTATATTATCTCATCCAAAGCAAAGGGTTCACCAAGGAGGAGGAACCTCAAGGACCACATGCTGTAGAAGTAGTGGGCAGTTTGTAAGAGAATATTTGCTGAGTATTGTGGGCCATTTCACACAAGAACTCACAGACACTGTGACTATGAGCACAATATGTGTACAGATCTAACCAATCAAAACTCTTTCATGGTTGGCATATGTGCATATGAACAAACTGAAAGAACCCTGGCACTTATGCTCAGGCACGGGAACATTTTAAAGATTCATTTGTTTAATCTTTATATATAAGTACACTGTAGATGTCTTCAGGCAAACCAGAAGAGAGCATCAGATCCCATTACAGATGGTTGTGAGCCATGTGGTTGCTGGGATTTGAACTCAGGACCTCCGGAAGAGCGGTCAGTTCTCTAACCTTTGAGCCATCTCTCCAGCCCATGGGGACATTTTAATTTTCAGTTTTTATCTCCAGTAGCCTTGTGAAAAAATCTGGTTGTGACAATCAACTGGACAGCCCAAGCCCCCCCCAGGGAATAAACCACCATCGAAAGTGTACACATGGAGGGATCCATGGCTCCAGCTCCATATTAGCAGAGGATGGCCTTGTCTGACATCGATGAGAAGAGAGGCCCTTGGTCCTGTGAAGTCCCTGTGATGCCCCACTGTAGGGAAATGCCAGGGTGGGGAGCAGGAGGGAGTAGGTGGGGGGGGAGCACTTTCATAGAAGCATGGGGAGGGGAATGGGATAGGGGCATTTTAGAGGGGAAACTGAGAAAAGGGATAACATTTGAAATGTAAATATAAAATGTATTCAACAATAAAAATCTGGGTTCAGAAAGATACTCCGTAACCTCAGTGCAGGGAGGAAAGAGATGAGTAAATCCTAGTGGTTTTGTCAAAACTGAAGCAATGAGATCCACTTTCAGTGACTGACCCTGCGTCAAAATAAGAAGTGTGGTAGAGGAAAACTCCCGCCTCCATCTTCTGGTCCCCACATCTGCACTGCATACACACACATAGCTCACACGTTACAACTTACAAACTGTTAGTTCGTTATTGCCCTATCCCTTCAGCAAAATTCTAATAGAATGACCCCCCTCCAGGGACACTGCTCAGGTGTCAGAACTTAAAAGACATCCATCAGGATACACTCTCCCTACCTCGCAAGTATATTTCGTAGCCCCTAACTATACCTCCAGCCACACAAGGCTTAACCGAGATCCTTCACTGGTACATTCTGCCCCATCCATGTCTTTGCATGGTTTTTGTTTACTTTCAATACCATCTGCTCACTTAGACATACCCGAGGAACTTTATTCTTCAGATCTTGGCTCAGGTACAGGGTATCTCCAGAAACACAAAGATCATTTTATTCTCCAGGTTTCTATTGCGAACACCTAAAACTGATCAAAAGCATACATGGCTGACTTCTATTTAGTATAAAGTAGCTATTGGTTTATATCTAGACCAGAACTGAGCCTTACTGATGATTTAGTTGATATTTTCTGTGCTTTACCTTGGAGATAGTTGGTAATGTGTAGGAGAGTCTTACTGAGTATTTTGAGCATGAGGTTAGATCAATGGATGAATTAGCAAATAAATGAGCAAGGCAGAAGAGTACAGTAGCACCGCTTCAGAAATGTGTCTGCTCACTTTGAAATCATTGAGTACCAGACTAGGATTTACTCTTAAGTTTTCATCAGGAGGAAAATCATATCTTCTAAATTCAGCAGGTCTTAAAAAAAATTTTAAATTATTCACTTTACATCTCATTTAGGGTCCCACTCCCTGTCACCTGCTCCCACAACCCTTCCCCGGTCTTCCCATCCCATTCTCTGAGCTGGTGTTGCCCATCCTGGGTATCTTTCCACCGTGGCATTTCAAGTCTCTGCAAGCTTCCTCTCCCACTGAGGGCAGACAAGGATGTCCAGCTAGAAGAACATATCACATGTATAAGCAGCAACTTTCCGTTGTTCTGGATGTTCTCCTGGTTCAGGACCCACGATGACACTAAGCTGGATATCTGCTATATATAAGCAGGGAGCCCTAGGTTCTACCTGTGTAAGTTCTTTTCCTTGAGTTTCAGACTCTGAGAGTTCTAAGGGTCCAGGTTGTGTTGGTCTTACTGTGGAGTTTATATCCCCTTTGGATCCTACAGTCCTTCCTCATATTCTTTGGTAAGAGTCCCCAAGCTCCATCTTTTTTTTGGCTGTGTGTGTCTGTATCATCACGGAGTATCCCCGACCTCCTCATTCCTATTGGTTGCAGATTTCCATTCATTTTCATGTCCGTCTAGCCATCTCTCCTGTCTTTCCCCACACCTGAACCTGAAACTCCCATTCTGCTCCCATCTCTGCTTCTTCCCAGTTTCTTTCTTCCACCTATCCCTTTGTTAATTAAATACTCTGCATTTACATTAGAAATGTTATCCCTTTACCCTGCCCAGCTCTCATCTCCCATCCCCCTCCAGTTACATTCACAAAGGTGCACTCCCTTCTGGTCCCCCTATCCACCCCATTGCCTTGTCATTCGCCTGCATTGGGACAATGTGGCCTCTCTGGAACAAAAGCTTCTTCTCACATTGATGCCAGACACTGGTATCTTCAGCTACATATGCAACTGGATCAATCGGTCTCTCAATGTGCGCACAGGACTTGGTGTTTTACTTCATGGGTGTTTTGGAGGGTTTGGTTGGGTGATAATATTGTTATCTTCCCATGAGGTTGCAATCCCTTTCAGCTCCTAAGGTCCTTTCTTCAGCCACCTCATTGGGATCCCCAAGTTCAGACCAATGGCTAGCTGCAGTCATGTTCAGCTGTATCTATATGAATCTAGAATAGTCCCTGAGGGGCATCTCTGTCTGGTTTCTGCCAGTAAGTACTTTTCGGGACCAGCTACAGTGCTTGGATTTGGTAACTGCATATGTGGTGGATCCCAGGTGAGGTGGATTCTGAGTGATCTTTTCTTCAATCCCTGTTCCTCTATTTGACCTTACATTTCCTCCCATGAGAGTTTTGTTCTCTTTTCTAAGAAGGATTGAGGCATCCCCGTTTTGGCCTTCTTTTTGAGCTTCAGATTGTCTGTGAATTGTTTCTTGGGTATTCCAAGCTTTCTGGGGCTAGTATCTGCTTATCAATGAGTGTATATCATGTGTGTTCTTTTGTGACTAGGTTACCTCACTCAGGATGATAGTCTCTAGTTCCATCCATTTACCTACAAATTTCATGAAGTCATTGTTTCTATTACCTCTACCTATCTCTTATGACTATTTTATTCCCTCTTCTAAGTGAGATTCAAGTTTCCTTACTTGGTTATTTCTTCTTGCCTAGCTTCTTTGTGTCTATGGAGTATAGCATAGTACCTGTATTTTATTACTAATATCCACTTATACATGAGTACATACCATGTATGTCCTTTTGGGACTGGGTTACTTCACTCAGGATGATCCTTCTCAGGTTCTATCCATTTAATACAAAATGCATGATGCCTTTGTTTTTAGGAGCTGAATACTATTGCATTGTGTGGATACATCACATTTTACTGTATTCATTCTTCAGTTAAGGGACATCTGGGTTGCTTCCAGTTTATGGCTATTACAAATAAAGCCATTGTGAACGTAGTTGAGCAAGTGTTTCTGTGGGTATATGCCCAGGATTGGTATAGCTGGGTTTTGAGGAAATTGAGAATTTTTTTTAAAAAACCCTTTAACAATCAAAATGCATTCATAATATATTTTAGTGGCTCTCAGGCACATAGAATCAGGTTAATCATGAAGCTTGTTTAGCAGTAAGTAGCTTATACATTATCCTTGTATGTTATTTATGTGTGTATCTATTTGCTTGCTTGTTCATTTTTACACACTTATTGAATCCTCTAAGTATACAGACAATGTATTAAAAATTTGTGGATATGCCAACTATCTAGTAATTATAATAGTTCTTATCCCCCTCAACTTTCTTGCCCTCACATTCAGTTAAACACTACAGCCAATCTCTCATCTATATGTTCAGGGGTGTATTTCCAGCATATGGGTTCCTGAGACTATTGCTATTGCATTTGTTAAAAATCTTGTTTTTAAGATCCATTCATGTTGTTTCTAGCTGAGTTTCTTTGTTCTGTGGTTAATGTTTCTTTATAGCCAACCTACAAAATCCCTTATTTCTTTAATTGTATGGTAGCAAGCATTTGATAGCCCCTAGTCCTTTGACTGTCTTCTTCATAAGAACTGGACTTCACGTGACTGATAAAACATAGTAGATATAGAAAATTTGTGAAAGTCCAACTCTGGTAAATGTTCTACCTATAAATGTTGAATCACTGGAACAATGGATTGCCATGTGGTCTTGTCTTATAACTGTTTTCAATTGCATTCCATACTCAAACCTGGAATAAACGATTTCATTTGAAAATCTGATTTTTAAATATTCAGACATTAAGTACTACACTCTGAATGATATATCTTTTTTTCTTTTTAAGTAATAATAAATGTGCCATATTTTCCCAAAAAATTAATTTGGAAGCTGGTGAAATGGCTTAGCACTTCAGAAGCTTTATGCTTTTGCAGAAGTCCTTAGTTTGGTTCACAGTTACCACATCAAGTGATTTATTACCACCTAAAATTCTACTTCCCGGGATCCAAATCACTTCTTCTGGACTCACTTATTCACAAACCCATACACAGAAACACATGTCTTTAATCAAAAATAAACCTTTAAAATAATTTAGCTCTGTGTTAGCCATAATAAATGGGCTGTAAGAAGATGAGCAGAGACTACATGTTCTCTAGAAGCAGAGAAAAGGCCTATAGATACTTACTAATCTACCTCCATTTATGTAGAACCGCAGAGCATTTAAGAATATGTAACAGGAAGACTTAGCTTTCTTATAAGATGAAGGTGAAATATGCTGGTGCTTCACATAGAAAATTAAAAAAAAAAAAAAAAAAAAAAAAAAAACAAAACAGAAATTCAAAGCCCATACCTAAACATAGGAAAAGCAATATATAATAAACAGTAGCCAGCATCAGACTAAATGGAAAGAAACTTGAAGCAATTCAACTAAAATTAGGAACTATACCAGGATGTCCACTCTCTCCCTATGTATTCAATATAGTAATCGAAGTCCTAGCCAGAACAATTAGACAACAAAATGAAGTCATAGGATACAAATTGGAAAGGAAGAAGTCAAAATATCACTATTTGCAGATGATATGATAGTATACTTAAGTGACCCCCAAAATTTCACCAGAGAACTCCTATAGCTGAAAAAACAAACAAACAGCCCCTCCCCCCCAAAAAAAAACTTTAGCAAAGTGGCTGGATATAAAGTTAACTCAAAAAATAAAACAAAACAAAAAAAGAAAAAATAACCCAAAAAATTCAGTAGCCTTCCTCAACTCAAAGGATAAACAGGCTGAGAAAGAAATTAGAGAAATCACACCCTACACAATAGTCACAAATAATATGAAATACCTTGGTGTGACTCAAACAAAGCAAATAAAATATCTGTATGGCAAGAATGTAAAGTCTTTGAAGAGAAATTGAAGAAGATCTCAGAAGATGAAAAGATTTCCCATGGTCATGGATTGGCAAGATTAATAAAATAAAAATGAACATTCTGCCAAAAGCCACCTACAAATTTAATGCAATCCCCATCAAAATTGCAACTCAATTCTTCATAGAGTTAGGAAGAACAATTTGTAAATTCATTTGAAATAAGAAAAAAAACAGAATAGCAAAATCTACTTCTAACAATAAAATAACTTCTGGGGGAATCACCATCACTGACCTCAAGCTGTATTACAGAGCAGTAGTCATAAAAACTGTAAGGTATTGGTACAGAGACGGGAAAGTAGATCAATGGAATAGAATTCAAGATTCAAAAATGAACCCACATAATTATAGTCACTTGATCTTTGACAAAGAAGCTAAAACTGTCCAGTGGGGAAAAGATAGCATTTTTAACAGATAGTGCTATTCCAATTGACAGTCAGCCTGTAGAAAAATGCAAAATTCTTATTGCCCTGTATAAAACTCAAGTCCAAGTATATCAAGAACCTCCACTTAAAACCAAATACATTCAAACTAAACTAATAGAAGAGAGAGTGGAGCAGAGCCTTGAACACATGGGCACTGGTGAATTTTTCTTGACAGAACACTAATGGCTTATGCTCTAAGGTTAAGCATCAACAAATGGGGCCTCATGAAATTTCAATTCTATAAGGCAAAGAACACTGTCATTAGGACAAAATGGTAACCAATGGAATCGGAAAAGATCTTTGCTAATCCTACATGTGATAGAGGCCTAATATCCAATATATTCAAAAAACTCAAGAAGTTAGAATTCAGAGAATCAAATAACACTATTAAATATTTAGGTACAGAACTAAACAAAGAATTCTCAACTGAGAACATCAAATGGCTGGGAAGCACCTAAAGAAATGTTCAACATCCTTAGTCATCAGGGAAATGCAAATCAAAACAACACTGAGATTCTACCTCATACCAGTCAGAATGGCTAAGATCAAAAACTCAGGTGACAAAAGATGCTGGTGAGGATGTGAAAAAAGAGGAACACTCCTCCATTGTTGGTGGGAATCCAAGCTGGTACAACCACTCTGGAAATGATTCTGATATTTCATTAGAAAATTGGACATAGTACTACCTGAGGACCCAGGTGTACTACTCCTGAGCATATACCCAACAGATACTCTAACACATATTGAAAGACCTCCGAAGGGAGACCCTCACTCAAATCTCAGGAGAGGCGCGCACCCAGCGAGGCACCGAGACCAGACTTGCTGCAATCGCATGAGGAAGTTTATTGAAAGTGAAAGAGTGAGATCTCAGGCCAGCATGCTGGGGTCGAGACTCATACACCACGCAGGGGTAGAGGAGTTCGACCCCGGCCTGAACTTGTAACAGGCTTATAAAGGCAAAAATTACAAAGGAGGGGGAGGACAGGCGGAATGAGGAAATTCAAAGGGGAAGAATCATACATTTTTTTTATCAGTACACCCCCAGGCACACCTAGGGCGTTGGGACATTCCACAGAGGTCATCCGGACCTTCTGTGGTATTTTGGGAACTCAAATCTCAAGAAAGTGGGATTTCCTGGGTGGGATTTCCTGGGAGCGGCAGAGGAAATCCCTAGGGCAAGGAATCAGTGTCCTTTGACAACCTTTTACTCTTCATTCCCCCGTTTTTCTTTTTGTAAAAAGCTCTAATCTTAGAGCGATCCCTCAGCTTCTTGTAATATCTGGTATTGTTGTCTTAGGACCATTACCTGTACAGCACTCATCCTTTCTTTTATAAAAGTCACCAGTCTATTGAGGATGCATGGCCCAAAGGTTAGGATTAGCATTAAAATGAGTAAAGGCCTGACTAAAGCAGAGAGTAGGGTAGAGAACCAGGGTGACCGGTTAAACCAATTTTCATACCATCCTTGGTATGTTTCTCTTTCTTTTTTTCTGTTTTCTAGTCTTTCTCTAAGCTTTGCCATAGAATCTCTTATGACACCAGAATGATCTACGTAAAAGCAACATTCTTCTTTTAGGGCAGCACAGAGCCCTCCTTCCTTTAGAAAAAGCAGATCTAATCCCCTTCTGTTCTGTAGCACTACCTCTGATAATGAAGTCAATGACTCTTCTAGTTTGGTTATGGACTGTTCTAATGCTCCCAGGTCCGCGTCCATAGCTGCTCTGAGTTCATTATAGTAGTAAGGTTGTTGGATGAGGGCAGCTGCCCCTGTTCCAATTCCTGCTGCCACTCCAAGTCTTAACAAAACAGCTAAGGTCAAAGTAGCGGCAGTTTAAAACAACAAATGCACTATCAAGCAGATTGAACAGGCAGTCCTCAGTTCTCATAGGGAGATAGGAGGGTGTGGTCAAAAGGGGATATGAGTCCTCCTTTGGTGACAGAGTGAGACAAGGAGGTCTCTCAGGCCTGGGTGCAGGGTTATCAAGCACCGAATTGGGGCTTACGGGTCATGTGGGTGGACTCTCTATCTTTATCTTAATAACAAAAATGAATCTAGGGTCCCTTCTGCCAGTATAGACTCTCCATCCCCAACGGTTTCCTCTTCCCCACTGACGATCTTGTTTTCCCTATGGGGTGAAGCTGATATTTAGAGGGTTACAATAACTGTCTTTGCACGGTCCCTGAGGGCTACCGGAGCTTTCAGAGGCACACCCAGTCCTATAAGCCAGGTATTTGGATGGATCTCTTTCCCCTTTCTCTGGCTCCCCTGGCCTAGGACCCTTTTTGACTATAATTAGATCCCAAGCGGAGGAAGGGTTCCAGTAGGCTTCTCCCGTGGTCTCACATCCCCATTTACTACAAAAATAGTCTGAGGCCCCTCTCTTCATTTCCCTGGTGTGTCCCTGTCCGGGGCAGACATAGAAGTCTGCTGCCTGAAGGTTGGCTCGGTAAAACTGTCCTGAACACCCCAATGTGATCCCTATGCCATGAGGGACACACTGTTCTTCTGGGGGTGACTTTTCTAAATTGGTATAACTGGAAAGATCCCAGGCCATAGAGCCGGCTGCTAACTTACAGACATTGGGTGCAAGATCAGGCCACCAAGTCCAAGGGGGTGCACTGCGGTTGTTGACCACACGACGTCGCCCACTTCATTAAGCACTTCCCAGGTTAATTTTTGAGGGGCATGGGGGTTATTACCCAAGGTTGGGGTTACGACGAAGGTGCAGCTTAAGAGAATTGTCACCAGCTGCCACTGTACCCAAGCAGCAATCTCGTTGACCTTGACTGCCGAGGGGGTAGTCAACAGCACCAGGTAGTGTCCCTTCCACCGGGGCTCAAGCATGCCAGCGCGATGTCGTCTGACCAGGACTGAGTCTCCGACCTGGAACCTGTGGGGCACCGCGGTGGTTCCTGGAGTGTAGGCTTCTTTTATTCGACTCCAGATCTGTGTTTTAATAACTTCTAACGCCTTTAAGTGGGCAAATAGAGCAGAGGAGGAGGGGGAGTTAGTGCCAGAATCCAATATCCCGCATGACTCCGTTAAGGGGGGCAGTCCCCCATGTAGGATTTCATAAGGGGTAAGGCCGAAACGCCCCGGCGAGTTTCAGACTCTAAGAAGCGCAAAGGGGAGGAGGGTCACCCAGTCTTTACCGCCGGTCTCAATAGCTAATTTAGTAAGGGTCTCTTTTAGAGTTCTATTCATTCTTTCTACCTGTCCTGAGCTCTGGGGTCTGTAAGCACAATGTAATTTCCTATTAGTCCCCAATAAACAAGCTAATATCTAACTTACCTGGGCAACACAGATGGCCCATTGTCTGATCAAATTACCTTAGGGGTGCCAAACCTAGGGAAGATCTCTTCTGGAATCTTCTTAGCTATGACCGCTGCTGCCATTTCTCTCTTTGTGGGGAGGCTTTTACCCACCCAGAAAATGTATTTATAAAGACTAATAGATACTTATATATCTATATCTTCTTGGCTCAGTTCTGTAAAATCCACTTCTCAGTAAACCTCAGGTCTATCTTCTCTCCTCCCAGCCTTCTACATACATTTGCTTTCTAACATGGCACACAGTTATCTAGTCAAATCTGGCACAAAAGAATTTGACCTCAAGACAGTCTTTACAAGTTTGTCTACCTCTAGATGAGTCCATTGATGCATTTTCTTCAAGTCCAGTGCTGTACACCAGGTCCTGGATAGGGCAATGAGCTCAACAGGTTATAGGGGTTAAGTACTGTGAGGTGGAGTTCTGCCACCAATTTGTTTACCTCTCAGAGATCTTGAACTGTCCAGCAGTCGTTGGTTCCATGTTTCCGCACCAGTAGGAGAGGCACACCTCAGGATGATGGACACATACGAAGTTGTTGGAGTAACTGAATGATGAGTGTCTTGATCCCGTCTCATGCCTCCTTTGATATGGGGTACTAACGCACCACTAGCCTGGACTTTCAGCTCCATATGGGCAGGGGCTGGTTCTTAGCCTCTCTCATTCCTGCAGTCTCTGCCCAGGCCTGTGGATATGCCTGCAGCCACCAGTCCGTCTGATCTGAGGCAGGCTGTTTAGAGTTGGTACTTGTCCTCCAACTGAATGGTTAGAACCTGCACAGGCTCCCCTTCTGGACCTCTAACCTGTGGTCCATCAGAGTGGAAGTGAATCTGTGCCCCATCTTAGTCAGGAGGTCTCTCCCCAACGGGGTGCAGGGACAGTCTGGCATTACAATGAATAAGTGGGATACCCGGCCCACTCCGAGATCCACAGATCTTCGGGTAGTCCATAAATATTTAAAACTTTGGAGCCACATGTCCGGGGCTTCTGTTGCTGGTGTCCCCTTTTTTTCTTGTTGGGGCAATTTTTTGTCTCAGTGGCCTTCTTCTTTATAGTAAGCACATTGACCTTTGCCAAGAGGCTCCCTCCTAGTGCCAGACTTGATTCCTAACTCCCTGGCCCTTCACTACTGTGGCCAAAATCCTACAAATTCCTTTTTTGTCTACTACCCTCCGGTCCTCTCTTTCCTCTGCCTTCTGCTTCTCTCTTTCTCGCTTCTCTTCCTCAGTCTCCTCCTTATGAAACACTTTCTCTGATTCCTTCACCAAATCCTGCAAGGTATAGTTTTGGAACCCCTCTAGCCATTGTAACTTTTTCTTAATATCTGATGCTGACTGCTGTATAAAGGCCATAGCCACCTCTGCCTGCTGACCCTCAGAGGTTGGGTCAAGGTATAACCCCTGTCAAGAAACACAGACGGCGGCTCAACAGGTCCCTGAAGAACCTCTCTTACCTTAGCCAAATTCGTGGGTCGCCTTGCGGCTCCCTTGAGACCTGCCACTAGAGCCCGGCAGTAGACCTTGAGACGCTCCTTACCTTCTGCAGAGTTGTAATCCTAGTCAGGGCGGATCAAGGGAAAAGCTGCATCTATAAGATTAGGGAGATTGGTGGGGGTCCCATCTGGTCCTGGAACATTTTTTCTAGCTTCCAGGAGGATCCTCTCCCTCTCTTCCGTAGTAAAGAGGACCTGCAAAAGCTGCTGGTAGTTGTCCCAAGTGGGCTGATGAGAAAACATCAGGGACTCAAGGAGTCCCGTCAGGCCCGAGGGGTCCTCTGAAAAAGAGGGGTGGTTAGTTTTCCAGTTATACATATCGGCTGATGAAAACGGCCAATACTGTAGCGGGACTAGTTCTCCCGGAGCTGGGGCGGGTCCATAAGCCTGTAATGGTAGGGCAATAGTAGAGCCAAGCCTCGCGCCATTTCTCCCTGGGCTTCGAACCCGGGGGCTTCGGGTCCCGGCCGCTGGTTCTGTTTCAGAGGCCGTCTGGGAGTCAGTGGGAGTCGGCGCCTGTGGGGGACTTGCATGAGAAGCCAGTTGAGGGTTTGGGGGTGGAGGGTTGTTGAGGAGAAGAAAACCATCATCAATTTCAGGATAGATCTTCGTGGGGGCCGATGGCGCAGGTGCCAGCTTGTTCAAGGCCACGGCCACCGTTGCCGTTTCTGCCCCCGCTGTCCAGGGTCTCACCCAGGATGTCGGGTTTTGGACCAGGTCCTCCCACACGATGATGTATGGAACCTGATCGGGGTGTCCCCCTGAAGCCTGAAAAACAATTCGCTTAACAGCGGAGATAAGAGATAGATTAAAAGTTCCCTCCGAAGGCCATCCTATGCCAAAACTCGGCCATTCGGAGGAGCAGAAAGTTTGCCACGGTCCTTTCCTGACTTCAACAGAAAGATTATGGGCCCTTGTCTTAACGTCCGTCCAATGGTTCAAAGTCAGTGTTAGTGGGGTTATCACAGTCTGGCCCATTTCTAGTTCTGACACACACACACAAAACACTCACAGATACTACAAAACAGAGAGACAAAGTCAGTCGCCGACCTCGAGTCGACCCGAAATCCCGAAAAGAGCCAGATGGCCCACAATTGGCCCTCTGACACAGATCATCAAGGAGAAAAACTGATCTCCCGACTTTTCCCGTGGGGGTCCACCAGGCGTCCCTGGTCCTCCCCCTGTCCTCCTGGGACGTCTCCCAGGGCGAGCAAACGGTGGACCCTGGACACGTCTATCCCCGTCCACTCCACTCCTCCCTTGGAAGAGCAGACTCGGTTAGAGCGTTTGCGAATACCGAACTGCGATCGCACCAGACCTCTGAACAAATCACAAACACAGAATCACAATCTGGACAATCCACAAACACAGAATCACAATCTGGACAATCCACAAACACAGAGTCACAACAGGACAACAAGGAAAGAAAGGAAAGAAAATCCTTACCTCCAGTAGGTCTAGGGCCCCTGGGTGGTCGCGCAAATCCCGGACGAGCCCCCAAATAAAAGACCTCCGAAGGGAGACCCTCACTCAAATCTCAGGAGAGGTGCGCACCCAGCGAGGCACCGAGACCAGACTTGCTGCAATCGCATGAGGAAGTTTATTGAAAGTGAAAGAGTGAGATCTCAGGCCAGCATGCTGGGGTCGAGACTCATACACCACGCAGGGGTAGAGGAGTTCGACCCCGGCCTGAACTTGTAACAGGCTTATAAAGGCAAAAATTACAAAGGAGGGGGAGGACAGGCGGAATGAGGAAATTCAAAGGGGAAGAATCATACATTTTTTTTATCAGTACACCCCCAGGCACACCTAGGGCGTTGGGATATTCCACAGAGGTCATCCGGACCTTCTGTGGTATTTTGGGAACTCAAATCTCAAGAAAGTGGGATTTCCTGGGTGGGATTTCCTGGGAGCGGCAGAGGAAATCCCTAGGGCAAGGAATCAGTGTCCTTTGACAACCTTTTACTTTTCAATATTAAGGACACATGCTTCACTATGTTTATAGCAACCTTATATATAATAATCAGAAGATGGAAAGAACCCACATGTCTTTCAACAGAGGATACAATGTGGTATATTTACACAGTGGATTACTACTCAGCTACTAAAAATAATGAGTTCATAAAATTCTTAGGCAAAAAATAATGGATCTAGAAAATATCATCCTGAGTGAGGTAACCCAATCACAGACACACATATAAAAAAAATACCCATGATATATACTCATTGTTAAGTGAATATTAGCTCAAAAGCTTGAAATTCCAAAGATACAATTTACAGACCACATGAAGCTCAAGAAGAAGGATGACAAAAGTGCGGATGCTTCAGGCCTTCTTAGAAGGGGGAACAAAAATATTCTCAGGAAAAAATATGAAGACAATGTTTGGAGCAGACACTGAAGGAAAGGCCATCCAGAGACTGCCCCACCTGGGGATCCAGCCCATATACTGTCACCAAACCTAAACAGTATTACTGATGCTACGAAGTGCCTGATATAGCTGTCTCCTGAGAGGCTCTGCCAAAGCATGACAAATACAGAGGCAGATGCACTCAAGTAACCATTGGACTGTGATTTAGAACCCAAATGGAGGAGTTAGAGAAAAGATTGAAGAAGTTGAAAAGGTTTGCAACCCCATAAGAACAACAACACCAACTGAGCAGAGTTCCCAGGAACTAAACCACCATTCAAAGTGTACACATGAACATACTAATGGCTCCAGCTGCACATGTAGCAGAGAATGGCCTCGTTGGACATCAATGGGAGGAGTAGCCATTGGTCCTGCCAAGGCTTGATGCCCCAGTGTAGGGAAATGTCAGGGCTTGGAGTCAGGAGGGATGGGTGGGTGGATAAACACCCTCATAAAAGCAGGGGGAGGAGAATGAGATGGAGGATATGAAGGTAAATTCTGGAAAGAGAATAACATTTGAAATGTAAATAAAATACATTCAATAAAAAATCAGTAAAAAAATAACTATGCCTTATTTTGTAAGAAAAAAAGAACTATTCCTTATTTTGCCTAAACGAGATGATAGTGGAGCATTAGGAAACCAGAATGCTGCCTCAGATTTGGCCTGAATGTTTACCTCTTTCAAAGCTTAAATAAAATTCTGAGCCTCAAGGAAAGAACTAGAATTCTAAGCAGCCATCCATCCTGGTATTCCTTCTAATGACTGGCTTATTGACTAGAACACACATGGCCTGGTAAAAGTACTATGGGGAAATTGAACTACAGTAGATATGAACCCTTTTAAAAATGCAGCCTCCAGAACACAACATGAGTAGTCAAACCATGCATGGAACTGGGTCTTAACCCACAGAAAACTCTGCACCTCTATCCTGTGAGTTAAAAGAACAGCATGACAACAGTGCTTTCCTCTAATCGTGTGTGTTTCAGCGTTTCAACTCATCTTTATACCATTTCTTCCAGGTCCAGTCTTGTAAGTTTCATTTTTATTTTCTCTTCAACGCACTATGCTAACCAAATTTAAAGCATGTGAACTTAATAAATAATAAAATTTTCATCTTAATAGACAAAACCAATAAATAAGCAACAAGAATTGTTTTAAAATCTACCATCTATTGATTTTATGATCTAAAATTTGATCTAAAATTTTAATCATTAAAAAGATAAACCATACAAACCATGCTTAAAACTAAAGAGCATTGTACATATACATGCATTTATACTACATACATGACATGTACACTTAAGTAATAATGAATTAATATGTATACCTTTTCAGCTTATATTTTCACATATAATGTTTTCTCTTCCAAAAATCTTACTTGGAAAATTGAAATTCCTATTTTATAATAAGGCCTATGGATGTCCTTCTAATATTCTTTGTGAAACTATTTGACAATAACAAACTTGTTCTCCTTTAATCCTTGAGACAAACAGTAACTTCTATTTATTTAAGTCTTAGTTTCTGACTAATAGTGTGCAAAGGGTCATATTGTGAAATGAAAGCTTAACAAATGTCCTGTTTGGAATATCAATGAGTGACTTTTAGTCATCAACATGAAAAACACAAGAATTCTTTTACAAGACAAATACTCAACTATCCCAGAGCTCATCTGAAACAAAAGAAATTAAATAACAATCACTGGCATCTCTGGCTTACAGCTTGTTTCAAGTCAGGGTGTAGCAGCTTCAAATCTGGAAAGAGCCTGAATTAGTTTTGGGTTGTTTTTTTTTTTTTTCTTCTCTCTTTAGAATTACTTTGATAAAAGCATCTTAAGTGATAAAGAGCTTATTATAGCTCAGTGTTAAAGATAAAGTTCCTCATGGTAAGAAACTCAAGGCACCTGGACCTTGAAGTAGCTGGTCACAGTATACCCACAATCAGCAACAAAGAGCAAGAAGTATCTTGACCTCTTGTCTCCTTTTCATTCATTTTTGGACCCAGCCTATGAACTGGTGCCTCCCACACTAAGGATGGGTCTTTACTTCCCTGTCAACCCAATTGAGACTTTCAATTACTCCTCTGCATCTACCAGATTGACAATTGATATTAACAATTATTCAGTTTTAGATCTCTTTCCAAAGTGGAAAGCATGTATAACCATAGCATTTCAAAGAAAATGAGGTCAGAAAAATGTTTTCATTTGCCTTACAACGAAGGAAGTCATGGACTCCAGGGATTTGGGCTTTAGATGCTTCTTTTAATCTGTTCTGGTTCTTTCCTCTAAACAATTCATCCCAGAAAAAATAAATGTCTATGGCCATCCTAAAACTAGTGAAAGATAACAGCAATGCGTTGATGAGGCAGAGTATTTGTTTCTTCTGAATTTCCTTAAAGGTAATCATCTGACTATTACACTATAACAGTTTGCATGCTCGTACCATGCTGACAAAAACATGCCCAAATACAAACACAGAGATTGACGATGCAGTCTGCAGAAAGCAAATATAATCTCTTGCACATAATTTACTCACATTTAAATTGTCCAGGCAATTATTAATATTTCTAAAATATCAGTTCGCCTGTTTGATATTGTCAGCTTGTCTCCACCTTCTTCATTTTTAACCTCTCTCCTATCTGAAGTGATAGATCAATGGGTGACTAGTGGAGGAGGGGGATTAAGACACAAAGTCAGCCTGTATTTGTCAGAGCTCTCTGTAGGAACAGAACTCGTATATTGACTGTGTAATGATAGAGGGCCTACTAGATCAGCTTACATGATATGGTCTTGGTAGCCCAACAATAGCCAACTTTCACATGAGATATGAGAACCCAGAAGTTTCTCAGTCTGCAAGGCTGGGTACCCAGCAAGTTTCAATCTGAGGCTGACTCCCTGGAGAGCTGCACTTTTTACTCCATGTTGGAAGCTGGAATAAAATGTACTCTGATGACACCAATAGATAGAGATTCCCCTTTACCTGGATGCCATGTGAAGATACTGCCCACATTATGAGTGAGACTTTCACTTTAAATAACCTGACTAAACTAGGGATTTGCCTTTGACTTGATGTTAGATCCAGTGAGGTTAACATCCAAGATTAAACTACAATAGTAAGTACTACGTAATTGAACCTCAATTATATCATTTTTTTCTCCCACTTAACTTGTCTCATTGCTTTCCCAACTCCCTTTCAAACTCATGTCTTCTTATTATTTATTACTTTTTTATATACACACACATATACATGTGACCCTCTGAAGTCATTTGGTGTTGCTTGTATGTACATATTTTAAGGGATGCATAGTGCTTGGGATTGGATAATTAGTGAGTGCGCTCATCTCTGCCTATAGCTCTTCTGAGAGTGAGCCACATAGAATTTTTCTGTCTGCTTTGACATATCAACTGGTACTTTCTTTGTTCAGGTTTGTCTCTGCAACCACATTATTGAGTCTATAGATGTAGCCCCCCCTCCCATATCTAGAAGCCATGATCTTAAAGCATTATTCCTGGGTCTCTGGATCTCACAAGCTTTGCAGCCCTTCGTCTATGTTTCCTGAACCATAGGTGAAAGACACATGCTGTAGGTTGTCCTTGTTCACTTTCCACATTTTGAGGCTAGTCTCTATTGCTGAAGCTACCACAGAATTTGCTAACAGCACTTAAAGGTATTGAGAAGTATATGGCACAAAAGCCTCCTGGAAGAATAATTTCCATGGTACTTAAAGGTGATTTGCAAGACACAAAGGAAGAAATGGTCTGCCCACATTTAAATTGAGTTTAGAGATAGGTCTGGACACCTCAAAAATCTGATTCTGTTATCATTTTGACTGTGCCTTTCTATAATGGCCCACATCTGCTAGAGAGAGAGAGAGAGAGAGAGAGAGAGAGAGAGAGAAAGAGAGAGAGAGATTTGAATAAGGAATGAGAGCTACAGTTACCTATCCCCTCACTAGCCGTGGGTTACTGGCTAAGTTTATAGTAGCAGGTATGATGTCACTCATGATAAGTGGGCTGTAAGTCTAATTTGAGAGCTGTATGTTAGAGCCTAGATACAAAGGTCACTATTACATATTTAGGGATGGCTTGCCATACTGATCATTATTATGGCGTTTGGGTGTCTCAGCTGGGTAGGACTATAGCAGGTTTCCCTCCCTTTGTACCTTGCATAGTGTCTTTCAGTACCATGGAAGCTCCCAGGAAGCCTTTGGGTCATATCCTGCTCAACTCCCCCCAAGTCTTGTTAGAAAATTTGGTGGTATCTTGAGCAATAGAGACTTAAGCTCAATTTCTGGAGAGTAACCATGGGCTATATAAACCAATAGCCTATAGATTTTAGGAGTCATTTGGATAAATAATTCTAACAGAAACTGAAGACAAAGGTTCCTCAAGCTTGATACTGGAATTTCTGTTGGATAATACATGACTCTTGGGGAAAGTTTTATCACCCCCCAGTGACATAATTTAATTTAGACCAAACACACACACACACACACACACACACACACACACACACACACGCAATTTTAAGCAAATCCAAAATAATAGGATCCCTTATAGTTTTTGCAAGTATCACTAGTGTTTGTTATCTCTCCTCCTGCTTCTCCTTCTGTGTTTACCTCCACATAACCCACCCTGCATCACTAAAACACCTAAAGAGGGAAAGAACACTCTAGAGATGATATAAAGAAGGAAATGAAGGACTATGATTTATTCTCTATTCTGTGACGGTGAATTCAGTGTTATAATATTAACTATTCTACCAATTAGTCTTAGTTCTCCCCCCGGCTGATATGTTGTGGCATTAAGTGGTTACATTCAAGCACAGCTCTTTCTACATATTCACATATCATTGCCATCCTTTTTTGATAACGGTTTGTATATACAGCAGGCAAGATGTGCTGAGAATTATCTTCTCCTACAAGCAGTTGCACACCCCATTAGCCCCAGCTAACCGGTGACTAATGGGTACCTCTGTGTAAATGGCTTAGCTCCCTCAACCCTTCAGTTACAACAATTCTGAGGCACATGTTCAACATTGATTCTCAGATCTGTGTAGCACCTTTATGTTCCATTTGCCAATATTGTCAATGTGTCTGATGACATGCGCTCTGTGGGAAATGTTCTTTTCTCTGAGTCATATCTCCATTGAGTTTCTTGGATGCAGTTCTGTATCAAAGTATTTGTTCTTGAATCCTTGTATGTTTGTCAGCTTCCCATTACTGTAACAAAATACCTTAGCTAATCAACCATGCAGAGCAAAAGTTTATTTTGACTCATTGACTTGGGAGTTTTAGTCCATGGTTGGATGGACCCATAGCTTTGAGCCTGTGGTAAGGAGTCAATACATCATGGACTGTACGATGGCAGTGAAATCATGGTACAGAAAACTCTTTACACATGGCAATAAGGATATAAAATAAAAAAAGAAAACTATATGGGTTTTATAGTCCCAATCAAGAACATACAACTATGATGTAAAACTCCCTCCTGAGATTCATCTTAAAATTACTACCTTCTAGTATCTCCAAAGTTTAAGAACCACATATGGTATACACGGGGCCTTGAAAGGCATCCATACATCAACCAGTGTACCATCATATATAGATACTCTATACACAAGCACAAATTATACAAATAGAGAAATGCAATATGTACATCTCATGCAGGAAGGCAGAGTGATGGGAGCCCATGGACAACGCCTGCCAACGTCCAGGCTAGTGCTCCCAAAACAGTCTGTATCATAGACCTCTGTCTCATTATCTTCTCCTTTAGCTCCAGAGCCTTGCTCAAGTAGGTATATTTGGAGAATCAAGGTTTTTAACATCTGTAAAAAGTTATTAGAGACAGTGTAAATGTATATAATTTGACTTAGTGGAGAGGGAGGCATCTGAGAAAATTCACTTCTCTGAAATGCATAGTCTACTCAGGCTTTTGTAATAAACTACCAAAGACTGAATGACTTATAAATGCAGAAAGTTATTTGCCATAGCTCTGGAAATTGGAAGTCCACTACTGAATTGTGAAGATGTTTAGTGCTGATGAACTTACTATATGTTCATGTATCAGGAAGCTGGCTGGGAACTTCCTTGAGCATCTTCTCATACTACAACTATGTTGATGACGACCCTGGACTCATGAACTAGATCCATCCCAATAGCCCAGCTCGAGGTAACATGTCATTGGAGGCTGAAGATAAGATTCCATCATGTGACTTATGTCAGTAATAGAAACCACTGATATGAGAACTCCCACTCTCAGAACGAAAGAATTGAGGCTGAAAGTTTTAGTTAAATCATAAAAAACCTATGCTACTTCCAGACATATCATCACAATAACAAATATCCATTTGGATATGCACACATCCTATTTATTCCCCTCTTGCTTCTCTTACAGACACTGAACAGCTCACCTTTCAGAGCACACCTTCAAAGTCAGCTATGAAGTAGATTTCAAATGGATGCTAATGGTTTCTAATCAGCCTCTGTTGTAGCACCATGTTTTTATCCCCTTCTTTCATTTACAGAACATTTGATCTGCTTCAGTTAAATTTGATGTTAATGCTAAAATTAAAACAAACACCTTTGTCTTTGTCAACAGACATGAATACCCTTTCAGGAGAAACACAAAGATATGTCTACATTCACAGTTAGGGTTCTTTTCTTCCTTCACCCCCACCTTGTTTCTCTTTGCTTGTCTACACATATGTGCCACACTTGAGGGAGAGGGCATTATCTACTGTACTTGTGATCTAGAATGTCTCTGTAAATAGTGAATGAATAAGCAGCAACTGGACAGCTGCTGCTAGGGAAAATGCAAGCTTGAGGTCCAGTTAGCTTCTGGTCTCATTTGGGTTACCTGATCAACACATAACCACATATAAAAAGTCATATTATTCAGTACTAAT
The DNA here is from genome assembly GCF_963924665.1 of Micromys minutus. Taxonomy (NCBI): domain Eukaryota; kingdom Metazoa; phylum Chordata; class Mammalia; order Rodentia; family Muridae; genus Micromys; species Micromys minutus. The sequence continues at coordinate 11,193,544 of NC_137969.1, forward strand.
TTTGATGCATGTATTAGCCAGGATTCTAGAGAGTGACAGTTCCAACAAAACCTAGGAAATGGATAGTGTTGGGATATAGTTCTGATAACTTGAGCGCTGTGGATACAACCTTATAGACACCTCTGCTGTAGGTACTGTCAATTCTCAACAACTTGACACAGGCCAGAACATCAGTGAGCTTGTTACTTATCGAGCTCTTGTTTGGCCAGGAAGGCATGTTGGAGCCTTACTGTAGTGATGGATGGTAGTACTTCTACACTTCCTCATGGGCCAGTCGGTGTGGCAACTTCACCAGCAACTTAAGCAAATGTAAAAAGAGAGCATGACATTAATAGACCACACACACACACACACACACACACACACACACACACACACACACACACACACACACACAGTATAGTCTTTTTTCTTTTACAGTCTGTATCTGAAACAAGAAGGCAAAATGTAGCCTGGCTCTGGTCCCACTGGGAGTGTCCTATGCTTTTTGGAAGATGAAATATTTCTCCACTAACATGTGTCTGCAAATGACCAGTAACAATTTCAAGTATTTATTTGGGGTTTCAAATATGTAGACAAAACCAGAAGTATGAGACACATGATTAATGAGGATCGATTTCACATGGGTAGATATGTGTTCATGTGTGTACACTTATATGTGGGTAAGATAAAATGTCCATGCTATTCCAAGCACTAAATGGTAGTCACAGTGATGTATCAGGAACTGTCCCATGCCTGAATACACTGCGTGAACAGACAGCATGTTCCACATGGAGAATGATTCATGATGACTGTGCTTTCAATTTCAAATGTGTGAGTTTTCAAATGTCTGAGATTGGTAAGCATATAACAAGCAAAATCAAGAGACAGAAAATTACCAATAGTAAGAAATCATGAAATCAGGCACCCACAACACTCAGTAGGAAAGGGAATCCCAGCTGAAATCATCCGTCCAAGGTTTCTGACAGATTGAGAATCTTTAGGAAGAAAGTACCTCTTTATGGATGAACTTCCAGCTTCTTGTTTCCACAGTAGGCACTTTCTTACATTGGACAAAACAGTAATTACCTCTGTTGGAAATAGTTTGCCCTTAGCTTTTTGAAAGCGTGTGATGGTTTTTGTTTACTGTTTTGCTTTCTCCTTGTTACAGAGCTAGAGAGTGCCAAGAAAAGCCATTTTAGGGGCACTTAGACATCCCTGAATCTGGGACAAGAAGGAACCTCTTTCCTGGAGTTTACTTTCAACAAGTGCATCAATGCCTGACCATTCATTGGTATCATTTAGATTACATAGTCTTCTGTGAAACCTCCTTGAGATAGGATTTACTAGAAAATTTGGAAAGTTTGGCAGTTGCTGAAACTCATATTTGAATATCATTTTATTTTTGTTAATAATATGCCTCATTTGAACTATCTGCAGTCTTTCTTCTCCTTCTTAGTATCTTGCACCTTCTTCTTAAGTGGATTGTCAAACTGATGTCTACATTCTGTGTACACCAAGCCTCTGTGCAACCCAGGACTAGAAATACAGGGAGATTCTTGGCCTGATGCATCAGACTTTTGTCACAACATCAGCAACTAGCCTTTGGCTTAAAAAAAAAACAAACAACTTGGGTTGACAGGATACATGGAAATCATAGTCAACCTTTGACAAGGGGTTCTTCTAACCCTTCTAAATGTAGCACGCAGCATTCAGAGATGTCAAAGTCACTGTACTCAGAAGAACACACAGGAGGCCAACAGCTAAGGAAACCTTGTCAGCCATACATCCCATTTCCTTTTTAAAAATTGAAGAATCACAGAGTATTTATGCGTGGGCTGATTGCTTTCTAATTATCATGCATTGTATAAAATGGGATGAATGCACTGATGCCAGACTCATTCTAGAGCCCATAAAGATTAGGAGCACTCTCCTAAGATATTCACAGATATTCTGCTGTCTTCTGGAAGCCTTATCCTAATCTATCCTCATTCAGCTGAGATACCATACTGTTATATTCTTGTTACATGGCCAGATTCTTTCCAAATATAACTTATGTTTTACCATGTAATACTGGGTTAAACCTCCATCGGGACTGGATATTCAGAACTTCCTGTAAATACTTAGCATGAGTATTAGGGTACAAAATTACTCTGAATATATTTAGGGAATTTACGATATTATATGTTATTAGCTTACTCTGTCCCCCTCCCCATCACTGATGTCTTCTTCATCGGGAACAATTCACCCTCTAGTGGTAGGCTTTGGGTATTGCATCTGGAGTTCCACTAGCTTGCAAGGCTTCATGACTGAAACAGCATCTACCGATTTTATTTGTTAATTTTTATTGTATAACTCTCTGTTTTGTGGTAGTTTATTATTAAATATAATCCAATACAGGAATCTCCTTAAAATGCTAATGTCCTTTCTTATGTTTATAGGCAGGAAAATGCTTAAAGCTATAAAAGGGGGTACTAACACTGACTAATAGATTTTTCTTTATGCTCATCTCCATTTCTCCCTTGTTTAAAGCCAAATAGAAATTGATTGGGAAATGGTTTGAGTATGTTTTACACAGTTAAACAATAATGGGAGATGCTTTCCCTCCATGTGCTTTTTATGATTGGCATCGTTATTTTTACATCAACTATTGAGTATCAAAGGGGAAAATGATTTGTCCAAACTGATCAGAAGATGATGCTCTCAGTATCCAGTGAGCATTGGTCATGACTGTGAGGATACTGTGTGGGCTCTGGTCCCTTTCCTGATCTAGGGAATTCCTTGTCCCTGAAAACGATGAAATGGAAGAATCACTTCAAGTTTAAAATGTCCAGAGGTGAAATCAATTGCTCAAGTTCATACCACTATTTGCCAACCAAGCATTAACCTATTTGTCCTAGTTCTGAAATCTGTCACCCTTCCAGTGGCATGGATTTAGATTTGGAGGGTTGGCTCTGCCCACCACCGATGTGGATGGCATCCGTAGACACTCTGCACAGCCTTCTCCCATCTGATACTGAGTGGTTTGCCCACTCAGTATTTTTCTTAGATGAAAATTACTTAGTGTAGGACATGCTGAAGAGTGAGTACTCAGTATAAGCTGGTACTCAGTCCAATCAGCATTATTATTACAGTGAGTAATAGTAATGCCTTTGTTTTGACACAGTGTAAGAACAAGACTCCTTACTCTGAGGAGTAAATGTATATGTAAATCAAGAGAAATTTAAGCTTTTAATTCTTTTCCCATTACTCATACATATTTCAGGTCGGTGAGAACATTACTAATCTTACCGTTCACTGATGCACTATCATAAGGATGCTAACAGCTGTTTTAAGAGACTATTTTGATTTTTCAGAGCATATTGCAATGCCTCTATTAAGCCTGATTTGTAAAATAATTCCAGTATAATTTAGAAACTGTGGCATATTAGAAACCAAAGATTATAAAGTGCAAATGAGATTTCTTCTTCTGCTGACATCATAACAGTTTTTACAAAGCCATTATCTTCTCAGTGGAGACGGATGTCACACCGTCATTATCCTCAGATCATAACGAGGTGGACCATTACTGTCTCCTTTGGAGACCTTATGGTCTGAGATGTTAATGAGCCTTTAGGGAACCTTAAATCCTGGGATGGTTGGCAGGGTACTCCAGACCATAACAGAACCTTTTTCCGCAATGACAATGGATCCTGTCAATTTCTATTAAGGAACTTCTTAATTCCCCAATCATTAAGACACTGGAAGGACTTATTATACTAGCCTATAATTAAGGAAGCTTTCAGCCATAAATCCCTTCTGGGGAGCCCTTCCCTTTAGTCAATACGGCCTATGTAAAGGGTAAGCCTCTTATAAGTGGGACTGTGGAGACAGCACATATTTCAGAAAAATCTAAGAGGTTAAGGTTTTTTTTTAAGGTTTTCACCCTAGTTTCTACAAGTTTCTGCTAACTCTCTCCTGAGGGCACAAAATCGTGGAACTTCCTTCACTAAAAAGTAGACGTTGTCAGCAACTGCCTGTTCTGGCTGAGAAGTCTTGTACTAATTTTTGATCGAATACATGTGTTGGGTGGACGAGAGTGAAACCCAAGCTTCCAAAGCGCTTTTACTGCCCTTAAGCAATTTTAGCATTCTTATAAAGACTGAGCAGGAATGCACCATAATGACGCTGGATGCAAGGAGACGTAGAATGGACAGAAGAGGAAGGGTATAGTGCTGTTCTTCCTGCCATTGCCATAATAAGAATTATGACATTGTTGGGGAAAATACACATGGAAGTATGAGCCTAGTACACATGGACTTGTACTTTAGAGAAAAATGAGTTCAATGGGAACTGATCACTATTGCTTCAGTCCTTGTAACTCGGACCCCTTCATTCTCACGTAATTAGATTTGAAGAACATGGTACACATTTTCCTAGAAGACTATTAGATCTTTTTGATTTTTTTCTATTTTTCTATTGATTTTCTTATAATCAATAGCTGGCAAAAGTGATGGGTGTTATAATATTCAGACAGGGAAACTAACCAACTTCATTGCAAGTAACGTTTAGTTTGTGAGCAAAATTTATTGCTCAAAAAAGAAAAAATGTAGAGACCCAACTAGAAACAGAAATTATGTGCTGCTGTAAAAATCAGAAATGAAAGAATCCAACCCCATTGACCTTGAATGAACAGAAACTTGAAGGTCTGTACATTCTTTTTGATAATCCTGGATTTTTCATCTAAATTTCATTCGACCTCAAGCAGACCTGCATTTGGCTTATTACGGAAATTTCATTGCTGAAATTTTCCAATGTAAGAAGTTTTCTAATCAGAAGCTAAATTTATAGAAAATCTCCACTGTACTGAAGAAGAAATAAATGTCTGCTCCTGAATTTTGTGCTTTGGGAATTTGAGTGAGTTTTATTGTAGTGTTTTGAAATCAGGTCTTCAGTTCTAACCGGGAGAAAGAATCACTCAGTACTCCATCTGCAAACCAGAACCCTGGGCGTAAGGAAAATTCTGAAGGGGTCTGAGGCTTGCTCTAAGTTTATAATAGGAAACTCCTGAGTTTCTGCCACTCTCATCTTAGGTAATTGGTGCTTTGAGGACATTAGGAAGCCAGGGTCAGTGATATGCTTGCCTGGGACTTTTCTTTATGGCTCCTTCTCACTTCCTTGGGGCAGTCCATCTTCTTGGTTTTGGCTTTGTTTATAACCACTTCCTTTTTAACTAACCTGTCAGGGAAATCTGAGTCACTACACTAAACCCTAAAGATAGGTGTGGTAGGTGAACTAATTAAACATTTCATCTTCCAAGGGCATTTTGGTGGCTTTCTCTGAGACCATATACTTCCCCATCCTTGTCCTCAGAAGAGGAGAGACCCTTCAAAATACTGACTATTCTCCAATATCCTAACAATTCTCCATGACACCTTTCTTGTCACAAACCTGCTTAAAGAGAAATATAAGTTCGAACTACAAAATAAGAATAAGTGTCAGGCTTGTTTCCTGCATGCCTTCTGACACTGGATCAGAATAGAAAATGCAAATGCATACACACACACACAAACACACACATGTGCGTGCATGCACACATATATACACGTATGCATGCATGAGAAACAGAGAGAAACAGAGAGAAAACAAGGAGAAGAGAGTCAAACACCCCACAAACAGGTTTTTCTTCATTTTACTCTCCTTCATTTTACAAAGATCTCAAAGGACAACTCTATTATAGAAGACTGCTTTTGTAAAGTTAGAGAACATTGAAGGTTTCCTTAGGTATCCTAATGCCTGCATACCACTCCTCTTAATTGACAGACTCCAGCTCAGGAACTCAGCACCTTCCCTTGAAAAGACATCTTCACCCAACAGCAAACATATGTAACTTATATCTACATTAGCCTCGAGGGCTCACCATGTCTCACTTTTAAGAACAAATGTTGAAGGTTTCCTAATCATTTCCTTGATCCACCTGTTTATGTGGTTTTTTTTTTTAATATCACTTGGGAGTTTATTCTCTTTAAGTTCCTTGAGGTGTTTCTTTGTGTGTTCTTTAAGTTCTTGAATTATTGGAGGACATTTCTATAGGATTTGTGGATGTAGAAGGATGAAATGAGGTCTTAACCTATCCTGGTGTTTTTGCTATGTGACCTGGCCTTGTGGAATTCTTCTGCTGGTTGTGTGTCTGATTTCAACATAGAAGGCTGGGTTTATGCCTGGTACAATTTCACCCAGGTTGAACCTGAAGACTAGGAAAGTGACAGGTACGTTTCATCAATCTGAAACTGGGACTGGGTTGTGGGACCAGGCATTAAAGTGGAGGTTACGAATTTTGAAAGCCAGGTACAGTCAGTGCACTAGATGTTCTGAACATGCTGGGCCTGAAGATGGATCTGGTGCAACGATACAGCAAATAATATAAAGGTCACCTATGTGTCATGGACAGCATCTTCTCAGATATGGGAAGAAGGCCGGTGTCTGCTCTCTAGGACAAGTAGCTTGAATGGGACTATGAAGGAAACGGGCTATTTTTTTTTTTTCAGGCTCTGTGGTAGCTAACAACTGTAACTAAAAAGAATTCTCTGTAACGATGAACGTGTTAATACATCTGCCCAGTTCAACATGATAGCTACAAGCCTTACCTACCTCGATAGTACATGAATCATGGCTCCCACTGATGAAATGAATTCTTAATCTCAATAAACTTACACTTAACTGCCATGAGTATATATTTAAATGACCATCAATTTCCAGGGGCTTCCATATTGGATAGCACAGCTCTAATAGATACTATTTCAAAGATTCTTTTCTCTGCCAGTCTCCACAATCTCAGTATCTGTCTATAGGAGCTCTGGGACACATCACTTAAGATTTAGGATCTTCAGATGCACTGACTCTGCATCAGCTAGATGTAAATGCACTGAATGTGCATGTGTGTGCTTGTCACACCAATCTGTCATCTTCGAGTCTGGCGCTGGTGTTTTCTGTCTTTGCAAATTGTGTTTCCTACATTTCATGTGATGAAATTTTGGGAAGGCAATAGTTTACCAGCACCGTGACCCAGCCTCATCCTTGTGATGATTCTTTGCCTCACAGCTGCAAAGGTCAGAGCTACTGCCTGAGCTCTTATGGGAGAGACAGACGATTTGTAATACCCTGGTCTTGAAGACTTTCTTCTCTAGGGTCAGTTAGGTGCTGAGAAAACTCAATGACCTAGTTTACTTTTCCAAATAGGAGGTCTTATTGTGCATAACAGTATTGTCACTTATATGGAAATGCTTTCCTTCTTTCCACTGAAAGCAAAAATGTACTTATCTGTGATGCTGTAAGGATCTGCTCAAGTTCTTGAGGTAGAGATGCTACTCTAGCAGGGCCTACTGGAGTTGCTATCTCTTTAACTTGTTTACTCTGAGCCTTTGAGCATTGTTTTATTCATTTGTATTTCCTAGCATTTATTCCCAAGGAGGTTTATGCTGGTCAGAGTTGACTCTCCTTATATTCCTGTTCAAATATGATGAATCAAATGACTATCTGAAGCTTTGCTTTTCTAATAAATCTAAGAAGAAATCTTAACCTGTTCATTTGTTCAGATTTTTCATTGTTGTTTAGGTAGAGAAATGATTTCCAACCTTCAACATGCTGGTTAGGAAATAGGAAGTCTACTGATGGTCACATTGGTAAATTAGATGATGGAAAAGAAGAAGGGTGTGAGAAAGAGAGTGTAGAGAAAGGTCAACAGGAAGCTAAATAGGAAGGGAAGAGAAAAGTGAAGAAAGAGGAAAAAGGGAGGAAGAGAAATGAATAAAAGGAGGGAGATGTGTAATCACCCTTCCCCTGCTCTCATAGCTATTAGCCATTTAGTAAATGCAAGTCTCTGTCCATTTCTCTTGATGGTGTTTCAGACGATAAATGATAAAGACATTGCTCCCCATTCATCATTCCACACTGCTGGCTGGTCTCTTCTGCGGTGGTTCCTTTCCATGTACCACATTTAACACCTTTGTGAATGTCTAACCACTGTAAGCCAGTTATAAACTAGGCATTACATAAAGAAGTCTCAATGGTGAACTTAAAGCTAAGGAAAATCCATCCCTATAGGCCGAAGGCCCTCTGGTTACAGCAGTGCACAGCAGGGTCACTACAGAGGACCACTGTGACTTCCTCACAGCAGCATTCATCTGTGCTCCCCACCAATGCAGACCTCAAAAGGAAAACATACCAAGCTGTTTTCAATCCATAGCAGCGTGTCAAAGGCTCTAACATCAAGCGTGTTAATGATTCTTTCATTGGCCTGATGTTTACGGCCTGCTCGCTTGTGTCCACATAGTACTTTAGAAATGAAGATGTGGTGGTGGATTAAGATAGCGAATTATTATTTTCAGTGACCTCAGGAGGTAGAAAGACAAATGTTAGGGCATCTCAATGTAGAGCGAAACGGGAATCCATAGCAAGGTTAAAAAAAAAAAAAAAAAAAAAAACGTTTCTAAAATCCACCAAGATGTAAACTAAGAAGAAATAGAAAAAAAAAAAAAAAAAAAAAAAAAAAAAAGAACCAAAAAGTCAGAAATCAAATGTCGGGCATAAGTGGTAGTGGTAGCGACTGAAAACTGGGAGTTTTACAGCCGAACTTAATCACTGTGTGCCAGTATCCAAAAGCCCAGAAAGAATTTGCATTCAGAGAAACTTGGAAGGCTCAGGTAACAATAAATCAGTATCCCAGATGCACACTAAAGTTTAATATTTTCATATGGCTAAAAACAACTCCCACAAACAAATGTGACATACCAGCACCTGATCCTGTTTCCCAAGGTGCTCTCAAGCTACTGTGTTTAGCCACCAGGGCCAATATCAAGAATACAGAAGGTGAAATTAGACCATATACTCCTACGTAATAAAATCCCTTCAGAGACCAATGGACACAAACCACTGGGAGGGATAGGAAATGTAGAAAGACTCTTACATAGTCAAAATGGAAAATTATGATTAATAAAATTGATAGCATATAAGTGGACTACAACCCAATGTGTGCCATAGTGATACAAATACACAGTTGGATAGATAAGAATTAAAAATAAACCTCCCATATAAACCACCACATATCTTATATATTCCTTCACTTTCTTGTAATAATATTTACAGTATGTTTGTTATTTATTTAATGTATACTTACTTTTACTATTGTTTCTGTTATATATGATGTCATAGTTCATAAAATAACTATTATCTTAAAATAGAATGCTAGAAGTCATGGACAAAAGTCAATGATAAACATTATATAAACCCAATTAATTAAGTGGATCAGTCAATAAAGAAGAGAAAAGCACCAGTAGGCCCTGGAAGATGGATCAGTGGGAAAAGTACCAGAGTTAAGACTCCTAGTACCGACCATAAAAACTAGGTATGGTGGACACACACACACACACACACACACACACACACACACACACAGTAACATGCACACAGGCATGCATATGCAAGAAAAGACTGGAATAATACCGTGATGCAAACATCCTATTGCTTACCAAATACTGTGAGAATGTGGTGGATACCACTGGGGCTGAGGAAATAAGGGATTAATGGGGGCAGCCAAGCATCTCTGTGAAATAATGTCAGAAGGAAACAACTTAGAAAAGGTGGGGAGAGTTATTTTGTCTATTCTAGAGATTTTGATTCTTCTTCCCCTGACCATATGAGTTTTGTAGATAAGTTTTGGCCTGACGGGATATCCTGGTGAGGAGTATGTGGTAGAAAAGAGCAGCTTACATCAGAGTGTCTGGTGCTGTAAAGAGGAGGGATGGAGGGACGGGGAGGGGATGGTAGAGAGGTGTGGAGCAAGCACACCACATGCTCCAGGGTCCCAATTTCTCCATTTTCTTTTAATTTCCTTTTACAGGGCCTCACCTCTTAAATGGTCCACCACTTCCCAATAAGCACCCCTGGCAGGTGACTCAGCCTGCAATACATGACCTTTGGGGGACATTTAGCACCTAGCTCATACTATTCACCGAGGAACTAAATTTGGGAAAACAGTTACGATTTATTCTTCTGTATTCCCATTATACTTTGCAAAATAGAGGAAACATCTAAGTTGGAAAATCCTTCTAAGAGCACAAAAGCATTTCAAACTAAACTTCATTAATCTTACCAGCAGTATCCCAGTCAGAGGGCAAGCTCTGTTCTGTACAGCTGCTACTTTGAGACTCAGGTTGATGAACTTTTTCAGACCATGCGGTGAAGCCCAAATGGACTCCAGACTCTCACAGATTCTGACGCCTGAATACCAGGCAACTGCCTAGACCGTGCCACCTGAAGCATCTTCACAAGTAATGAAAACTGCTTTCATCTAAATTCTGCTCTGTACAAGTGTGACCCCTACATTTATCTAATGAGCCCCACGTGGTGGGAGGGGTTAAATGAATTAGTCCCTGGCTGGGTCTGCAAGCTCTCTGGAAATAGACACACGACCTCAGAGCTTCCACCCAGGCTCTAACATAGACTTCCTAACTCAGAAAATCACAGCGTTGTTCTCCACCGTAACGTTACCCAGAATTCCTTGATGCCTTTGAAACAAAAGGCAAGCTTTTGAGTATATCAAGGAGGCTCTTTCCCATCTAGAATGTTTCCAGACTCACTTTCGTAGTTTTTCACAGCAATGCAGGGTTCTGTTCCCACACTCTTTCACATTTGATACTTACACAATGCTGTTCTCGCTGCCCAAAGTAGACCCCACTCCTACCCTAATTCAGTCTCCCATTTCTTGGTTGATGTTCACCTGGCTCTTTAACCTTTGTGATGAGGCAGAATTACAAGCTTCTTTTATTTATTTACAACCATTCTGAACTCTCCTCAGAAATGTCTAGCGATTTATAAAATGACCTACCGTTCTGGTTTGCAAGAGACCGAATAGCTCCCCAGAACTCAGAATTTCAGCACTAGAATATGGAGAATTCCAAGTAAACCTGTTCCACTAAATCAGCACACCCTATGCCTCTCCTCTAAGTCTCTTAGGCTTAAAAAAAAGGTTTGTAATTCTGAATTCCATCCTACACTGCACATACTCATAGATTCCCTGTTAGAGCATAAACTCTGAAGACAATACCCTTGCTTCATTTATTGTTGTAGCCCTAGGCAGGGTTCCTAAGACACTTATTTTGTTTCATTATTTTTTGTTTGGTTTGGTTTTGCTTTTTTAAATATCAATGTTCAGGTCTCCAGCCTCCAGAGATTCTTATTTAATTGATCTAAAGTGAGGCCCAGGCATGGGTTATTTTTCGAAGCTTAACCAAGTGATTCTAATGTGCAGTCAAGGTTGTGAACACCTGCTCGAGGGTAATGATTCTCAGCTGGGAGTAGTGTGAGCATCAGATCCACACACATCACCCTAGGCCCAACTACCCACAGATTCCAATTTAATTCATCTGGAATGGGGTCTGGGCAGCTGTATCATTAAGCATCAGGTGAGTCTAATTCATAGCTATAGTTAACCACAGCTTAAATTTATGTGTTAAAAAAACCTAACTGAATTCCAAGGTGTTTGCTGCCATTAACTCTTGACAGCACTGGAAATATGAATGCACATTGATTAGAAAGAAATGTGATGCTGAAATAAATCAATATTCTCAACATACAGCTCATGCTCTTGCAGAAGTTAGATTCCCCTTCCACATTAACATTAACAAAGGATACCCCTGGCTGTGTTTTGTTGCCCATGGGTTGTCTGGGCCTTCTCAGAGCTGTGTACCCATTCTCTGTCACTCCCTTATATCCATGTCTGCCATTTCCTTCCTTGCCAGCATGGAGTGCTGGGTGCAGCAGAGCCAAGTCCTCTTCCCACTCTTGCCACTCTCCCCCACCACTCTGTGATCAGTGTGCACACTAGACTTAGGGCTGCACCTCCTCCTTAACTGCTTTAGCTGACTCCCCAGCTCTTTGGTTGGCCTGAAAGAACCCACTGTGAGGTTTGCAAACGTTTTGGTTCTTCTCTTAGGTCACTGGCAGTTACATGATATCTTCCCTCCTAGGTTGACCACTTTCGCTTCCTCTCCCTCTGTCACCTCTCCCCCTTTCTTGTGACATCACAGCAGTTATGTTCTGAAATCGTCCTGTTCCTTTATTTGTTCCTGACTGTGTATGTCACTCCACCTACAGAGTGTAGAATTCAGAAGAAGCTACTGAGAATATTGTTTCTTGCTTTACTACTATCACCTTTAATAGTACCCAGCTGACAATTCTTACAAAATAATATCCTTTTTAAGCTGTGTGTATGTGTGCGTGTGTGTGTGTGTGTGTGTGTGTGTGTGTGTGTGTGTGCTCCTTCAAAGCATTGCCATCATTCTCCCAATCTCTTCTCGTCAGTTTTACATAACTAAAACTTTGATTAGTATTGCTCCATGTCAAATTAAGAAATTCTGAAACCACCCATTCTTTTTGCAAAAAAAAAAGTAGTATAAGACAAAGAAAGACACTGAACACATGAATTACTATCAGTTGTCGTGTTCATAAGACAATAGTTTCTTGAGAAAACAGACTGAATCTAATTATTTTAGTTCATGTGAAATTTTTGCCATCTATTTTTTTTCTTGATGTCCAATCCAATGCAATAAGAGAAAGGGCTTTGCTATTGAGAGGAAAGCTAAACTGCCTATCCATCAGAAAAGAAACATAAAGGCTATTAAGACAAATGTCTGCTGGGGTCACTTAAGGCAAGGCAAATAGTCCTTCATACCTCAGTAGTTCCTACATAATAGCACAGTTCAATAATTGATATCCACAGTAATGATCTTGTATTATTAAGAAAAAAATTCTTCTCTAGACGTTCTGGTCAGGTGTGTTCTACTTCGTTTAGACGCATTCCCATTTGAAATATTTAAATCACCTTTGAGGAGAGCTAAATGAGATATACTTTAGACATTTAGAACATCTTATTAGAAACATTCACCCCCATTAGTATTCCAGAGGAATTAACTGTATATGCTTGCCAACAACTAGCCAATATTTCTGCTTATGACTGGAGAATTCTTTACCTGACAAGGGGCTGTGCCATCTCTGTCCTTGGAAACCCCACTGTGCACCTTAGTTCAGGTGGCTGTATGAAAAAGGTCCCCAGAACTTTTGTAGCCCGAGAAGCTGTCTGACTTCAACAACCCTCATTTTCCACTGGGAAGAGAATGGCCCATCATTGCCCTCTTGGATACCCTTTAAGCTTGTGCTCTTGCCAGATAAGCTAAAGGGACAGCAATTCTCAAAGTCACTGGCATTTATTGAAAGCCAAAGAAATTAGTGAGCTCTGACATTTATAGGTCTTAAACATTAAAGAAGTTAAAAGTAGTTGGAGCAAGGTTCAAGTCTTAAATGTAATGCCATACGACTTGCTGCTAATTCACTAATAATTACTCTGTTTATTATTTCAACCGCTAGATTTACAGTTCCACTTCAGCCCTAACTTTAACAATGTGGGCTCTCACCTTCCAAACTTTTCAATTTCACAGTGACCTGAGTTGCCTCTGTTGGGGCATTCCTTAATGGTTTACAATAATGAGTCCTTATTGTATGTCAGAGTTTGTTATGATTACCTTGCTTGTTCTAATTTACTTACTCTCCCAACAAACCAACAAGGTAGAAAGTGAGATGAAATTTATTTTACAAAGAAAATATAAATCCTGTTAGTAATGTAGTCAAAGATATAGAGTTAGTCATTGGTATACCAGAACTATGCCATTAACTAACTGCTCAGCAACATGGTCTTCTGACTGTAGAAGTTTCAACTGGGGCAAAAACTATCTACTATGTTAATTGTGTGTCACCCAGCTTCCTCTTGAGTTTTTCCTTTCTTTCACAATTTTAGAATTCATGTTTCTTACTGACCATAGCACTCTGTGGATGAACAGTGCTGGCTCTCAAGTCTTTGTAGAAGCTGTGTAATGCCACTGTGTTATTTCAATAGCTCAGGTGTTGTGCTCAACAAAGACTCTCACTAAAGGTCCTACTGCAAAGGCAGTCAATGCTACTGGGTAGTATAAGTTTTGAGACATTTTTAGTTTTACTTTCTTCGGATATACTTGGTCTTGATTTTAACTAATAATATTAACTTATGTCTTTCTTTTAAACTATGTAGAACTAATACTTGGTATAGCATGATATATTTATAGATAGACATACATATAGCTACATATATGGATATCATATATTCTGTTATTCTTCTGTAGGCTCTAGGTGTGTGTTCATAAACCAACACAGTTATTTCCTTACCCTCTCAGAGAAAGCTGCAAAAGATAACGTTGGAAAGGATGTAACCGAGAAAGAAGCTGGGCAGAGCTTAGCTGTATGGATCAAAGTAAATAAAACCTGTCAAGCAAGCTGGAATCTAAACAGAATAAAGCCTCTGATGAAGCCCACAGGTTTTTGCCTTGAAAGAAGCCATTTTTCAGACAGGTCTGAGCCTGATGCTGTAGCAGATAGGCACAGCCTCTTTTCACTTCTGAGAAAGATGCAGGCTCAGTGGGTACGGGTGAATGAGAAAACTCTCTTGGCTTTTCAGTGAATACAGAATAAATGTCACTTTCTTTGGAAATGACCTTTCTGCTATTCTCATCTTTGTATATAAAGTGGCTGTGTGAGAGAATCCAGGTCTAGGAATTTCATTTCTGAAGCTCCAGCAGATTCATCCCATAGACATTTTCAAGATGGATGGGCTGAAAAGTATCAGCAACAGAGATGAGAGTTGATTTCTTCAGTGATCTGGAAAGAGTCAACACCATTAGGTTCTCGTCCAGTGCAATTCAGTGAAGGCTTGGGAGGGTTATCAGATGAGTGGTTGGATATAGATGTTAGTGTAATTCTTAAGAGAAATATTGTGGGGAACTGAGCTCCCCTGAGAACATTGATCAAAAATATCCGTGCCCCCCCTATCCATAAAACTTAGTGGTTCAAATAAACTTAAAATTTTGGGGATGGGTATCTCCATGCTGAGGTTGATTAAAGCAATTGTCTATACTGTTAAAGAATTGCCAGAAAATCATAAATAAATAAATAAATAAATAAATAAATAAATAAATAAACAAACAAACAAACCCAGAACTGCCATACCCATCTAAAATGGCAGGCTTCTGTAAGAGGGGAATCGTGTAGCTGGTACAAGCTAAGAATTGATGCAAATGGGTTGCTTGCTTCCTAGACTAATAAAGCAATGCCAAAGGCAATCAAGCTCCTAGAAAAAAATCTCAGCTGTCCTGCAAATGGATGATCATTATTCTAGTAAATCACCGTGCACCTAAGAACAAATGCAGTTTGCAGTTCAGTGTAATTCAGTGGCTGGGTTTCATCACCGGTTCTCCATCCCACTGTCATCTGTCACAGGAGAGCACCAGGTAATTTCACTTTGAAGACCTAACAGTGGTCTAATTAAACAACAACTGTAATTTCCTCCCTCTTGCTCCCTCTCTTCCATGGTTAGCCACCCTCATCAGAGAATGATTACCGGATTTGAATGTCAGTTTACAAGAGGTATTCTTCCAGCATTCTGGCAAGAGGGCCCCCATTCTTTCTAGTAGGTGTTGGGGAAAAACGCTTTCTCTTTTGCATTCAGAAAAGAACAAAACAAAACGTGGTCCATGTGTGGTGGACTCTCAACTTACTGAAAGCAGCAGCTAAATCTTGTCCATCAAAGTGATGTCTTGTAGTCCTAGCCTGATGCCTAGGACACAACAGTAAAATTATTGAGGACAGAGAAGAATCAATGTCATCGATCTAAAATCCATTAACACAAACATAGTGTGGATTCTAAAGGTCTTGAGCTTGAGTTTTGGTGTGTACATTTTCTATGATGAAAATCCAGATATCATTTATTTATTTATGACTAATACATTGACAGTTTACAAGTATAGGTTATGAAGGATAAGCTATGTTCCATGGCACTATTTTAAATGCAGTATTGATATACAAATAATTATTATGCTAATTTCACAGCATCTTGATCTACTCATTAGCACAGATACAAAGAATCAGCATGGTGTAGTGGAAAAGCATTAAAAGGGTAATTAGGAGCCCTGGGCTCTGATCCCAGATCCACCACTCATTAGCAATGTCACCTTGGCCAAGTCATATAACCCCTCAGAGCTTGCTTCTTTACTTGTAATGTGAAGAAATTGAACTAGGGTGGCCAGAGTGCCCAGTAACATCCTTTGACTGTATGGTCTTGGCCAACAACTGAGTGCAGTCACCCTTTCATCACACTCTCTCTGTTCATTTGCACAGTTCTCTCTCCAACCACACCACTGGGTTTTGCCACCAGCTACCTTTCTGTGCCTGAAATGCCTTCTCCCCCCATTTACTGCACACACCCGACAGAAAGAAACTCATTTCTTTTCTGGAAAGTATTTGTTTTTCTTCCTGAAGTATCCACCCTCCAAAACTCCACCTCCTCCTTCTTTTTTTGTTTCATCTGTGTATCTTTTCCTATTAGGAGTATCTGTGTTAATCAATGTCAACTACAAACAGAAGCTTCTTTCATGATGGGTGAACAAGACTCAGTGTTAACACTATGCCTGTTTGGAAGAATAACAGTAGGTTCTCTCCTAGGACCTAAGTCCTTTCTTACCAGAGATACTTTTACCAGAAGTGGTTTTCATTTTTTTGGGGCGGGACTTAAATTCGGTCTGAAGTGTTTGGGTCTCTCCATGTTCTTCATGTTACTACCACAGCAATAGTCATGCCTTAGCAAGCTAGACATTATTTGAGCTCACAGGGTCCACAGAGTGTATGAATGATGTCTGCCTTTCTCCTCCAGCAGCATGCATAGCATTTTTCAGCACTATGGAAGCTAGTAAATAGGAATGAAGCTTTCAGGTAATGGTCAACTTTAAATGATACAGCTATATCACCTTCCTTCCTTCCAAGACTCAGAGAGAATTGTAAGCAAGGTAAGAGAAAAACTGTAAATACAATAAAATAGTACTTTCCGGATACAAATGATCAGCTGCACATTTTTTAACACAGCAATTGTGATATCATGCACAAGCCCAACACAAGCTCAATCCAGGCCAAATCTCAGCATGGAGAGGGGAGGTAGAGACGAACTTCCACTCATAGCTGAGGATATATTGGCAAGTGGTAGCTGCTTGTTGGTGGAGAGACAGTAATCTTTAGGAATGTTGCCATGGCAAGTTGTGATACAGGGGAAGGCCACCCATTCAGGACTGTGTTGACTGAACAAATTAGGCATCAGAGATGAAGAAAACAGAGGATCTAAAATAAAATGTGTAGAAAGAGTGGTAACTCTTCAAGAGGTTGGTAAATTTGTGGGAGTTGTATTTATAATAAAATATACTGTATGAAACACCCGAAGAACTAAATGCATAAAAATCTTTGAGAAATACACAATTTATACAATAAAATATGATAGTATATAACCAATTCCTGGGTCTATTCTCCAACTTGCTCTGGATTCTCCACATCACTTCACTGTTTTTACTGTGTCTCTTGTGTTTTGACCACTCACTAAGTTCCATTTGTTCTTCCAATACATGCATGGTTTTAGGGACTTAATACTGCATGAATGGTATGACCCTAATACATGCAAGAGTGTGGGCCCAAGTGCACATATGAGTGACGGCCACCATGTGGAAAAAGGGAGACCTACCCATGACCACGTCCTCAAGAAGGATTATCTCTCCCTCTAACCATAGGGACCGGAGATCTTACTTTTCATTTATGAAGATGTTTTGAGTCGCTTTATTGATTGTAGGTTTTGCATGGGTAGAACAGCTATTGTGAGTTCATAATAGCCAGATGACACCCAGAAGCTAGTATTTCACAACACTACTCTCATCTTCAGGCTCTTAAATTTATTCAACCTCTTCTTATTATCCTGTTCCCTGAGCCTGGGTTGGGTACTGTATATATGTTGATAATGAAAGATGTCTCATTCAAAAATATCTAAGTACTCATTCTCTTCTTATCAGTTCATCCAGTTCCATGTCTCCTCATTGGCTGTAGCTTGTATCGAATGGAAGCTTCTCTAAGCAAAGCAGAGTATAGCATAGGTACTGTTCCAGAACTAGCTCTCATCCTGGGGCAGCAGCAACTATTGAATCTACTGCAACCCATGTTTTCTTTGACTTTCCAAGTAAAGTTCTATAATAATATTGACTTTCTCCTTTCTATTATGCCTTTATAACTTAATCTTGCATTGGACATTGACACCCAAGATGTCTCTTATTTGTATGGGAACTATATGCTTTTTCTTGTTGTTGGCACCTCCATTGTTATGACACTCATAGGTACACATTCAATAACCAATGGAAGAGTAAATATCTGAGAAAGGGATTTATCAGATTGTACAATACCAAAATGATTGATTCATATCAATGAATCAATCAAATAAAAATTCCAGGGCTCACTCATATTTACCAGACTTTCATACATGAAGCTTAAAGTATAAGTTTTATTTGTTCAAAATCCTACCTCATTTCTTACTTTGGAATAGTTACTTACAAATGATTTGAACCAACATTATGATATTTTAGCACTAGTCTAGTTGTCTCAATTCTATTGACATAAACTATAAGTAAGATATAAGAAGTAATGTATTTTTAGGAAGTCATTTTGGGTCCAAAGGTCCTGTGGCTACTTCCTATATGAATTTGAATCTAAGTATTTTTCTGTCAGCGCTATTATTATATTCTTTGAATACGTACAGAATTATCTTTAGTTTTTTCTATCACTGTTCTCGTGTGTGTGTGTGTGTGTGTGTGTGTGTGTGTGCGTGTGTGTGTATTACTAAACTCACTTAATTTTAGGCTGTTCTTTGTAGTTTTATCCACTGTTCCCTGTGTTTTCTCAGCCTGTTATACTGTCAA
This sequence comes from Micromys minutus, assembly GCF_963924665.1. Classification (NCBI taxonomy): domain Eukaryota; kingdom Metazoa; phylum Chordata; class Mammalia; order Rodentia; family Muridae; genus Micromys; species Micromys minutus. The sequence goes on from NC_137969.1 coordinate 11,212,362, forward strand.
GCAGTTCTCCTCAGTCGTTTTCTCTGATTTTTAAACCTTTCCAGTGGTAATGATTTTCTATTATGAAGCACAGAGATTTCACATTTGCTGAAGCTCTCTGTCTGAATAGATTTCATGCTATTAACTCTAGCCTCAAATCATATGCAACCAAGCATAGGTAGTCTTGCCATCTTTGTCTTCTGCCACTTTCTGTGACTTACGGTAAGTATATCACTGAAAAAAAATCACCTTTGCCTTGTTGGCTGATTGTTCTGCACTTGAAAGATGACACTAAGTGACATGTAACAGTCGGGTGTTATGAGTAATAATTTGGACTTTCAGTGGAGAAAAATGATGTATCAGATGACAATATTGTTATCAGAAGTGTGGTTAAAGAGGTTGAGACAATAAATCTAATCCCTTGGTGTTGCTCATGAATCCTGGCTATGGATCTAAAATCTGCCTTTGTGCATTTTTCTTCACAATAGCAGTTCCACCCAGCATCATTAGAAAATAAGTAATTTGTATAAATATTCAAGAAAGGAAACCATTCCCTTATAACTTTTTAATTTCTTTTTGTTAAACTCAAGATGTTGGCAACATGGTCTTCATATCCAAAATCTCTCAACTTGAATTTGTGGATTGGTAATTGTCACATTTCTGGGATACCAGAATTGTTGCTACAGCCATTCTGGAAAGATTTATTCATTAAAAAAACCATGAACATCATAGTTTCGTACACTAATATCTTTTTATGCTTCATTTTCCTCCAAGATTTTGTTACCTCATTAGTAAACATATTAATGTGCAAGTTCCTAGAGAGCATACCTATCATTTGCTTTTCTCTGAAAAATAAACAGTCCCAAAGATATGAAATAGGTTCTCTGTGGGTGGGTTTTCTGCTCTGGGTCTCATGACATATGCATTCATTAGTTACTCAACTGGGGTTGGCTGACCCCAGATGGTCCCATTTCCTCACATGATTTACACAGTATTTTTAAGTCTCCAACAGGAATTGGTTAGAGAGGTGGTCCTTGGACATACTAAGTTGTTTTGATTTAAAACTATATTCAGAATACTTCCATGTCCACTATTGAACAGGACCGAGTAGTTCTGACAAGTTTTATAGCTCTCAAAATTAAAAAAAAAAAAAAAAAAAAAAAACTACCCTATTGAATCTCAACTTTTACTAAGAATATTCTTTTTGTCTTTGTTTTAAGACATCAAAAATAAGGGGGAAATGTTGTTTTATATCCAGCAAAGAGAGACAAAAGCTTTTGCATGTATCACATTATGAAAGCAAATTACATAGACAGCTTTGGATTCAGGAGGTAGGCAGAGTTTATTCCTCAGTGAGAGAAACAGTATCAATATATTGCACAGTAATATGTATACAAAGAAATCAAGACTACATCGCTATATTTGTAATCTAATAAGGCATGTTTAATGGTATAATTAAACTCTTCATTTCTTTATGTGGCAAAACAACCATTTAAACTAACAGATCATATGGGATTTTTAAGTCTATGGTCTCTCTGTGTCCCCTGATTTCTATCTCAAGGCCACATTCTTCTTACCCTAAATAGAAAAATGTAAGGATTCCAATCGAGATAAATAGCACAAATACCTCCATGAAGGTTTTTTCATGTTTGAAGGAAAAGATTGGTATGTTTTTAAAATTTCTTTTCATTTCCTGCATTCAGCTATGATGATGCTATAGAATAGAAAAGGAGAAGAGGGGACACTTGGAGAAGAGAAGTAACCACTGTGTTAGCTTTTTGCAGAGAGCAATGGATAACAGTTTCTGGTAACTGGTTAACTTCTGAGTCCTTATGGGGTTGATCTTTGAGTTGCCTTCAATCAAGGCAGCTAGCTTCCGCTCAGCATGATTCCCATGTTGGTCATCAGTAGTCCATCTCATGGTGATTATCTCATTTGGAATGATGTGACTTTGCTTTGTTTCAAGAGTCTATTAAACTAACTCATGTGGAAAGTTATCTATCCAGTGTGCCGCTCAGACACAGAAAGCATTTAGTAAATTTTAGGAATAGCAACTTAGTAAAGGATCTCTCTTACCCATGCCTGATATCCTGAGTTTGCTTCTTGTGATTCAAAAACTAGAAGAAAGAACTGGTTGCCTAAAAGTCCTCTGACCTCCATGTGGGCTATAACAAATGTCAATACACTCATATATTCAAACCCATGAAATGAAATAAAATCAAAATATAATATTTTTTAATTGTTTGGGCATTTCTTTGGGTTAGAGCATGCAAAACCCCTTGATAAAAATAAAAATACTTTCTTCTTTCTTATGTTCTTAAATTGTTAACACGATGCTTTGTGAGTGTTGTGATTTGATTTCACATTTGACATCCTTTTCAGATTCTCTGGGACAGTTTTAGATTGAATTGGAGGCTTACTTTACCAGAATATGTTGTTTGCAGTAATAATTCCATGAAGCCATGAAAGGGCTATTAGATGTGTTTATAGGTCAAGGATGTAAAAGATATCTTGTTGTCATTTTTGTTGCTTTGTGTTTAGACTGCTTCTTGCAGCTTCTCCTTTTAGTTGCTAAGAATTGTTCTGGCTTTCTGTTTTGTTTTGTTTTTTACAAAATCAACCTTCAAAAGCAAATCCCTGTCAGTGTTGGAAAAAAGACATTTAAGAATCATTCTAATCAAATTAATATTTTAGTCATTTGATTTCCCCCAAATTGTGAAATGAAAAAAAAAAATCAAGAGAAGAGACTTTGTGTCAGTCAATCGTAATTCTCTTTAAGTGGAGATTCAAGAAAAAAAAATTCCCCAGGGCTGGAAGAAGGAAAGAAAAAGTCTCTGTATACATGGAAAAGTGACAGGGGAGAAACAATGCAAGGGAGAGGTGAAATAGCAGACAGAAATCTTCTGCATTTGTAACCTGGAGCCTCCATTGAAGGATAAAGGCTTAATGGGACTGGAAAAGGTGGCACCAACCTCAGCCCTCACAGACATTCATGCCTACACTTAGCAAAAAAAAAAAAAAGAAAAAAAAAAAAAAACTCTCCTGCCAGTCACATAATGGTTGTTTGGGGAAAAAAGGGGCAGGGATATTCAAGGGAAGAGAAGAGGGGTAGTGGGTTGTAGAAGAGAAAGTGAGACAGTGCAATCTTCTCTATGGTGATACCAAACAAACATCTATATACAACGGTTTTCAAAACTCCCCTATTACAATGGCTGCTAAATTTGGACCCTGTTAGAGGTTCTTTCTCCCAGCAGTCACTGTGATTCCTGTAAAAATCACTGACGTGAAAGTCAAAAACCTGGATGGGAGACTGAATGATATGACAGCTCAAGTTGGTTTTGCTGAAGGAAATTTTTATCCAGATGTTTTGGACATAGTGTTCCCTCTTTCTTTTTCGGTTCTCCCGGATAGGACCCGGTCTGTTTTCAGGGACTCTATCTGCTCTGTGCTGCAGGATTCTGGTTTGAGTTGAGATCTCAATCACGTCCTCATTTTGGATCATTGTTAGGAAAAAGATGAAGAAGGGTGGGGGTGGGGATATGCTCCATCAAGGTTCAGTGAGGCCTGAGGGAAAGGAGGTGGCCTCTAGGGACCCATGTTGGAAATTCCTTCCCCCTGAGCGAACATCTACATGATGGTACAGTATAGAATAGAGCTTATTCAGGGCATGGGGAGGAGAGTTATGAGGGTAGAAGAGGGAGAGAGAGAGAGAGAGAGAGAGAGAGAGAGAGAGAGAGAGAGAGAGAGAGAGAGAGAGAAGAGGAAAAGAGCAGTCTAGAAGCAGAGGATGGCCATGAGCACTTGGAGGGAGAGGGGAGAAGGGAATGGGGAGAGGAGGGAAAAGGGGGGGTAGTGATAGTGAGAGACCAAGAGAGCAGGAGGGCAAGAGGCCAAGAGAGAGAGGAGGGGTCAAGGAGCCCCCTTTATAGTGTCAAGTAACTGAAGCTGAGCATAATTGGCTGTTGCCAGGTAACTGTGGGGTGGGGTTTACAGAATCCCAAGAATCATGACAACCAAAATGGCCTTCTCTATAGACTGTTTTACTATCAAAAATAGCATTGTTATTTGCCTATTACCTGGTAATATATTCTTTATTAGAATGATGCTTGGGAGTGGATACAAATAAATGACCACGGATGCATACACTTAATAGATACTGCTAATGGGCACTGCATTACATGGAGTTATGTAGGGATGGAAAAGAATCGCAAACAGATAACAGGGGTATTGATACTAGAAATTTGTGCAGAACTAGCCAAGCCATGGGGGCTAGGAAAGTAAAAAGGAAGTAAGGAAAGAAGGAAGGAAGGAAAGAAGGAAGGAAAGTAGGGAGGGAGGGAGGGAGAGAGGGAGGGAGGGAGGGAGGGAGGGAGGGAGGGAGCTGAATTGCATGAAAACATTGGAAAGTGGCAGGGAACACAGAATTGAGAGTCCTGAAGCTTTAAAGCAGGAGTCCTGACATGGAATTTAAGCTCTTTTATAGATTTATTTCATTTGTGTGTGTGTGTGTGTGTGTGTGTGTGTGTGTGTGTGTGTGTATGTGTGTGTGTGCATGTGTACCATGTGCAAATCACCTGCCAATGAAAGCTATAAGAAAGTATGTGATCTTCTCGGGTTGAAGCTAGGTGTAGAAGCTAGGTCCTGCCTCTCTCCCCCAGCCCCATGTTCACAGAAATAAGACTGAGACTCAAAACATATTTAGAAATACATTGCCAGTAAAGCTAGACTCTTTTCTCACAAGTATCATAACTTATGGCAGACTATTTATTTTAACCTACATTCAGCCGCATTCCTAGTTATCTGTGCTCAGCTAACATGCATCTGCTCCCTCACATCTTTCTGGGAAAATTCCCTGCCTGGCTCTTCCAGAATCCGTTCTACCTCCTGGATGTTCCACCTCCTATTTTCTCCCTAAGCAATAGGCCATAGATTTTTTTTTTTTTTTTTTTTTAATTAACAAACGCATTCAAATGACACACAAGAGTTAGGGGTAGCTATGGACTATCCAACATGATAGTAGGAACTGAACTTGGGATCTCTGAAAGGTGCAATCTTAAGAGCTGAATTATCTTTCCAGCCTCCTAAATAGTTTTAAAATGAATACAGTAAATGCCTGAATTACATTTTTATACTTTTCTACTTTTAAGAATACTTTGTGCTTCTCCTTTTTAATCATCCCTATCAACATCTGTTTTACAACTCACCTTTGTCAGGATGAGATATTAGGTCCTATGACTCCAGCAGAAAACTGTATTGAAACCTGAGTCTAGGAGCTGCTATAATTTGGGTATTGAATATCTACCGAAAGACACTGTACCATTGGGAGTAGTTGGGTATGATAGAAAGTTTAGGATGCTAGTTCTGTGGACTTAAAAAAAAACCCTGGGTCTCCAGCTCCTTCCTATAACTCTCTTGCCTGCTTCCAGTTTTGTTAACCATACACTTCCATCATGACATACGTCCTACCTCTGACCCAAAACAGGAGTGCCAAACTATGAATTAGAGCCTCGAAAACTATTAGCTAAAGTAAGCCTTTTCTCTCTACAACTTGATTGTCTCCAGTATGTGGTAAAGAAATAAAATGCATTCATGCTATTGGCACAGAAGGAACCTCAACTCTTTTTAATACAGTCAGGAAATATTTTCTTCCAAACTCCTTCAAAAAGACTTGGGCATTGAAGTGTCTTTTGTCCCATTTAAATATGGTAATGATCATGTGCAATGGAAGCCATTTTAAAGGTATATGTTAAATTGGATTTCTCAAGGATCTGAGCTTCCCAACACTTCAGTTAGTCTAGTTTGAGTAATTGCTTGCACTTAGAAGCAATACGACTGTGTAATCTATGCAAAAAGCTCTTATTTCTGGATAATATTTAAACATTGTAATTTTTCACCTAGTCAGTTCTCCCTCCAATCACTAATGATCAGTCCTATACAATTGTAGAACTCTGTGGAGAAGTTCAGAAGGGCATAAATTTAGAAAATGCAAATTGCTCTATAAGACCCAGCATGATTTGGTTTTTGTTTATTTTTTGGTTGGTTTTGTTTTGTTTTGTTTTTCTTTTAAACTGTGTAAAATCATTTTTCTTTTTCTCATGTAAGTAAATTTTCTGGCTCAACTTTGAGAAGTGCCCTCCAGTTTTTTTCACCCTCAGAATAATAATAAATTCCCTTTTCCGAACTCACCAAGAGATCTCTGTTCTGTCTGGCCCCAGACGAAAGCCCTTTGCAACAACCGTGCCTATGCCATTTGCTTCAGAGGTTTGACTGAAATTCTGTTAACTGCAGGACATGTGCATAAGTTCGGTGTTTGCTGCCATTAACCCAAAGCAACCCTCTCCCTCTGACACTACTCACTTCCCATTTCCTCTGGTGAGTGCCAATCTGCTCAACAACTCCTGTTAACAGCTGAAAAAGGAGAAGGACTTCCTGGGGGCAGGGGGATCCCACACTTCAGGTGATCTAATGTGGCAGCCAGAAAGACTTGCCATGGAGGCAGAAGCTTCACTATTCCAGAACTGTCAGGAACCATCCCAAAATATCCTGTGACCCTTGGTGATGAAATAATATGGAGGTTGACATGAGGCTGGAAAAGTGGCTGCTGAAGTCTTTTGATGGCAGCCTGGGAGCAATCGCTGCCCCCTCAGAAATGTGAACTGCAGAAATAACTTGCCTCATTTAAAAGACCCCTTAGAGAAAGAAACTACAGAGTGGTTTTGGATAAGCATGGCTGAGTCATTTTTGGCTAACGCTCCGGCACTGCGTCCTGTTTGGAGAAATTGCTCTGCTCCACGGTACATCGCTTACTGCCCACTTTGACCATCGGCTCTAATCTCTGTATCTCTATTATCAATGTAATTCTTCAGGCAGGCAACAATTAAACCAGATTATTTGTAAATAATAAAGCAAAGCATACGTGGGGTGCCCAGAATCCCTGACACAACCCATTTCTAATGAAATCAGTGACTTATTGTCCCATAGGCATGATGAGACCTTTAATCAGAAAGGCTTTTTAAGATATTTTATCCTTTGGGTAGAGATCTCAAAAGTTTCACAGAATCCAAAAAGTCCTGATAAATGATTCCAAGCTAATTTAGTTTGAAAGTGGTTAAAAACATTGGGGTTTGCATTCTGTGTCAAGTATCTAAGACATTCAAGGACTACCCTGTCAGTCACAAAGCATCACATTTGTCAGACAGAGTTCTCAATAGGTAAGGTCAGTGTGACAGACCAGGACATTAAAAGTGCCAAAGTACTTAGCACAAATACAAGAAAGGATCAATTCACAAGCAAAGCCACCTTAGGAGACTCCATCTGAAAAACACAGAACTCAGTTCTTGTTTAACTTGTCACATGACTTGAGGCTTCAAATCCAATCATTATGAGGCTTCTGGGAGCATTTCTAAACACAAAGAACAAAATACTCTCATAGCAGTTCCAAAATTAAAACTCAACAACAACCCAATACTAGATTACTAGAATTATTATACCTCAGAAGGCCAATGAGGATGTAAGCTATATATAAATATCCACATATAAGTGTATGCCAATTAACAAGTTCATTTAAAATGAAAACATGGATGGTCAAATTCAGAGAGAAGCTTAAACTAAACACTCCAAAAATAAGCAACCTTAGAGAAAAATAGAAATAGTAAAGGCATTTGATATTTAACAAATATCGAAAAACTATAGAATATATAACAATGAATAGGCACAAGATGATATTAGTGAGTAGTAACAGGATGAAGAAAAATCCATATAACTTAAATGTGTTTCATATAAATTAAATGTATAAAGATAATAAAATATGTGAAAATAGATGGGGCTTATAGAATCTTGGCATAGATGTCATAATATTGTCAATAGTGTAAAAAGAGTGATCACTTTGGAAAACAGCATTGTGTAACTGCTTTTAGCAAGGTGTTATACTCTCAGAGGTCAAAGGGAAACTGGGAGCCACCATCATGAAAAATACAGCATTTCATTGTGATCTTTTATGACCATAGGGCATGCCATGTTTTTGTACTGGTACAATAGATTACTGCATGGATGAGACTGCCATGTAAAGTAATCTATAGTCCTAGCCTAATCTATAGTCCCAGCCTAATCTATAGTCCCAGCCTAATCTATAGTCACATCCTAATCTATAGTCACAGCATAATACCTACCAAACCCTACACTATATTCTTCATAGAAACAGAAAAGAACATTCTAATCTTTTTTATTCACTAATCTGATTTATATCAGTAAATTCTCACTCCCCTCAAAAAAATTCCACACTATAAACTCAGAGCCAATTTATGTGCTATAATCTGACCACCTAGATAATAATATATGGGATATAATAATCCATCCCATATAAGATATTCATAGGTACCTATGGCTATTTAAAGCCACATAAAAAGGATCATCTTTTATCTCCTCCATTTTTACTTTTTCTCCTTCCTCTACTGTTCTCTGCCTTTCCAAAACTCTGCCCCCACCTACTTTTTTCACTGGCCAATCACAGGCCTTGCCTTATCTTGTGCAGACCCTCACCTGCATATCAACATAAACAATTCACCCTTTCTATCTAATTAAATTTTTTTTTCTCTCAAAGGTAAGTTGAGCACAGCTATTATCATTTTGTAATTTTTAAGTGTAAAATATTCCTAATACCCAGTCCATCACCTTTGTCAATTAAAAAGAACATTCTGTTATCTATACTAGCTTAAGAAAGGTTTAAAATGTATATGTTTTGTCCTTGTTACCTTGTATACTCGCTGATAACTATTTAATTAAATATGTTTTCTCAAAGTTAAACAGCCTGGGTAGGCTATGTGACTATAATTATTCTTCAACTCTGTCAAGAATCTGAGAATGACCAATACTATCTGGAAATATAGGAAGCCTAACAGAGCTTCCAGAACTGACGCAAGCTGTAGAGACAGCTGCCACCTGCACAGTTCTCTGTCAGCAACACTAAGACCATCAGTCTTCAGCCTCTGGCCCAGGACTCTGACAGACCTTAATAAAACAGAAATTATTAAGAACTAGTTTACTTTATCTCAGCAGAACTAAGTTGTCCCAACCCATAAAATGTGTCCTTTCAAGAACAGTACAGGTCTGTAGAAAAAATAGGCAATGTCTGCCCAGCCACAACCAAGACACAATGTATTACCTTACCTGGAGGTAGAGACAGTCAGTTTCTTCTTTGAATCCACAAAGGGGAGCTGTTAGGCACAGATATGTTTCACCAAATGATAAATAACATTATATGTCACATTCTGTGGATTTCTGATGTTTTTGAAAACAATCTATGTATAATAATATGGACTCTTGCCCATTAACTACTCTAAATAAACTATCTCAGATCTGTTTATAATAGCAGTTATTGGTCTGTGTCTAAGCTTTGTATATTTAAATATGTTGTATAGGCACAATGCCTATAGGAGTGTAGCAATATTAATCTCAATTTTATATAAATAAGAAATTTATATCAATGAAAACCTTAAATTTGTATCAAATTCTGTACCAATGTAAGAGATTATAACTTCAGTTTACTAACAAATATAAGGATTTCTACCAAATAAGGTATTGCTGTCCAATTTTAGGTGATTCTCCCCTGTTGAATTATGACCATTTTTAATTTCCTCAGAAAGACAACCTTGGAATAACCACCTCCAGCCTCCCAAAGTTCAGGGAACAGGACAATGGCTCTTCAATAACTTCTTCAAGCTGTACATGGGCATTCAGATATTATTTAGGGCTGAAGAGGGAGGATGAGGGAGCCAGCCAGGCCTTAGAAAGGCCACACAAACAATTGTTATAGTCTCTTATGTCTGTCTTGACTGGATCAAGCTGAAAGACCATGTTCAGCAGTATTTTAAGCCGGTCAGTTCCCCATGTCTGATGATGAGAATCACCAAAGCTGTGTATTCTGTTTATAGCAAACAGATAGACTGGCTTTCTGCCCTCCTGTCTCTTCTCACAGCAGGGAACCTCAAAGCCTGTGAGCTAAGTCTGCCCCTGTGTTTCTTTTTCCAGTCGAATCTCCATTTGGAGGCAAACAATATCCTGTGCTATCAAAGCAACCCTGAGCTATATTACAGAGCTATAGTAATAAAATCAGCATGATACTGATAGAAAGCAGACACATGAAACCATAGAACAAAATAGAAAACCCAATCTATCATAAATGTACATAACTATAGTCATCTCATATTATTAGATAATCTTGACAAAAATAACACTGGAGAAAAGAATCTTTGTTAAATGGTATTTAATAAATGAAATGTCCACATGTAGAAGAATGACAACAGACATATATCTCTTGCCCACACAAAAACTAAGTCCTCCATGTGAAATCTAGAATGTCAAAACTGCTGGAGGCAGTATCCTACATACAGATATTTAGGAAAGAACATCTTGACTAGGACCCAATTTGCCTTGCAACCAAGGCAAACAATTCACAGGTAGGACTTCATATAACTAAAAAAAAACTGAGGAAACAATCAATTTTTCTAAAGAATAAGCTGTACAGAATGTGACAGAATCTTTGCTAGCTATACATCCCATAGAGGTTCTGTTCATGAAATATAAAAATGTCTCAAAAACAGAAAGAAAGGAAGAGAGAGAGGAAGAGAAAGAGAGAGGGATTGAGAGAGGGAGTGAGTGTGTGAGAGAGAGAGAGAGAGAGAGAGAGAGAGAGAGAGAGAGAGAGAGAGAGAGAGAGAGAGAGAGAGAGAGAATGTGTGGGTTTCTATAACCTCAAAGCACTCCATACAAAACTTCCTCTAGCAAGGCTAAACTTACTCTGACTAAACATTCTAATCCTAATTTATAAACAGTTCACTCTGTGGTGACTAAGCACTTGAATATAGGAGACTTTGTGAGTCATTCTTATTTCAACCACCATAGATAGCAACCTGAATGAGGTCAGAAGCAGATTCGTCCTAGCATACACATAGTAAAACTCAGGAGACAGCAGATGCTGGTGAGAATGTGGAGAAAGAGGAGAATTGCTCCACTATTGCTGGGATTGCAAGCTGCTAGAACCACCCTGGAAATCAATCTGGTGGTTTCTCAGAAAATTGGACATAGTACTACCCGAGGACCCTGCTATACCACTCCTGGGCATATAGCCAAAAGATGCTCCAACATATAGAAGAATTCATGCTCCACTATGTTTATCGTCACCTAATTTATAATAGCCAAAAGTTGGAAACAAGCCAGATGTCTCTCAACTGAGGAATGGGTACAGAAAACATTTACAAAACATTTACACAAAATGGAATACTGCTCAGCTATTAAAAACAATGACTTCATGAAATTGATGGAACTAGAAAATGTAATTGTAAGTGAGGTAACCCAGTCACAAAATAATACACATGGTATGCACTCACAGATAAGTGAATATTCCCCCAAAAGAAGCTCAGAATACCCATGATGCAACTTACAGACCTTATGATGCTCAAGAAGAAGGAAGACCAAAGTCTGGATATTTTAGTCCTACTTAGTAAGGGGAACAAAATAATTACTGGGGGTAGAGGGTGTTAGGAACTTGGGAGGAAGAGAAGACAGGGAGAGGACAAAAGATGCCCAGGATCAAGTGTGGAAGGAGATTGGGAGATATACACAGGGTCAGAAAATTGAACAGTATGTGGCAATGGGGGATGAATAACTAGAAGTAACCAATAGGAAGTTCCAGACACCAGGAAAGCAAGAGGTTCCCAGGACCCAGTGGTGATGACATTAGGGTGAAATATGCAACAAAGAGGAACAAGAACCTGTAGAGACTATATTTATAGGCTAGAAAGACCCACAGTTGATGGATGGGGCCATCCACTCTTCTCAAAAATTTTAACCAACAATCACTCATTTCTATAGAAAATACAGGGACAAAGTGTAGAGCAGAGACTGAAGAAAAGGTCCTTCCGAGAATACCCCACCTGGGAATCCATCCCATATGCATCCACCAAACCTAGTCACTATTGCTGATGCCAAGAAGGAGGACATGAAGCCTGATACAGATACCTCCTGAGAGACTCTGGAACAGCCTTACTGATACAAACATAGATGCTTGCAGTCAAACATCAGACTGAGTGCAGGACACCAAAGGAAGAGTTAGGGGAAGAACTGAGGAGCTGAAGGTGTGTGAAACCCGATTAAGAGAACTACAATATTAACCAACCAGATCCCCCTCCCCCAGAGCTCCCAGGGACTGAACCACCAACCAAAGGGTACACATAGAGGGACCCATGGCTCCAGCTGCATATGTAGCAGGCCTTATATGGCATCAGTGGGAGAGGATGCCCTTGGTCCTATGAAAGTTTGATGCTGATGCGCCAGAGTAGGGGAATGCTAGGGCAGTGAAGTGGGATAAGGTAGAGGGGGTATGGAGCACCCTTGAAGAAGCAAGGGGGGAGATGAGATAGGAGATTTGCATAGGGAAAACTGGGAAGGGGAATAACATTTAAATGTAAATAAATAAAATCACCCATAAAAATTTTTTAAAAAGAATATAGCCTAGTGAGCCTTTGGACTTAAGCCTTAGAGCACCACAATGCAGGATACTCCTGAAAAATGGAACTTAGAACATACTAAGATTGTACTGTTAAATGCAACATCCCTTCATGTAAAAGGTATTGGAGAGATCAGAAATTCAAGGCCCATACCTAAACATAATAAAAGCAATATACTGCAAACCAACAGCTAATATCAAATTAATTAGAGAGAAACTTGAATAAATTCCACTAAAATCAGGGGCAAGACAAGGATGTCACTCTTTCCATTCTTATACTTATTCAATATAGTACTCGAAGTTCTAGCTAGAGCAATAGGATGACAAAAGGAGATTAAGGGGATAGAAATTGGGAAGGAATAAGTCAAAGTACCATTCTTTGTCGATGATATGATAATATACATAAGCGACTCCAAAAGTTCTATCAGAGAACTTCTATAAATGATAAACAACTTTAGCCACGTGGGTGGATAAAAAATTAACTCAAACAAAAGAATAACCTACCTTTATATAAATGATAAATGGACTGAGAAATAAAATAGTAAAATAACACCCTTCAGAATTGTCACAAATAAGATAAAATAAATTGGGATAATTCTAACCAAACAATTAAATGACCTGCATGACAAGAACTTCAAATCCCTCAAAAAAGAAATTGAAGAAGATCTCAGAAAATTGAGAGATCTCCCAGGATTGGTAAAATTAATAGTAAAAATGGCCATCCTACCAAAAGACATCAAAAGATTCAATGTGATTCCCATCAAAATTCCAACAAAATTTTTCAAAGACTTGGAAAGAGAAATTCTTAATTTCATAGGGAAGAGCAAAACCCCAGGTAGTGAAAACAATTCCTAACAGTAAAAGAACTGGAGAAATCACCATCCCAAACCTCAAGCAATGATGATTTAAAAGCTGTATGGTATTGGTACAGAGACACACAGGTTGATCAATGGAATACAATTGAAGACCCAGAAATAAACCCACACACTTATGGACAATTGATCTTTGACAAAGGAGCCATAAATATACAATGAGCAAAAGAAAGAAAGAAAGAAAGAAAGAAAGAAAGAAAGAAAGAAGGAAAGAAAGAAAGCGTCTTTAATAAATGGTGCCGGCCTAACTGGCAGTCGGTATGAAGAAAAATGAAAATAAATCCACATTTGTTATTTTGAATAAAGCTAAAATCTAAGTGGAACTTAACATAAAGCCAGATACACTGACTCTAATAGAAAAGAAAATGAGAATGAGCCTCAAACTCATTGGCAAGGGATAGTGGGCAGCATTTTTCTAAACAGAACTCCCATGGCTGAGGCTCTAAGATCAAGAATTGATAAACTGGACCTCATGAAACTTAAAAGCTTCTGTAAGGCAAAGGGCATAGTCAATAGGACAAATCTGCAACTTTCAAATTGGGAAAAAATCTTCACTAACACCACATCCAATAGAGGGCTAATAGCAACATGTATAAAGAACTCAAGAAGCTCACCTCCAAAAAAAAAAAAAAAAAAAAAAAAAAAAAAAAAAAAAAAACCAAACAACCCAATCAAAATGGGTTATAGAACTAAACAGAATTCACAACAGAGGATACTTCAATTCCACTTGGGAGGAAGAAGAAAGCAACCATGGGAGGCAGATGGAGTGAGGCCCCTGGGTGGGAGAGTGTAGGCAGAGGTAGAAAAGAGAACATAATCAGGTACTGGGAGGGCAGGAGAGAAGCCCTGAGGGACAGCAGAATAAATGGAAATATGCAACCTCAGTGGTTGGAGAGACCTGCTAAAAAGTAGCAGGAACCTGAGAGATAAGAGCCTCTCAGGACCCAAAGGGGGATCTTACATGAAATGCCCAACAGTGGGGAAAGAAAACTCAGAGTACACCTCTAGTAGAAAGTCAGGAAATCTAGTAGAGGAATAGATTGCTATAGTCAAAAATCCTGGCCAGAATTGTTCTTGTCTACAAAACCTGAAGGAACAAACCTGAGAAGAAAATGAGGGAAAGGTGGGCCACTAACCTGCCCAACTTGGGATCCATTTAAAAAGGAAGCTCCGAGGTCTGACACTATTACTGATGGTACAGTTTGCTTCCAGATAGGAGCCTAGCATGGCTGTTCTCTGAGAGGCCCAACAAGCAGCTGACTGAGATAGATGCAGATACCTAAATCCAACTATTAGACTGAAGTCGGGGACCCTCATAATTGAATTAGGGAAAGGACGGAAGAAGCTGTAGAAAAGGGCAACCCCATCGGGAGACCAGCAGATTCAACTGACCCAGACACCTGATATCTCTCAGATCCACCAACTAGAGAGCATACACTAGCTGGTCTGAGGTTTGTGACACATATACAGCAGAAGACTGCCAGGTTAGGCCTCAGTCGGAGATGTGCCTAATCCTGGAGAGACAAGGTCCCAGGGAGTACAGAGACAAGGTCCAGGGAGCATCCTCTTAAAGATAGAAGAAAAATTAAAATGAAAGAGTGTACCGCTTTAATCTGTTAAATTTGTTACACAAAAAGAAAATGTAATATAGAGTTGAACAGGCTTGTCAATTTTGTAGCAAAACAAAGGAAAGGATATTTACTCTGGCAAAAGATTTATATTATATTCTCGCAGGGTTTTGGTATTACAACTGCAAAAAATAATGTCTAATAACAGAACCAAGTGAAAAAAGCAAATTGTTTATATAGCAAGAACAACAGAAAACAAATCTGTGCTTCACAAAATTAACCTTAGATTTCTTATATAAAATAAACGTAGGGCATTATCAACTTTATAAATATTGAGAGATCTTGGAGGTCTTATTTGCCATATCTCATTCATGTTCTTCTTTATTTATGAGATTTTAATTTAATTACATCATTTTTCCCATTCTTTTCCTCCCTTCTTCACATCCTCACCACTCTCCTTCAAGTTCATGGCACTTTTTTGAATTTTATATTGCACACACACACACATATCCATATAAAATATATACATATATTCCCTAAATATAACCTGTTCAGTTCATTATGTTAGCTGTGTGCATATTTTTAGGGCTTATTGCCATTGCACAACCAATTGATAAACTTCCCTTTTTTGTGTATAGTTTTTATGTAGGGTTGAGGTCTCACGGGCTTTGCCCTATTCAGTTTGTCATAATCTACGGTGTCATCTTTGTTTAGCTTACTTTTGGGCAATCATGGTCAGAC